>NW_027361723.1:3922500-4307500 GCF_039654945.1 Dendrobates tinctorius | reverse complement strand
ACTGCACAGTACCACTCCTCCTGTGTATATATACACTGCACAGTACCAATCCTCCTGTGTATATACACTGCACAGTACCACTCCTGTGTATATATATATATACACTGTACAGCACCACTCCTCCTGTATATATACACTGCACAGTACCACCCCTTCTGTACAGTATATATACACTGCACAGTACCACTCCTCCTGTATATATATACACTGCACAGTACCACTCCTACTGTGTATATATATACACTGCACAGTACCACTCCTTCTGTATATATACACTGCACAGTACCGCTCCTCCTGTATATATACACTGCACAGTACCGCTCCTCCTGTATATATACACTGCACAGTACCGCTCCTCCTGTATATATACACTGCACAGTACCCCTCCTCCTGTATATATACACTGCACAGTACCACTCCTCCTGTATATATACACTGCACAGTACCGCTCCTCCTGTATATATACACTGCACAGTGCCGCTCCTCCTGTATATATACACTGCACAGTGCCGCTCCTCCTGTATATATACACTGCACAGTACCACTCCTCCTGTATATATACACTGCACAGTACCACTCCTCCTGTATATATACACTGCACAGTACCGCTCCTCCTGTCCTGTATATATACACTGCACAGTACCGCTCCTCCTGTATATATACACTGCACAGTACCACTCCTCCTGTGTATATACACTGCACAGTACCACTCCTCCTGTATATATACACTGCACAGTGCCGCTCCTCCTGTATATATACATTGCACAGTACCACTCCTCCTGTATATATACACTGCACAGTACCACTCCTCCTGTATATATACCCTGCACAGTACCGCTCCTCCTGTATATATACACTGTACAGTACCACTCCTCCTGTGTATATACACTGCACAGTACCACTCCTCCTGTATATATACACTGCACAGTGCCGCTCCTCCTGTATATATACATTGCACAGTACCACTCCTCCTGTATATATACACTGCACAGTACCACTCCTCCTGTATATATATAACTGCACAGTACCACTCCTCCTGTATATATACCCTGCACAGTACCGCTCCTCCTGTATATATACACTGCACAGTACCGCTCCTCCTGTATATATACACTGTACAGTGCCGCTCCTCCTGTATATATACACTGCACAGTACCAATCCTCCTGTATATATACACTGTACAGTACCGCTCCTCCTGTATATATACACTGTACAGTGCCGCTCCTCCTGTGTATATATACACTGCACAGTACCACTCCTCCTGTGTATATATACACTGCACAGTACCACTCCTCCTGTGTATATATACACTGCACAGTACCACTCCTCCTGTGTATATACACTGCACAGTACCACTCCTCCTGTATATATACACGGCATAGTACCACTGCTCCTGTATATATACACTGCACAGTACCACTCCTCCTGTGTATATATACACTGCACAGTACCACTCCTCCTGTGTATATACACTGCACAGTACAACTGCTCCTGTATATATACACTGCACAGTACCACTCCTCCTGTGTATATACACTGCACAGTACCACTGCTCCTGTATATATACACTGCACAGTACCACTCCTCCTGTGTATATATACACTGCACAGTACCACTCCTCCTGTGTATATACACTGCACAGTACCACTCCTCCTGTATATATACACTGCACAGTGCCGCTCCTCCTGTATATATACATTGCACAGTACCACTCCTCCTGTATATATACACTGCACAGTACCACTCCTCCTGTATATATATAACTGCACAGTACCACTCCTCCTGTATATATACCCTGCACAGTACCGCTCCTCCTGTATATATACACTGTACAGTACCACTCCTCCTGTGTATATACACTGCACAGTACCACTCCTCCTGTATATATACACTGCACAGTGCCGCTCCTCCTGTATATATACATTGCACAGTACCACTCCTCCTGTATATATACACTGCACAGTACCACTCCTCCTGTATATATATAACTGCACAGTACCACTCCTCCTGTATATATACCCTGCACAGTACCGCTCCTCCTGTATATATACACTGCACAGTACCGCTCCTCCTGTATATATACACTGTACAGTGCCGCTCCTCCTGTATATATACACTGCACAGTACCAATCCTCCTGTATATATACACTGTACAGTACCGCTCCTCCTGTATATATACACTGTACAGTGCCGCTCCTCCTGTGTATATATACACTGCACAGTACCACTCCTCCTGTGTATATATACACTGCACAGTACCACTCCTCCTGTGTATATACACTGCACAGTACCACTCCTCCTGTATATATACACTGCACAGTACCACTCCTCATGTATATATACACTGTACAGTACCATATACACTACACAGTACCACTCCTCCTGTGTATATACACTGCACAGTACCACTCCTGTGTATATATACACTGCACAGTACCACTCCTCCTGTGTATATATACACTGCACAGTACCACTCCTCCTGTGTATATACACTGTACAGTACCATATACACTGCACAGTACCACTCCTCCTGTATATATACACTGCACAGTACCACTCCTCCTGTACAGTATATATACACTGCACAGTACCGCTCCTCCTGTATATATACACTGCACAGTACCGCTCCTACTGTATATATACACTGCACAGTACAGCTCCTCCTGTATATATACACTGCACAGTACCACTCCTCCTGTATATATACACTGCACAGTACCGCTCCTCCTGTATATATACACTGCACAGTACCGCTCCTCCTGTATATATACACTGCACAGTACCACTCCTCCTGTATATATACACTGCACAGTACCACTCCTCCTGTATATATACACTGCACAGTACCGCTCCTCCTGTATATATACACTGCACAGTACCACTCCTCCTGTATATATATACACTGCACAGTACCACTCCTACTGTGTATATATACACTGCACAGTACCACTCCTCCTGTATATATACACTTCACAGTACCGCTCCTCCTGTATATATACACTGCACAGTACCACTCCTACTGTGTATATATACACTGCACAGTACCGCTCCTCCTGTATATATACACTGCACAGTACCGCTCCTCCTGTATATATACACTGCACAGTACCACTCCTCCTGTATATATACACTGCACAGTACCACTCCTCCTGTATATATACATTGCACAGTACCGCTCCTCCTGTATATATACACTGCACAGTACCACTCCTACTGTGTATATATACACTGCACAGTACCGCTCCTCCTGTATATATACACTGCACAGTACCACTCCTCCTGTATATATACACTGCACAATTGCAGCAGGTTCCCCGGTTGGGTTCCACTATATACCTGCAGGTGTTGTCATCCTGCCGTAGTGCAGCAGAGGTAGTGTGCCAGAGGCAATCCGGGGTCCTTGTGCCAGGGGGCGGCCGCTGCCAAGGACGCGACACAGGGATCTGATCTGTAACAGGAGCAGAGTATCGATGACTGAAGATCACAGATCAGCGTCAGCCCGGAGAGAACACGGCACCGAGGCGTCTACTAATAGTAATACCAAGGAGAAATCATGTTGTAAAAATCATAAATAAGAAATAAAATGAAGAGAAAATAACTAATAATAATAATAATAATAATAATAAACACCTGAGAACACAAAGAGCAATGAAATATAAGGCAGACTTTACATTTCCTTCTCTGCACATTAAGGAATGAGAATTTTCAGTCTTCGGCATCGTCCGGGATCGGACATTTTGCTGCTCTGGGGTTTCTTTATGGGTTTTCTGTTCCCAGACTCGTTACTGCAGCGGCCGGGAGGTGATGAGTGACTGACCGCAGCGATCACCTGATCACAGTACGTAATCAGGACGGATCTAGAGTATAACCCCCCAGTGTCTGAATACACGTCCGGCAGGGCAGCAGTACCCTCGTTATCACGGTCACTGACATAGGGGCCACCCTCTCGGGGTTATAATGTCTTCATCATCTGATCAGAGAAACCAAAGAATAAAACATATAGAAACATGGATTTTTGTGAGAACTCACCGTAAAATGCTTTTCTCCGAGACGCTCATTGGGGGACACAGAGACTGTGGGGTGTATGCTTCTGCTGCTAGGAGGCTGACACTAAGTGAAAAAAAGAGGTTAGCTCCTCCTCCGCAGTATACACACTCGCCCCTATTGCGGGCGGAAATCAGTTTGGTGCCAAAGCAGTAGGAGGACAACAAAATCAGCCTTAATACAGGTACAACATGTCTAATGAAAAACACCACCCCTATATCAAATAAGTAAACATATATTAATTTAAACAAAACAAGAGCCAACTGGCTAATAGGGTGGGTGCTGTGTCCCCCAATGAGCGTCTCGGAGAAAAGGATTTTACGGTGAGTTATCACAAAAATCCATTTTTCTCCTTCGCCTCATTGGGGGACACAGAGACTGTGGGATGTCCAAAAGCAGTTCCTGGGTGGGAGATTGACTCACCGATCCAAGCTACATGCACCTCTTGTTTAAAGGTGTGCCACCGCTGCTTGGAGAATCCTTCTACCCAGGCTCGCATCCGCTGAGGCCTGAGTATGGATATTGTAATGTTTGGCAAATGTGCGCAGGCTGGACCAGGTTGCTGCCTTGCTAACCTGTTCCGTCGAAGCTTGATGCTGAAGCGCCCAAGAGGCGCCCACAGCCCGAGTAGAATGCGCTCCGATCCCTGCTGGAATCGGCGTGTCTCTAATGCTGTAGGACTCCTGAATAGTCAAACGAATCCATCTGGCTATGGTCAATTTTGAGGCAGTGAGTCCCTTCCTGCGCTCTTCGGGGAGCACGAACAGCGTGCCCGTCTGACGAAAGGGTGCCATCCTCGACACGTACCTCCGGAGGGCTCTTACCAGGTCTAACGTGTGAAGATCCTTTTCCACACGGTGCACCGGTGCTGGACAAAAAGAAGGCAAAACAACATCCTCATTAATGTGAAATGAGGACATGACCTTCGGGAGAAAAGGAGGGGCTGGTCTGAGCACCACCGTATCCTTATGGAAAGTGAGGAACGGAGCTCGGCAGGATAGGGCCGCCAGCTCCGAGACTCGCCTGATAGAAGTGATGGCCACCAGGAACACCAATTTCCAGGAAAGGTACCTCAAAGACACATCCTGCAGTGGTTCAAATGGAGCTTCCTGCAGAACACTTAGTACCAGGTTAAGGTCCCAGGAGTCCATAGGCATCCTATAGGGAGGTACAAAATGGGAGACTCCCTGGATAAAAGTCTTCACCTGCAAATTGGTAGCAATTCTGCGCTGGAACAAAACGGATAAGGCCGATATTTGTCTCCTGAGGGAACTCGGTGCCAAGCCCGAGTCTAGGCCCGACTGGAGAAAAGTCAAGATGTTGGGGATCGAGAATCTCAGCGGAGAAACACCATGGCCACAACACCAAGCGAAGAACACATTCCAGGCGTAGTGGTAAACTCATGCTGAAGCAGGCTTCCGGGCGCTAATCATTATAGCGACTACCTTGCTCCTGAACCCTGCCTGGGTTAGAATCCAAGATTCAACGGCCACGCCATCAAACACAGGGCCCCGGAGTTTGAGTGGCAAATCGGCCCTTGAGAAAGTAGATCCGGGCTCTCTGGTAGACGCCAAAGGACGTCGGCGAGTAGCAGCATTAGATCTGCGTACCTCGCTCGACGGGGCCAATCTGGGGCCAGCAGGATTGCTGGCACCCCTTCCATCTTGATCTTCTTGACGACTCTCCGAAGTAGTGGCAGCGGGGGGGAAGGAGATACGGGAGGTGAAACTGGTTCCATGGCAGAACCAACGCATCCACCACGATTGCCTGCGGGTCCCTGGCCCAAGCGACATATGTGGGCACCTTGGCGTTCACTCTGGAAGCCATCAGGTCCACATCCATTGTTCCCCACCGCTGACAAATCTGCTGGAAGACTTGGGGATGTAGAGACCTGTGACGAAAGGGCGGACCGCTGTCTCCTAAATTGTGACGGACAGCGGACCCTGTGCCACCAATATGTCACGATCCCACCACCGACATGGGTTTGTCAGCAGACGGAGGGACGCGACGCACTGCCGGCACACGGCTATCACAGGCACAGTGGGGGCTTATCTTAGTTATCCCACCACCGGCACCACGTGACAAATACAGCAAGCTAATCTTGCTCTAACAATTTACCGCAGGGGGGTATTTTGGATGCCCCACCACTGCTAACAACCTTCCAAGAACTGCGAGGATTTATGTATATCCCACTTTCTCAGTTCCACTTTGGAACTCGCAGCTCTCCGGCGCCCCCCCCCTTACCCTCAGGTCAGTCAGGGAACTGCACCTAGGATAATTAGTCGCCGGACGGGCTGCTTGTTGTGCACAGGCAACTAGACTACTGCAGTAAGGGAATTATCAATGCTGTGGACTCAACCACTCATTCAGCAATATAAGAAAGACCCTTCTGTACTGCCAACTAGCCTCGCCAGCCGCGCACACCACGCTGCCACCAGCCACGCTTTACTTAATCAAAGAGTTAATTAAGAGGGTCCGCGGCAAACCCCTGAAATTAGTAGTGATTATCTAAAAAAGGCGCATAGTTCGTTTCCTAGAGCATGGACACAGAGCTAATAGATTTTATCATTTATTCACAAAAGAATGCGGGCAGTGATTACATAGATAAAAGTTGCTATAAAGTTGAGACATTGCATATGTACAAATATAAAACAAAGTGGATGAAAGAATAGAAAGTAACACTCACATGTGCGTAGTTGGTATTATGCAGACCATGTGGCTGGGGGAGGGGCGTTTAACCAAACGTCACCACTCATCGGCACGTCACTCTGGCAGGAGGACTCCAGCTGAACTGACTGGAATTTGGTAGGGAATACCTATAGCCTAGGGTCTGTGACCTCACGAAATGGGCGGTCTGGAGAGGTCCAACCTCCCTCCCTCCAATTTATGATTTGACTACAAAATTTAGAATAACTATATCTAAACGAGAAAAGCCCGTACCAACACACATAGGGCATCATTGTTTGTGATTTACCGAATAGAATCCGAAGAAACCAAGCATGCCATAATTAAGACCCTCCATTTGGGAGCAGTCCATATCTCAGTTTCTGGAGAGATTAGGATTTTGCCAGAGCCACCGTAGGGAAGCCGGGTCCGCACAGATCACAGAAATGTTCGTTTCGTTTTTTCTGTAGCGATCGGATCGGATCTAGCCTATTTTAAAATCTCTCACAGTTTTATTTCAGACACATGTCCCAGAGGACAAAGGACTTCCTTTAGCTGTGCAGGGAGGGGGGAGGAGAAGAATTCTACACTGAGGCTTCAGGTTTCACAGAGCTGCACGCAGGAAGAAGCTGGTGTGTGTGTTGTGGGAGAAGGGGGGGGGTTGCAGCTACATGACAGAGGGATTTTCTAGAATGTTCCAGAAACATATCTACAGTACATTACAAGACCACTCTCCGGACGCAAGACCCTCCCGGCTGAGAAAGTCTGCTGCCCAGTGTTCCACGCCCGGGATGTGAACTGCTGAAATCACCGAGTGGTTTGCTTCGGCCCACTGAAGAACATGCCCTACCTCGCGCATGGTTGCTTGGCGAGTGCCCCCTTGGTGATTTATGTAAGCCACCGCCGTGGCGTTGTCCGATTGAATTCGGACAGGGCGGCCTGCAAGGAGGTGATGAAACTTCTGGAGTGCCAGCCGAATTGCTCGTATCTAAAATAAATTGCTCGGGAGGCGTGCCTCCTGTGGCGACCACCGTCCGTGGGTTGTGTGGTGGTGAAACACCGCTCCCCAGCCGAGGAGACTGGTGTCGGTTGTCACCACCAGCCAATGGTCTGGGGGAAATGGTTTCCCCTGGGTCAGAGAGGAACTGGTTATCCACCATCCAAGAGACTGTCTGACCTGAGAGGACAGATGACACTGCCGATCAAGCGTGAAAGGGCTCTTGTCCCAAGCTGACAGGAGGGCGTGCTGCAGGGGGCGAAGATGGAACTGGGCGAAAGGTATCGCTTCCATTGCTGCCATTTTTCCTAGAATCCTCATCCCAGATCGGATAGTATGAGGGACTGGTTGGCGAAGTGCCCGGACTCCCTGCCGGAGAGCCAGTACCTTTACCTGAGGGAGAATCACCAACCCTCGGCAAGTGTCAAAGATCATTCCCAAGAAGGAGATCTTCTGAGCTGGCACAATGGATGACTTCTTCGCATTGATCAACCACCCTAAGCGGGCAAGAGTATCCAGCATGATGCTGACATTTTCCTCGCATGCCCATATTGAAGGGCCTTTGACCAAGAGGTCGTCCAGATAAGGCAAGATGACTATGCCTCGAGAATGCAGTATGGCCATGACAACTGCCATAACCTTTGTGAACACTCTGGGAGCCGTGGCTAGCCCGAAGGGTAGCGCTACGAACTGAAAATGTTGATCGTTGATGGCGAAGCGTAGGAACCTCTGATGAGGAGGAAAAATGGGAATATGCAGATATGCATCTTGGATGTCTATTGAGGCCAAGTATTCTCCCTGCTCCATTGCTGATATGACTGAACGGAGAGACTTCATCCGAAAATGTCTGATCCTGACGAATCTGTTCAGAAGCTTCAGGTCCAACACAGGCCTGACCGACCCGTCCTTTTTGGGAACCGCAAAGAGGTTGGAATAGAATCCCTGAGCTCTTTCGTGTTCCGGTACTGGAATAATGACTCCGTTGTGCTGGAGCGATTTGATGGCTCCCAATAAAGCTCTTGCCTGGGCAACTCCCCTGGGAAGCCGGGAAAGAAAAAAACCGTCTTGGAGGGCATCTGACAAATTCTATTTTGTAACCCAAGTATACCAATTCTTCTACCCATGCGTCGTGAGAGACGTTGGCCCAGACGTGGTGAAACCAGAGTAGGCGACCGCCCACCCTGCTGGTGTCATCTGGTAAAGGCCTCAAGTCATTTGGCTGATGATCTTTGGGATCTGGATCCTCTCGATCTGGCCTGTTGAGCATGCATTCTCCCCAATGGGTTGGCTCTATATGAGACCTGCTGCTCCCTATCCTGGTTGGGGCGGCCTGAGGCGGCGGAATTGGACCCTGTAGTCCACCCGGGGTTGCGAAAGGCCCGAAAACGTGCCTGAAAAGGGTGACGGTTTGACCTTTTTTTGAGGGAGAAACCCACTCTTTCCTCCTGTGGAGTCGGAGATAAGTTGGTCCAACTTTTCCCCAAATAGGCGGCCGCACTGATAAGGCAGGGAAGTCAAGGACTTCTTAGAAGTAGAATCGGCTCGCCATGTCCTCAACCACAGGGCTCTTCTGATAGAGATTGCATTAGCGGCAGCAAATGCCGAACAATTGGCCGCATCCAAAGACGCGTTAATTACATAGTCTCCGGCCATCGCCATCTGACCTGCGACCTCCAAAATCTCTGCAGGTAGATCCTGTTCCTGCGCGATCTTGTTTAATGTTTCTGACCATGATATCATGGCCTTAGCTACCCAAGTTGCTGCGAACGAGGGAGTGAGTGCAGACTCTGACGCCTCATATACTGACCGAGCTAAGCTCTCAATAAGGCGGTCCGTGGGATCCTTAATCGAGGAAACACTAGAGACAGATAACAGGGTCTTAGTGGCCAGGCGTGAAACCGGCGGATCCACTATCGGGGATTCCATCCATTTTTTTACAGAGGTTCGGAGCAAACGGATACCTTGTTTCGAGTGACTTTTGACCCGAGAAACGCCAGTCTGGACGTTCTCTATTCCGCTGCACTATGTCCTCAAACTCAGGGTGAGAGGAAAAAATTCTGGGCTGGCGCTTCACTCGCTTAAATGCCACCTTATGCCCCGTAGCCGCTGCAGGATCATCCTCAATCCCCAGGGTCTGATTGACGGCTTCTATGAGGCTGTCCACTGATTCACGTGACCCTGGAGTATCCAGGTCAAGGGGCTCATCTGAGTCGCAATCCGAGGTCTGCTCGCTATCAACCATTGGTGACGGGGAGCAAGAAGCAGAGCTTACGGATGCCAAGGCACCGGATGGACTGGGCGACACCGTGTGGATTCGTTTCCTCCGGGTCTGCCTGGTTCCTTCTAAAGACAGTGAGCCACAGTCCCTGCCCCTATCTGGGGCTTGAAGGGACTCTATTGCTCTCGTAAGCGACGCCATGTACTGTGACAGTGATCGGGCCCACTCAGGGGGATTTGGCACATTGGTCGCAGGGGAGGGCTCCTGGGCGCGTTCGGAATCGCAGGCTTCGCATAAATGCTTGCTCTGCACCCGCGGAAACGCAGCCCGACAAGAGATGCATGCAGCGTAAAAGAACGTGTGTGTCTTTTCCTTCTCGGACATGCTGTATCTGTCCGCTGCTGGGTCTATGGGGAGGAGGTAGCACCTCGTTTTTCCCTGTAGCGTGGCCTCTTGGGCACTTACCCCAGTCCTGCGCCCCCCCCCCCCCCCCCGACGTGGATCTTCCATCAAATCGTGTGCCGACATCTGCGGTGCGTGCCAGCCTGTGAAAACGGGCCTAGGGGCGGTACTTCCGCTTTGCAGACTAGCCGCTCTCCGAAGGCCCAGTGCAGGGCGGGCGGAAGCGACACGCGGTCCTGGGGGCGGGACTTCCGGCCGCGGCCTAGCTACGGCCGAAGCCGCGGCCTCAATTTTTTCCCCCTACCTGACCGGGGGGGCGGTATGGCGCTACTGACCTGAGCGGCGTTCCAGGTTGCCGCCTGACGTATCCTCTGCATGGCTAGCGCTGTGGGCTCCAGCCTGAAGACTTCCAGGAGCCCTCCCAGACCCTCTCTCCGATAATCCTCTTCCGCTTGCAGCGGTATGTGAGGGGTTCTTTGAATAAAAACAGGACGGTGCAGGCACCCTAGCTCCATCTAACCCCTTCAGGGGGTGAGGAGAGGGACCGTCCGCCGCCTTGCAGCACTGCAGTCTAAGCATTGGTGGAGCAGTGGGGGCCGCACGGACTAGTTTTGTGCCTCTGTACAGCCCGTGGCTTCAATACCTAGGGGTGGTCAGGGCTAAGTCCGGCATTGTGTCCCACGTCGCGGGAGAGGATACATGGAGGCGACACTCTCACGTGCTCGACCGTTGTTGGTTTGGGGAAATCGGACCCTTTCAATAGGATCCGTTGCCCCTGTCACATCTTCATGGGAAAAAGACGAAAAAAAGGTCTGGAGAAAAACCAGATGTGTCCCTCCATGGACACTAAGCAAAAAACTGATTTCCGCCCGCAATAGGGGAGAGGGTGTATACGACGGAGGAGGAGCTAACCTCTTTTTTTTCCACTTAGTGTCAGCCTCCTAGCGGCAGAAGCATGCACCCCACAGTCTCTGTGTCCCCCAATGAGGCGAAGGAGAAAATATCATATATTAGTATAACGTCCATTATAACACGTAGTCGGGGCTCAGACGCCATCAGAATGCCGGCGGACCCCGCTGACTCACAGGGGGGCAGGCTAGCGGTTCACTTCTGTGATTACTAATTCCTCCCATTAAGTCTTGTGAAGGAGGGTCCAACGCAAATGTGAACGGAGGGTTAAACATCCATGAATAAAAGTCCATATGGAAACCCCAAACTATATAAGAAGAAGAAAGTGCAATAGATGATGTGACGGCATTATATCACTCACTGCAGGATGAAGGGTGAAAAAGGATAGATAGATAATCATCAGTATCTGGTGACCCCCGTCTCCTCCATCATCAGTATCTGGTGACCGCCCGTCTCCTCCATCATCATCAGTATCTGGTGACCCCCCCTTCTCCTCCATCATCAGTATCTGGTGACCCCCCTTCTCCTCCATCATCAGTATCTGGTGACCCCCCCTTCTCCTCCATCATCAGTATCTGGTGACCCCCCCCTTCTCCGTCATCAGTATCTGGTGACCCCCCCTTCTCCTCCATCATCAGTATCTGGTGACCCCCCCTTCTCCTCCATCATCAGTATCTGGTGACCGCCCGTCGGGCAGACATAAGTCGCTATTAGAACCTTTCTGACTCCCGAGAAAAGGCGCAAAGATGACGAAGAATTGGAGCAAAATCTGCAAATCACAAATAACTGTTTGCTGTTAGGACATGAAAGCTGAGCTGTGATTGGCTGCTAAGGCAAAAGAAGAAGTATTTTCCTTTAGACAGTTTTTCTAGATGGAGACGATTATTTTTCTTTTCCTCTTCTGATTTTGCAGATTATTACATCAGATATTAAAGAAAGTAACAAAAGATCCCAACAACCAGACGCAATAAGAACAGACGAGCACGGGAGAATCCGATATACGACAAACTCCGCTCTGCTGCACACATTGGGGAGGTTTGTGCTCCGCTGCGGTTGAGGTCGGCACAGGAAGTGGTTTCGATGAAATGTCCAGGCTGATTTACTAAACTCCATAAACCTGCTTAAGCATAAGCAAAAAAAAAAACGCAGAAAGTGAAATCACAAAGTAAAAAGTCCATACAATACAGCGGGTCCGGCCGCTCAGGATAGTGTCCGGTCCTTCAGGCCTTATTACAGACCAACACACAGGAGATCCAGCAGCAGACACTGAATGAGAGACTCTGCCTCCAAATGTGAGCAGTCATTCCCACCCATCTCTTATGACTGCTCATAGAAGCCCACCCTGGAATGGCCTAATAACTCTCTCAGCACTATATGTGCTGGAGCATGCTTTCCCGAGCTCACATCACCCCAACTACCAACCTATATCTTAGCAAGATGTTGTCCATAATTTGTGTGAGTCCAATAGGAAATAATCTGAAATCATTTTGAGGGGAAAATAAAGATGACAAAACTAAAATATTGTGGTTGTGTAAGTGTCAGCACCCTCTTATAATTGGTGATGTGATTGATTCATTCTGAGTACAATCACATTTCCCCCATATTACATAGCAGTCAGCACTCGGCCGCAGTCATTTACAGCAAATCTGATTAACCCAGAGAAAGTGTCGCTGCTCTCGGAGGATTTTCCTGACATTTCCTGGTCTGTAAACAGCTGACAACACGGCAAAGGATCTCATTGTGGGAAGTTGCCAGTCAGTAGAAGGGGGACCAAAAAAGGTGCAGGCCATTAGATCTACCATGGACACAGTGAAGATGTCATCAAGAAGTGGCTAAAATTTGGGACACAACAGTGACATTACTTGGATCTGGACGGCCCACAAATATTGCTAAAAAATCAAAGGCAAATTGCTCTCGGAGGCTGGTAAGAGGCCGATAGCAACAGTAAAGGAGTGGCAAGAATTGATGGCCAGTGCTGGTTGTGTCCTGCATTTGGCAACAATCTTCCGTATTCTTCATATATCAGGCCTGTGGGGTGACAAGACGGAAGCCTTTTCTTACCAAACATCCAAGCTGGTAATGTTCTCCCAAATCCTACAGAAAGTCTGACAAAAGCATGAAATGTGCTATGTCTGATGGTATCTGGGGTAAACTTATTAGCCATAATTCCAAAAGATGTAAAGTCAACACTGTGCATCACCAGAAGATCACCATCCCCACAGTGAGGCATGGTGGGAGCAGCATTGTGCATCACCAGGAGATCACAATCCCCACAGTGATGCGTGATGCATAATGGGGGCAGCATTGTGCATCACCAGAAGATCAATATCTCCACAGTGAGACATGGTGGGGGCTGGACTGTGCATCACCTGAAGATCACCATCCAAACAGTGAAACATGGTGGGGGCAGTATTGTGTATCATCAGAAGATTACCATCTCCACAGTGAGGCAGGGTGGGCGCAGCATTGTGCATTGGGGATATTTTACGGCAGCTGGGACTGAGGCTTTAGTCAGGGTGGAGGGAATGATAAGCATAAGAAATATCTGTCAATTTTGCAGCAAAACCTTCCAACCTCTGCTAAAAAGCTGAAAATTAAGAGAAATGTCACCTTTCCTTCACCTTTCAGCGACAACGACCCTAAGCGACCTCCTAATCATCAAAAGTACAGCTTCACCAGAAAAAGATGGAAGCTCTGGAATGGCAGGGCCCAGACTTGAACCCAAGGGACAATCTGTGGTGACCTGAAGAGGGCGCTGTACACAGAAGCCCCAACAATCTGACAGATGTGGAGCTGCTGCAAGGAGGAGCGTCAAAGATCGCCAATTCTAGATGTGCCGTACTGATAGACCCCGACCCAAAAAGACAAACTCACAGGGGACTGCAACAAACTATTAGTGTAAGGGTGTGCAGATTTATGCAACCACATTATTTTGGCTATTTTTCTGCTCAAAGATTTCAGCTTGTTTCTCACTGGATTTGTAGATTATGGGCGACATTATAGCTGAGAAAAGTTCAGAAATGTTTCTTCTTGGTAGAATTTTTTTATAGGACAAAAACCTGGGATCTTATCAGGGGTTTGTAGACTTTATATTCATTGTACATTTAAAATCCGCACTGTGGGCGTATATAAAGGTGTCAGTTGTCAGGGAAGGATTCCATTCTAGTTATGAAGGGGAAGACTAGAATGAAGGGATCTCTGTAATATTATCTGCAGATGATAACATAGTGTGCGGGGGAGGGGCGCTATCAGCGCTCGGGTCTACGATGTCCCCGCAGTCGCCGTCCTCTATTTAACAGGTTATGTGGCTCAGAGGTGTCAGCACTTACAGCTCCCGACGCCTGGAGTTATTACCGCCCCGGTGTGACACCGCTGCACGATCTGCGACTCCAGTCACTTATATAACTCCCCCTCCACCCCTTATATCTGTCATGACGAAGCTTCTCCCGGGGAACGGCCAGAAACCTGCAGCGAAGCAGCAAAGGACGACAAATGAGAGAAGAGTCTGAATGTGGGAAAAACCCAAGCATCGCTCTCCGGAAACACCAACACCGCGTCCGCAAAACGATTCCCGAAGATGATTAGTGAGAGCAGGAAATGTGCCTGCAGTCCTATGTAACACCACAGAAAACACAATGATAACTCTCTGAGTAAAGATAATGTAGTAGATACCACCTGCAGTCCTATGTAACACCACAGATAACAGTGATAACTGTGAGTACAGATAATGTAGATGTCACCTGCAGTCCTATGTAACACCACAGATAACAGTGATTACCTGTACTCAGAGAGTTATGTACAGTTCTGCTCAAAAGTTTACATTCCCCGGCAGAATTTTTGCTTTCTTGGCCTTTTTTCAGAGAATATGAATGATAACATTAAAACTTTTTCTCCACTCATGGTTAGTGGTCGGGTGAAGCCATTTATTGTCAAACTACTGTGTTTTCTCTTTTTAAATCATAATGACAACCCAAAACATCCAAATGACCCTGATCAAAAGTTCACATACCCTGGCGATTTTGGCCTGATAACATGCACAGAAGTTGACACAAATGGGTTTGAATGACTATTAAAAAGGTAACATCCTCACCTGTGACCTGTTTGTTTGTAATCAGTGTGTGCATAAAAGCTGAGTGAGTTTCTGTGATCCAGACAGACTCTTGCATCTTTCATCCAGCCACTGACGTTTCTGGATTGTGAGTTGTGGGGAAAGCAAAAGAATTGTCAACGGATCTACAGGAAAAGGGAGTTGAACTGTATAAAACAGGAAAGGGATACAAAAAGATATCCAAGGAATTGATAATGCCAGTCAGCAGCGTTCAATCTGTGATTAACAAATGGAAAATCAGGGGCTCTGTAAAAATAAAGAAAAGCCCACAAATAACATCAGCAGAAATACTGGACTCTCTGAAAACTAGCGGTGTGGCTGTTTCAAGATGCACAATAAGAGGCACTTGAAGAAAAATGGGCTGCATGGTCGAGTCGCCAGAGGAAAGCCATTACTGCACAAACGCCAGAAAAGTATCTCACCTACAATACGCAAAACAGCACAGACACAAGCCTCAAAACTTCTGGAACAAGGTAATTTGGAGTGACGAAACCAAAATTGAACTTTTTGACCACAACCATAAACGTTACTTTTGGAGAGAGGTCAACAAGGCCTATGATGAAAGGAACACCATTCCTACTGTAAAGCACAGAGGTGGATCGCTGATGTTTTGGGGATGTGTGAGCTATAAAGGCATAGGAAACTTGGTCAAAGTTGAAGGAAAGATGAATGCAGGACGTTATCACAAATACTGGAGGCAAATTTGCAATCATCAGCCCGGAAGCTGCACATGGGACGTACTTGGACATTCCAACATGACAACAATCCAAAACACAAGGCCAAGACAACCTGTCATTGGCTACAGCAGGACACAGTGAAGGTTCTGGAGTGGCCATCTCAGTCTCCTGACCTCAATATCATTGAGCCACGCTGGGGAGATATCAAGCACACAGTTCATGGTAGACAGCCCAGGAATTTACAGGAACTGGTTGTCACAACTCAAGACTCAATGCGTGGTTGGTTAGCAGACGGCGCAGCACACACACAACGGGATGGTATTGGGGAGAGGAAGGCCCTACTGCTAGGAAAATGGGGGATGGCCACACCTGATCTCTAACCTGAGCCTGTCCCTGCACTCCACTAATGCCCTAAGTGGGTCCTCCCCCTCACCGCCATCAGGAACCTTGTCCCTCGTTGTGACCTATTACTGCCCTGGCTAGTGCACTGGCAATAAAGGGGCACCAGCCTCACCACTGCAGACAATACCATACAGGGGACAGTGGCAAACACCAAAGGGACAAGGAGAAAACACAGCACTTAGCTTCCAGAAACCGCAGCCAAGCTCCGCACCACAAATAACACAGCAACAGGACTTCAAACACCAGACGTGGCTGACACTAGAGAGCGGCTCCTGCAAAGGCTGGTCTCCAGAGAGAAACTATCACCAACAGTCAGCTGATGCATCAGGTGACCATTTAAAGGATGCTGGGAGTGGTCACCACCTGCATCAGCTGACCCAGCAGCACTGCAATTACACCAGCAGGCCAGTGGGGGGAAAAACTGACATTAACCCCCGCTGGCCTGAAAGGAAAAAAGCCACCTTTAAACAAAGTGGAACCAGAGCTGCCATGAATCCAAAAATGGATCGTGAGTCGTGACACTGGAGGCTTTTTGCTACGAAGAGTGGGCAGCTATACCATCTGAGAAAATAAAGAACCTCATCCCCAACTACCACAAAAGACTTCAAGCTGTCATTGATGCTAGAGGGGGCAATACACAGTGTTAAGAAATGGGGTAAACTTTTGATCGGGGTCATTTGGATGTTTTGGGTTGTCATTATGATTTAAAAGAGAAAACACAGTAGTCTGACAATAAAAGGCTTCACCCAACCACTAACCATAAGTGGAGAAAAAGTTTTGGTGTTATCATTCATATTCTCTGAAAAAAGTCCAAGCAAGCAAAAATTCTGCCGGGGTGTGTAAAATGTTCAGTACAACTGTAGTAGATGTCACCTGCAGTCCTATGTAACACCACATATAACACGGTGATATCTCTCTGAGTACAGATAAAGTAGTAGATGTCACCTGCAGTCCTATGTAACACCACAGATAACACAGTAATATCTCTCTGAGTACAGATAAAGTAGTAGATGTCACCTGCAGTCCTATGTAACACCACAGATAACACAGTAATATCTCTCTGAGTACAGATAAAGTAGATGTCACCTGCAGTCCTATGTAACACCACAGATAACACAGTAATATCTCTCTGAGTACAGATAAAGTAGTAGATGTCACCTGCAGTCCTATGTAACACCACAGATAACAGTGATAACTCTGAGTACAGATAATGTAGTAGATGTCACCTTCAGTCCTATGTAACACCACAGATAACACAGTGATATCTCTCTGAGTACAGATAATGTAGTAGATGTCACCTGCAGTCCTATGTAACACCACAGATAACAGTGATTACTCCCTGAGTACAGATAATGTAGTAGATGTCACCTGCAGTCCTATGTAACACCACAGATTCCCCATAGGTGTCATAGGACAGTGTCAGCTCTGCTACATGTGATGTGAGCGGCTCTGCCCCTTGTTCCGCACAGTATACAGCTCTGTACACACAGCGCAGTACGTCCCGTTCCTCGGTCTCAGCCTCTTCCAGGATAAATGCTGCCTCACATCGCGGCTTCTCGCAGAGCAGGAATCAATAAGGGGGGTGCAGATCTATTAACTCCTTCAGTGCCCGCTCATTCCGCCCCTCCTGCCCCCCTATTACGCACGCGACTATACACTAAGCTCATCAGTGAAACTGAGAGAAAATGACAAAAGGCGAAATTCATTCACAAACGACTGAGACACAAAAGCCACGAGCGGCGCTGAGCGGAGAAGACCCCCGACCGGCCCCGCGGCTCAGCGGCTCCTCAACTCAAAGACACAAGTTTACACAGAATTTGTTTAGGTAAAAAATAACTTTTTGTTCCTTTGATTTTATGATAAAACTTTTTTTTTTTTTTTACAAACTGTAAGATTTAATTAAATAAAGAAAGAAACAAAACAAGAAAACAAATCACAAAATAATGAGAAAAAAAGGATTCTGTGAATTGGTCCGAACTCATCCTGCGGTATTTCCTATAAAGCTTCCATTCATTAGAGTCCGCAACCAGACAGACCCCGTACGTCCCTGACCAAAGGGTGCAAATATATATATGTGTGTGCCTATAATACTATAATTTCGTTTTGTTTTTGCAACAAAAGAAAAAGTTTTTATGAATTTTGCTCAAAAAGTTTCTACCCACAAATGTCCCAAACTGGGAAGCTGTATAATAAAGGAGCAGACGTTCTGGAGAAGTCGCCGAGCGCCCGGACTCACTTTATTCTATTTTATTTCAGTTTTTTTTATAGAATTCTACAATTCCATTCTGTGCTAATTATCCCGGAGACTGTAATAAATCGCGGAGGAAGCTGCCTGATAATCACAGAGAACTCTTCAGAGAGCGCCGGCTCTGCCACCTGAGCGTCGGCTTCATTTTCACTTTCATTTAAAAGGTTTTCATTTATTTTGTGTTTTCTAAAATTTTCGAATTTGTTTCCAATAATCTAAAAGTTACCAAATTAGAATTAAATTAAAACCAAATCCAGAAAATAAAATGAGAGAAGGGACGTAATTCCGTCAGCGTGCGCTTATTCCGTGTGCTGAGCTGGAAATTCCCAATAAAATATAGATTAAAAACAAAATAAAAACAAAAAAACACAACAAAAGATGAAATCAAGAAAATATTTCATCTCCCAAACTCTCCAAACAATGAAGCAAACACTCTCTCCTGCGCAGAAACTGCAGACCGAAATGAAGATGCTCGCCGTCAGCATAAAGGAATGTGGAACTTTGGTGAATATTGTAAATATTACCGTCACTTGTCATATTGTATTTTAAGACCAAATAAAATGTAAAAACTCAAGATTTATCTTTAAGACTTTTCGGTTTCTTTTATTTCAGAACATTTCCACAGTTTGACCTGTTTTATCGAGTGCAGAATATACAAAAAAAATGAACTTTGCTAAAATTAAATTATCATTTTTTTTTTTTTAATTTGTATCGATGAAACATTAAAAAACTCCAAGTTGTCAAAACTCAGGCCTCAGAAATGCACAATTCATGGCTCAATATCCATCAGGAATTCTTTAAAAATGTCACCAATTTCTTCAGCTGCAGATTCAGGACACTTTTTTTTTTTGTTTTTTTTGTTTTCTTACACTTTGACATTAAGCATTGTTTATCATAATTATTTTTTTTTTCATTTTTTTTATCTTTTTTCTGTTTTCAGAAATAATTTTCACATTCGCATAAAGGATTTAAATAACATTTGTTTCCCAAGGGTCATATTTTTTTTTTTTTTTAAATAAATAAGACCGGTGCATAGAATAAAAAGCAGCCCCAATATTTCATGAATATATTACTCTATCGCCCCAGGAGGGTCTCTTAGAATGTACGATTATGACTGAACCTTGTAACAGCATAGATCATTTATGTAAATCTCTATAAAACAACGATATGACGTCTCCCATGGATTCCTCTATATAGTGCATTAAGCTTTCAACTCATCCACGTTAATTGACTTAATCATTTAAATATTATTTGCATGCTAAATTACATACAAACTTTTCTTAAGACTTTTATGTTTTCATTTTTTTTTTGTTTCTTTTTACAGAATTTTTTTTGATTAGTCATTTAAACCAACAAGCAAAATATAGGCTCAGAAGAGAAGAAAGAAAAAAGGCGTAAAATGAACTAAATTCTACAATTCTGTACAAGTGGACACCATAAATAATAATAACAATAATAATAATAATAATAATAATAATAATACTATACTCTGTCTGGCTCAGGTTCAACTTAAATAATAATATATAGACAAGGAAAAAGGAGGCGAGGGGACTATAATTTGTTCATACGCTCATCACAATTTTTTTTTTCTTTTTGGATGTCTTAAGATTAAAATAAATATTAAGTGAGATTGTGGAAAATTTTGTCCCATGTTGTTTTTTTTTTTTTTTTAAATTATTATTTTTGTTTCTCGACTGGCATTTAAAGTAATGAGTCCAAGGAAGGGAGTTAAGACTTTCGAGTGTCTGGATCATTTACAAGATGCACAGTTTTCTCAAAGAAAGAAAAAAAGAAAAACAAACATGAATAAAGGTTTGTGAACCCGGGGAGTAAACAAGCCGAAGAGAAAAAGGAAATGAAGACAAACGAATGGTACAATCTACATCGTCATGCATCCTTGTCTAGTAGAAAAGGGGACCTCACATTGCCGTACATGACCTGCATGCAGGATTTTGCTAAAAAGTCTAGTTTTTTGTATTAATACCCATAGAAATTGAGTTCCTTCACACGTGTCTCGTAGGATGGGTCTTCCCCAGTCCTGAAGGGTCGCGGTGGGCTTTTCTTCAGTGACGCCCTATGTCCTGGTATTGCTCTACATGGTTTCGGACTTGGGTCTGACACACAACTTTGACAAAAATTAAGACTTCAGTTCTGGCTCAAAAAGCAGTCCAGTTATAGAGGGGGCATAACGCATCCCCTCCTCCCTAAAAAAAGATGTCCATCTCTGTTCCCTCCTATGTACAAGTCTATGTAAGACGTGAGAGGACACATCGGGGCTTGGAAATCTCTCGAAGACTTCTATCTGTCCCGGTATAAGGTGGTGGTGGAGTAAATGCGGTGCTGGGTACAGTCGATAAATAATGTAGAATTTACTGTATTTGGCTACAAGTTCTTTACCTCTATGTACAGGGTGTCTGGGCAGTGAGGGGCACAGAGATCACATGAAGAAGTCGGCCGAGCCTTTGCCAGGGTTGGACGTTTGTGGGGATTCTCTGGCGGTAAAGCTTCTGCTGGCCAGCTTCTCGTATTTGTCTTTGTATAGATCCCTCTCCTTGGCCAGCCGGGACACCTCTTGTTTTAGTTGTTCCACTTGGTTCTGGAGCTGGCACTTTTCCGTCTCCAGGATGTGCCTTTGCTGCACCCTCTTGTACCTGCAGGACTGGGCATAGCCCCTGTTCTTTAAGGTCCTTCTCTTCTGCTTTAGACGTATGACTTCTTCCTTGCTGAAGCCCCTCAGCTGCCGATTAAGTTCTCTCACGGACATGCTGACCAGCTGCTCATCAGAGAACCTTTCTTCCAGCCTTAGATGGTGATGGTTGTGGTTGTGTAGGTGATGATGAACCTGGTGATGGTGACTGGATGGTGCCATCTCATCCCCTGGGTAGTGCTGGCCTCTGAAGCCGTCATAGCCTTGGTGGTGGTGGTGGTGTGGGTTTCCTATCAAAGCCTCCACGGCATCTTCAGGAGTCAAGTTGAGGGCTTCGGGGTTGATGTGGTGCTGATAATTAGACATCCAGTACAGGTCCTCCAGTTGGGGCTTATTGGCAGCGTTGGGGTTGTTGGGGTTCACGTTGGGTTGTGCTCCAGGGCTTGGGGCGCAGAAGCTGGGCGAGGAGGGCACTGAAGAACAAGGGGTGCTGATTGGAGTAGAAGACAATGATCCGGGTGGCAGCCGGTGGCAGAACCTCTCAGCTTCTGGGGGTTCCTTCTTGACCTCAAATTTCATCAGATCGAAATCGTTGACGTACTCAATGGCAAGAGGGCTGTTGGGCAACTCTGCGCTCATAGCCAGATCAGAGGCCATCTCAGTCCATATAAGAGTTGTCACTGTCACTGCTTACAATTTAGGAGCTCCACGCCCCCTAGATGGTGTGTCTGTACCCAACAGCCTGCAGGAGGATGAGCCTTCTCGTGGGATCTGTCAGCAGCTGACTAATACACTCCAGTCACAGCTCCCAGTCCCTCTGTGCTTATGGGGGATGCAAGGAGATAAGGGGTACTGCAAAGTCCAGGTAAGAGAATTAAGGGTGCGACAGGATCTCAACAATGAGATGAGGATGTCACAAAGTCTAGATGATCAGAGAGCTGCCACAAAGTCCAGATGATCAGAGGAGGGCTGACCCAAAGTCCAGACGATCAGATAAGGGCTGACCCAAAGTCCAGATGGTCAGAGAAGGCTGCCGCAAAGTCCAGATGATCAGAGGAGGGCTGCTGCAAAGTTCAGATGATCAGAGGAGGCTGCCGCAAAGTCCAGATGATCAGAGGAGGGCTGCTGCAAAGTTCAGATGATCAGAGGAGGCTGCCGCAAAGTCCAGATGATCAGAGGAGGGCTGCTGCAAAGTTCAGATGATCAGAGGAGGCTGCCGCAAAGTCCAGATGATCAGAGGAGGGTTGCCGCAAAGTCCAGATGATCAGAAGAGGCTTGCCACAAAGTCCAGATGATCAGAGGAGGATTGCCGCAAAATCCAGATGATCAGAGGAGGCTGCTACATGCTTTGCTCTGCAAGTTGGGTTCCAGGCTGTCAGATGAGGGGGCTGCAGGTTCTGTCTTTTGAAAAGGAAAGTTGCCTTTCATGAAGTTTGCAGGGCAGCGTGTTTCTGTGCGTGCAGGTCCCTCAGCTCAGCTGCATGGTCTGCTGTGTTGCATGCTCCGCGTGCTGTCTTGCATGCCCTGCAGCATGCTCTGCTCTCTGCATATACTGACAGCATTTGCGGCTGCTTTGCCTCCTCAGCCCCTGGATGCTGTTTGCAGGGTCGCAGCCTGTGCTTCTACTGTGGGCTCATAGAAGCACTCTGCCCTTTAACAAGGCAATGTGCCTGGAAACGCCCTCTTAGGTGTGGGGATCCCAAGTCTAGCCAATCAAATTCCCCCATAGCACTTTACATTTACATATCTGTGTAGCAGGGGCTGTCAATCTCCTGGAGGGAACAGCTGGAAGGAGAAAAGAAGAGCAGGAGCCCTCTAGTGGCTGCAAACAGGCACTGCGCCTGCCCAGGTAAGAACTTGGGACCTTCATAATTATTATTATTATTATTTATTTATATAGCGCCATTAATTCCATGGTGCTGTACATGAGAAGGGGGGTTACATACAAAGTTATAGATATAATTATCTTACATGGCACCAACATATGCCGCAGCTCCTTGCAGTCCAGAGCAGGGGCGGACACCACATGTGCAGCTGCCAACAGGGGCCTGAGAAGTAAGGGGCCCACATCCACAGACAGATAAAGGCCTGCACGATAATGAGCCCACGCGGCAGGGTCCTCTCTCCTCCTGTACCAGTCGTGACTTGTAGGGTTTAAGAATACTGTACATGTTTTTTATTATGTGCACCCCTCCTCACATGTAAAGCGCCATGGAATAAATGAAGCTACAATAATAAATATAATAAATATTATTTATATTATTATTAATAAATAATAATAATAATATAACAATAATGAGCTGTTAGGGGCCATATACTGATCCTGCAGAGGGGCCACTGCTGCTCCAGAGAACACGTATAAAGGAGGACGCTGCCCCCAAGAGCTTGCAATCCACGAGGAATCATCCAGAGGGGTGACATTATACAGGCAGCAGCCATCCCCCTAGGGTCTACATCTACTCAGCCAGGGCCTCCTGATTCACATAGAGATCAAAAGAATGACAAGAAAAAAGGAAAGCTGCAGAAGAGTATGTCATGTAGAATAGGTGGAAAGCTGTAAGACAATTGTAGGGGCTCTGTAGAGGCAGTCACTTTGTCAAAGACCATTGTATAAAAGAGTGCAAATCAATAAAGCCACCATCATACTGTCAATAAGGTAAAAAGAGAGCTCCCCCTAGTGGTGGCTGCAGACAGAATCTTATGTATGTCTGTATACAGGAAGCTCCCTCTAGTGGTGTCTGCAGACAGGATCTTATCATGTATCTCTGTATACATGGAGCTCCCCCTAGTGGTGGCTGCAGACAGGATCTAATCATGTATCTCTGTATATAGGGAGCTCCCCCTAGTGGTGGCTGGAGACAGGATCTAATCATGTATCTCTGTATACAGGGAGCTCCCCCTAGTGGTGGCTGCAGACAGGATCTTATCATGCATCTCTGTAGGCACCATATATTACTTTATACAGTATAATGGGCCTCATATATTACTTCATACAGCATAATAGGCACCATATATTACTGCATACAGTATAATGAGCCCCATATATTACTTCATACAGTATAATGGGCACCATATATTACTGCATACAGTATAATGGCACCATATATTACTTCATACAGCATAATGGGCACCATATATTACTTCATACAGTATAATGAGCCCCATATATTACTTCATACAGTATAATGGGCCCCATATATTACTGTATACAGTATAATGAGCCCCATATATTACATCATACAGCATAATGGGCCCCATATATTACTTCACATAGTATAATGGGCCCCATATATTACTTCATACAGTATAATGGGCCACAAATATTATTTCATACAGCATAATGGGCACCATATATTACTTCATACATCATAATGGGCCCCATATATTACTTCACATAGTATAATGGACCCCATATATTACTTCATACAGTATAATGGGCCACAAATATTATTTCATACAGCATAATGGGCACCATATATTACTTCATACATCATAATGGGCACCATATATTACTTCATACAATATAATGAGCCCCATATATTACTTCATACAGTATAATGGGCCCTATATATTACTTCATACAGTATAATGGGCACCATATATTACTTCATACAGCATAATGGGCCCCATATATTACTTCATACAGTATAATGGGCCACAAATATTACTTCATACAGCATAATGGGCACCATATATTACTGTATACAGTATAATGGGCCCCATATATTACTTCATACAGCATAATAGGCACCATATATTACTGCATACAGTATAATGAGCCCCATATATTACTTCATACAGTATAATGGGCACCATATATTACTGCATACAGTATAATGGCACCATATATTACATCATACAACATAATGGGCACCATATATTACTTCATACAGTATAATGAGCCCCATATATTACTTCATACAGTATAATGGGCCCCATATATTACTGTATACAGTATGAGCCCCATATATTACATCATACAGCATAATGGGCCCCATATATTACTTCACATAGTATAATGGGCCCCATATATTACTTCATACAGTATAATGGGCCACAAATATTATTTCATACAGCATAATGGGCACCATATATTACTTCATACAGTATAATGGGCCCTATATATTACTTCATACAGCATAATGGGCACCATATATTACTTCATACAGCATAATGGGCCCCATATATTACTTCATACAGTATAATGGGCCACAAATATTACTTCATACAGCATAATGGGCACCATATATTACTGTATACAGTATAATGGGCCCCATATATTACTTCATACAGCATAATAGGCACCATATATTACTGCATACAGTATAATGAGCCCCATATATTACTTCATACAGTATAATGGGCACCATATATTACTGCATACAGTATAATGGCACCATATATTACATCATACAGCATAATGGGCACCATATATTACTTCATACAGTATAATGAGCCCCATATATTACTTCATACAGTATAATGGGCCCCATATATTACTGTATACAGTATAATGAGCCCCATATATTACATCATACAGCATAATGGGCCCCATATATTACTTCACATAGTATAATGGGCCCCATATATTACTTCATACAGTATAATGGGCCACAAATATTATTTCATACAGCATAATGGGCACCATATATTACTTCATACATCATAATGGGCCCCATATATTACTTCATACAGTATAATGAGCCCCATATATTACTTCACATAGTATAATGGGCCCCATATATTACTTCATACAGTATAATGGGCCACAAATATTATTTCATACAGCATAATGGGCCCCATATATTACTTCATACATCATAATGGGCACCATATATTACTTCATACGTCATAATGGGCACCATATATTACATCATACAGCATAATGGGCCCCATATATTACTTCACATAGTATAATGGGCCCCATATATTACTTCATACAGTATAATGGGCCACAAATATTATTTCATACAGCATAATGGGCACCATATATTACTTCATACATCATAATGGGCACCATATATTACTTCATACAGCATAATGGGCCCCATATATTACTTCATACAGTATAATGGGCCACAAATATTACTTCATACAGCATAATGGGCACCATATATTACTGTATACAGTATAATGGGCACTATATATTATTTCATACAGTATAATGGGCACCATATATTACTGCATACAGTATAATGGCACCATATATTACTTCATACAGCATAATGGGCACCATATATTACTTCATACAGTATAATGACCCCCATATATTACTTCATACAGTATAATGGGCCCCATATATTACTGTATACAGTATAATGAGCCCCATATATTACATCATACAGCATAATGGGCCCCATATATTACTTCACATAGTATAATGGGCCCCATATATTACTTCATACAGTATAATGGGCCACAAATATTATTTCATACAGCATAATGGGCACCATATATTACTTCATACAGCATAATGGGCACCATATATTACATAATACAGCATAATGGGCCCCATATATTACTTCATACAGCATAATGGGCCCCATATATTACTTCATACAATATAATGAGCCCCATATATTACTTCATACAGTATAATGGGCCCTATATATTACTTCATACAGTATAATGGGCCCCATATATTACTTCACATAGTATAATGGGCACCATATATTACTGCATACAGTATAATGGCACCATATATTACTTCATACAGCATAATGGGCACCATATATTACTTCATACAGTATAATGAGCCCCATATATTACTTCATACAGTATAATGGGCCCCATATATTACTGTATACAGTATAATGAGCCCCATATATTACTTCACATAGTATAATGGGCCCCATATATTACTTCACATAGTATAATGGGCCCCATATATTACTTCATACAGTATAATGGGCCACAAATATTATTTCATACAGCATAATGGGCACCATATATTACTTCATACATCATAATGGGCCCCATATATTACTTCATACAGTATAATGAGCCCCATATATTACTTCACATAGTATAATGGGCCCCATATATTACTTCATACAGTATAATGGGCCACAAATATTATTTCATACAGCATAATGGGCACCATATATTACTTCATACATCATAATGGGCACCATATATTACTTCATACATCATAATGGGCACCATATATTACATCATACAGCATAATGGGCCCCATATATTACTTCACATAGTATAATGGGCCCCATATATTACTTCATACAGTATAATGGGCCACAAATATTACTTCATACAGCATAATGGGCACCATATATTACTGTATACAGTATAATGGGCACTATATATTACTTCATACAGTATAATGGGCACCATATATTACTGCATACAGTATAATGGCACCATATATTACTTCATACAGCATAATGGGCACCATATATTACTTCATACAGTATAATGAGCCCCATATATTACTTCATACAGTATAATGGGCCCCATATATTACTGTATACAGTATAATGAGCCCCATATATTACATCATACAGCATAATGGGCCCCATATATTACTTCACATAGTATAATGGGCCCCATATATTACTTCATACAGTATAATGGGCCACAAATATTATTTCATACAGCATAATGGGCACCATATATTACTTCATACAGCATAATGGGCACCATATATTACATCATACAGCATAATGGGCCCCATATATTACTTCATACAGCATAATGGGCCCCATATATTACTTCATACAATATAATGAGCCCCATATATTACTTCATACAGTATAATGGGCCCTATATATTACTTCATACATTATAATGGGCCCCATATATTACTTCATACAGTATAATGGGCCCCATATATTACTTCATACAGTATAATGGGCCACAAATATTATTTCATACAGCATAATGGGCCCTATATATTACTTCATACAGTATAATGGGCACCATATATTACATCATACAGCATAATGGGCCCCATATATTACTTCATACAGCATAATGGGCCCCATATATTACTTCATACAGTATAATGGGCCCTATATATTACTTCATACAGTATAATAGAAACCATTTATTACTTCATACAGCATAATGGGCACCATATATTACTGCATACAGCATAATGGGCACCATATATTACTTCATACAGTATAATGGGCCCCATATATTACTTCATACAGTATAATGGGCCCCATATATTACTTCATACAGTATAATGGGCCACAGATATTATTTCATACAGCATAATGGGCCCTATATATTACTTCATACAGTATAATAGACACCATATATTACTTCATACAGCATAATGGGCACCATATATTACTTCATACAGTATAATGGGCCCCATATATTACATCATACAGTATAATGGGCCCCATATATTGCTTCATACAGTATAATGGGACCCATATATTACTTCATACAGTATAATGGGCCCAATATATTACTTCATACAGTATAATGGGCCACAAATACTATTTCATACAGCATAATGGGCCCAATATATTACTTCATACAGTATAATAGACACCATATATTATTTCATACAGCATAATGGGCACCATATATTACTTCGTACAGCATAATGGGCACCATATATTACTGCATAAAGTATAATGGGCCCCATATATTACTTCATACAGTATAATGGGCCCCATATATTACTTCATACAGTATAATGGGCCCCATATATTACTTCATACAGCATAATGGGCACCATATATTTCTTCATACAGTGTAATGGGCCCCATATAATTCTTCTACCCAAACCCCGCTGTTCTGCTCTCCTCAGTGTATTCTGATCCTCCGCAGTGCTTGGCACAGGGACATCATTAACTTTACCTATATAATTGTCCACTTGGACTGATAGTAATAGTGATTTGTTTGTACCCTGTTGTCTGGTGCTGGCCCACTTTAGGGGGTGCTCAGGGCATATGATTATACACCAGTAAAAAGTATGAGAGGCTCAATGTGACCAATGCCACCTAGTTTCCTACCCCTCTTATTCGACTGGTACTGTGGGCACATTGACTGGTACTGAGGAAAAGAAAGAACCGAGAGAAAAAGAAAACAGAGAGAAAGAAAGAAAGAACAGCGAGAGAAAGAAATAACAGAGAAAGAAAAAAGGAAAGAAACAGAGAGAGAAAGAAAGATTCTATAAAGATACTATAGCAGCCCGGCTCCCACTGTAGTGCCCACCTGAGCCTCCCGATGCAGGACATATCATGATCCGCTCACATGGCCGGCATCCCCGAGTCCAAGGCGATCCTGCTGTCCGTGCTGTTGGGGGAGGACACGGTGATGGATCTGAAGCATTCCCTGAAGTGCCTCCATGGTTCCGTCACAATCTCCTCCCGAAATTACCTAATTTCCAGTCAGCTTCTAGCACATCACTTCCGGTGGAATGTCACGTGCGAATTTTAAAGTGCTCCTCGGGGCTCCGCCGTGTACTCCTCTGTCCGTGGGAAAAGAAAGCTCCCAGCCGGGGCACTGGGGCATAATCTCTCTCAAAATCGGGACTGTCCAGCTGGGAGGTATGAATGCTCCCCACCATACACCTTGTACACGTATGGCTCCGCATACATCATACACACATGGTTCCGCTTTTTATGCCTCGTACACACACGGCTCTGTTCTGTACACCTCTCACACACATGGCTCCACTCCGTAAACCTTGTACACAAATGGCTCCACTCAGTAAACCTTGTACACATGCGGCTTTTCTCCATACACCTCGTACACACACGGTTCCGCTCCATACACCTCACACACACGCGGCTCCACTCCATACACACACGTGCGACTCTGCTCCATACACCTCGTTCACGTGCGGCTCATCTCCGTACACCTCGCACATGCGCTGCTCTGCTCTGTACACCTCGAAGACGCGCTGCTCCGCTCCGTACACCTCGCACACGCGCTGTTCCACTCCGCACACACGGCTCTGCTCCACGTACACACGGCACCGCTCCGTACACCTCGTACACACGCGGCTCCGCTCCATACACACACACACACGGCTCCGCTCCGTACATGTGCAGCTCTGCTCCGTACACCTTGTACACGCGCGGCTCCGCTCCGTACACCTTGTACACACACACAGCTCCGCTCCGTACACCATGTACACATACACGGCTCCGCTCCGTATACCTCACACACTCGCGGCTCTGCTCTGTACACCTCGTACACACACACAGATCCACTCTGTGCACACACACGGCTCCGCTCTGTACACACAGCTCCAATCCGTACACATCGCTGCTCCGTGCACCTCCCACACGCGCGGCTCTGCTCCGTACACCTTGTACACACACACAGCTCCGCTCCTTACACCTCTTACACACGCAGCTCTGCTCCTTACACCTCTTACACACGCAGCTCCGCTCATTACACCTCTTACACACTCGGCTCCGCTCCTTACCCCTTACACACTCGGCTCCGCTCCTTACACCTCTTACACACGCGGCTCCGCTCCTTACACCTCTTACACACGCGGCTCCGCTCCTTACACCTCGTACACACACGGCTCCGCTCCTTACACCTCACACACTCGAGGCTCCGCTCCGTACACCTCGTACACACACACGGCTCCACTCCGTACACCTCGTACACGTGCAGCTCTGCTCCATGCACCTCCCACAAACGCGGCTCCGCTCTGTACACCTCGGTCCTCGTACACTCGCGGCTCTGCTTCTTACACCTCGTACACACGCGGCTCTGCTCCGTACACCTCGTACACACACGGCTCCAATCCGTGTACACACACAGCTCCACTCCATACACATCTCTGCTCCATACACCTCGTACACACACAGCTCCACTCCGTACACATCTCTGCTCTGTACACCTCGTACATGTGCAGCTCTGCTCCGTACACCTCACACACTCACGGCTCTGCTACATCCACCCTGTAAACCCCCCTGACCCCACAAATAAACTTCCCTCATCCAGGATGATGACAGACAGCACAGACAGCAGAATCCTGCATAAAACAAGGGCCGATGTGCACAGGACCTGTGATGAGGTCACAGGAGGGGAGGAGTCAGGGGTCGCATGATATCAGGAGTGAAGACGCTACAGATGAGAGGAGCGACTACAGGACCTGTGATGAGGTCACTGGAGGGGAGGAGTCAGGGGTCACATGATCAGGGGGCCCTGACTCCTTCCCTTCTGTGATCTCATCAATTACAGGACCGCAGCACCAGTGTGCAGAGGCTAAATTGTAGGTGCTGCAGGTAGAGGAGCGCATAATGCCGCCCCCTGCTGCCTGCCGCTTCAGCACCTGGCTCAGCTTGCCTCATTATAGCTGCGGCCCTGGCTACAGACAGGATCTTATCATGTATCTCTGTATACAGGGCGCTCCCCCTAGTGGTGACTGCAGACAGGATCTTATCATGTATCTCTGTATACAGGGAGCTCCCCCTAGTGATGACTACAGACAGGATCTTAACATGTATCTCTGTCTATAAGGAGCTCCCCCTAGTGGTGGCTGCAGACAGGATCTTATCATGTATCTCTGTATACAGGGAGCTCCCCCTAGTGGTGACTGCAGACAGAATCTAATGTTTCTCTATATACAGGGAGCTCCCCCTAGTGGTGGCTACAGACAGAATATTATATATCTATGGATACAGGGAGCTCTTCCTAGTAATGGCTTCAGACAGGATCTTATCATGTATATCTGTATACAGGGAGCACCCACTAGTGAAGGCTGCAGACAGAATATTATGTATCACTGTATACAGGGAGCTTCCCCTAGTGGTGGCTGCAGACAGGATCTTATCTTGCATCTCTGTATACAGGGAGCTCCCCCTAGTCGTGGCTGCAGACAGGATCTTATGTATTTCTGGATACAGGGAGCTCCCCCTAGTGGTGCCTGCAGTCAGGATCTTATCGTGTATCTCTGAACACAGGGAGCTCCCCCTAGTGGTGACTGCATGGAGAATCTTATCGTGTATCTCTGCATACAGGGAACTCCCCCTAGTGGTGGCTGCAGTCAGGATCTTATAATGTATCTCTGTATACAGGGAGCTCCCCGTAGTGGTGGCTGCAGACAAGATCTTATCATGAATCTTTGTATACAGGGAGCTCCCAGCGTGGTGGCTGTAGTCAGGATCTTATCATGTATCTCTGTATACAGGGAGTTCCCTCTATGGTGGCTGCAGACAGGATATTATCATGTACAAGGAGCTCCCCCTAGTGGTGGCTGCAGACAGGTTCTTATCATGTATCTTTGTGTACAGAGAGCTCCCCCTAGTGGTGGCTGCAGGCAGAATCTTATCATGTATCTCTGCATACAGGGTGCTCTCCCTAGTGTTGGCTGCAGAGAGGATCTTATCATGTATCTGTCATGATCCAGGTTGGATTGACAGATAAATGCACTAGTAACCTTTATTTTTCTTCAAGCCTTTGGCTTCAAGGTAGTTTTGCCCCTGGTGGCCATTAGAGTCATTGCACTGTGGAGATTGCAGTTCTAGTTTTGCCCCCCGGTGGCCGGTAGGGTCATTGCACTCTGGTTTCTTTAGTTTAGTGCACGTGATTATCACTAACAGGTGTGATTGTTCTGGTTTAACTATATAGGTGTGTCTTGTTCTCTCACTCACTGTTGGTGATATTGCTCATTTCCAACCAAGTCTGGTGGTGGAAGGAACTGCAGAGAGGAGTTCTTGCAGCTCAGACAGAGCTCTGGTGTAGTAGTTTCAGGTGGAAGCTGAATTCTGGTGGTGGACTCTGTTGCTGGGAGCAAGAGCAACAGAGCAAAGCTAAGTGGTGTTACCCCTGTTTTGTAACTTTCCTTTTGTGTGTTTCAGAGCAGTGGTGGGATTAGTTTCTGCACCGTCCATTTCACTAGAAAGGGTTAGGTGCAGGGCGAGCTAGGGGTGCGGAACCGGCCTAGGGATCGTTAGGACAGTAGAGACACTGACTCAGAGGACTGGAGAAGGTCTCCACGTCCCCGTTCCCTATCACAGGGCCCTCCATTGTATCAGTTTCCCTGGTGTTTCCCTTTATTATTTAAATTCGCCCTGCTGGAGGCGGTGTATCCAGTTATACGTGTAATTCTGAAATTCGCCTGCTGGAGGCGGTGTATCCGGCTGCACGTTATATTATTTAAATTCGCCCTGCTGGAGGCGGTGTATCCAGGGTCACGTGTGCCATAGAAATTTGCCCTGCTGGAGGCGGTGTGTCCAGTCACACGTTGACCATCACATTATCACCAACCATAACATTTTTTTTCTCTCTGTTGAGACATGGGCCAAGTTCAGACCAGTGAGCAGTTGCTGCTGGTCCTCGCTGAGATTAGTGAGGAGCTGCATGATGTGTTTCAGCAGCACCTGCAGCGGAATTATGGGTCTGAGGCCTATCCTCTGCCTCAACTAGAGGGTCCATATACGGCTTTGGCGAGGATGTGCCGTGGAGTCTCCGCTGGGGAGCAGGACTTGCTTATACAGGCGGACGTACCAAAGCAAGTGGGTGGAGTCTGTGTCCCCATGGTGCTGCCTGATGTTCCCCAAGGTGAAGGGGTACGTCCCTGTAGTGAGCAGACTAATGATTTAGTCCAGGGCACTGACACCGAAATTTCTGTACTATCAGAGAAGCAGTGCCCCCTGGTTGTGTGGAGGAAGACGACCTGGGAGTGAATATTTCCTCCTCGCCCTCAGAAGGTACTATGTTAGCAGAGGTGATGGTTGGCGAGGTACCTGAGGGCATACCGGTGCTTGTTAAAGGTGGAGCAGAAGTCAGTCTGGTGGATGCTGTTTGTCCAGACTCATGGTCTGAGTGGAAACTGGATCTCAGGGGGCTTATAATCTCATTTGCATAAAGGGAGGAGCTGAGTGGAAGACGGCCTTCAATATGCCTGAAGGACACTATGAAAACTTTGTGATGCCATTTAGGTTGACTAATGCTCCCACCATCTTTTGATGCTGTGTTAATGATCTACCTTGAAGACATTTTGATTTATTCACCTGATCTCCAATCACATCACGTCAGGCAGGTCTTACAGCTGCTCAGAAACAACAAATTATTTGTCAAACCAGAGTAATGTATGTTCTCGGTTCAGGATATCCCTTTTCTGGGTTATTTTTTAACATCCACCAGTTTTCGCATGGATCCAGTGAAAGTCCGGGTTGTACCGAATTGAGATCGTCCTTAGGACCTAAAGATATTACAAAGGTTTTTGGGTTTCGCCAACTACTACCGAAAGTTATTCAAAAACTTTTCGGTGGTGGCTAAACCCCTGATGGATATGACCAGGAAAGGGACGGACTTTTCCAAATGGTCCAGTCCGACCCGGGAGGCATTTGTTACCTTGAAAAGATGTTTTGCTTATACATCAATTCTTTTACAGCCTGACGTCACTCAGCCATTTATTGTAGAAGTTGATGAATCAGAAAAGGCTGTTGTATTGTAGCAGGGTGCGTCTCCTAGTAAATGGCACCCATGTGCTTTCGTTTTTAAGAAACTATCAACCGCTGAGGAAAACTTTGACATTGGTAACAGGAAACTCTTAGCAATTAGGTGGACTTTTGAAGAGTGGCACCATTTTCTGGATGGGGCAGTTCAAACGGTTATTGTAATCACGGATCATAAAACTCTATAACATTTAGAATCTACTAAGCGTCTGACGTCTAGATAAGGTGGTCTTTATTCTTCGCCAGATTCAATTTTTTTGTGATGTATAGGCCGGGGAATAAGAGTACTAAGGCAGATGCCTTATCCCGTTGATTTCCTGGGGGTGGAGATAATTGTGAACTAGTTCTGATACTAAAGATAGGAGTGGTTATTCCTTCTATAGGTTCTGGTCTGGAGAAGGAGGTCGTGGAGGCTCAGGAGAACACCCCTGCTGCCTGTCCATTAGGTAAATGGTTCATTCCTGTGAATCTCCATCTTAAAAATATAAGTGAACATCATGATTCGGTCTTAGCCCATCACCCTGATAGTAAAGCCACCACAGATCTCCTTACCTGGTGTTTTGGGTGGTCTGGGGTGCCTCAGGATGTTCGAGATCATGTAGCTGCCTGTAGTGTGTGTGCATGTTCTAAGACCTCTGATTGCCGTCCGTCTGGGTCTCTCCAAACATTGGCGATTCCCAGTAGGCCTGGACTCATCTGTCAGTGGGATTCATTACTGATTTACCTGTATCTGCAGGTGATACAGCTATTTTGGCGATGGTGGACAGGTTCAGCAAGATCTCATTTAATTTGCCTTACTCAACGCCAAGACCTTGGCGCAAATATTCATCAAGGATATTGTGAAATTACATGGGATTCCTATCGATATTGTTTCTGATTTGGGGGGTGCAATTTATTTCCATCAGAACTTGTAATCCGGGGAGCAGGGATATCTAGGGCACCCCTAGCATTATAGACAGGGAAGGAGCACCGGGCCACCTGACAACAGAGCTGTGACAATTCCTCTATAGACCAGCAATGGCTGTATACCATACCACAGCTCAGAACAGTAATGCGGCAGCTTCTCACAGTTAGAATACAGGACAGTACTAGTGTTATCACATAACATCAGGAGACACAAGCATTGTGGTTTCAATAAGAGCAAAAGAATGAAGCAACATACTAACAGTGCAGACTAGTGGTGGAGGCGAAGAGCGCCGTGATACGGTGATAATCAATGTACAGGACAGTATGGTGACCGTGTAATGGGATGAAATTACAGATCAGTCAGTAACGGAAATAACGACATCCGTACATGTAAATGGGGTTAATTGTGCAGTAATTGTAGAGATTTCTACACGTCCCAGTCTCATTTATGGGACCGGAACAGAAATCTTACACATGCAAAAATTAGTGTCACTATAATACTGCAGCATAGGTGTATTGCAGAGCAGAGTGATAGTACAATATATCTCTGTAATATGGCGTCATTAGGTGATATTGAAGAGTATAGAGGGGGCTGAGCAACAGAATATAAGAGACTAGTAACAATGCCGCCTAGAATCACACATTATCGGGTGTGGAAGGATGGTTAGGCTGCTTTCACACTTCAGGTTTTTTGAATCAGGCGCCCTGCGGCGAAAAATCCAAAAACCGGATCCGGCGTTGTGTATCGCCGGATCCGGTATTGACCGCATTGACTTGCATTGCCGTTGCATTACGCCGCATGTGCACGCGGCGCGTCCGGCTTTTGCCGGATCCGGCAAAAACTGCCGGTCCGGTGTCTGGAAAAAACGTTACATGTAACGTTTTTTGTCTGCGTCGCAAAACCGGATAATGCCGGATCCGGCATTATCCGTTTTTTTATAATGGAAGCCTAGAGGTGCTGGATCCGGCGAATTCCGTTTTTTTCCGGATCCGGCGGCCTGATCCGTTTTTTTTCTCTGAGCATGCTCAAAAAAGTATCAACTCATCCCAAAAAGTTGGCAAACAACCCTACTGAAAAGATATAAAAACCTATGGTAGGGCTTCATTCCCCAATTGTCCTTCAAGACACCAGAGGAGTTATCCAGCAAGACTTCAATCAATTCATCCATCCATCCATCCATCAGGAGTTGCCAACCATCCTGCCAGCTATCCAGTGGGAGTTGCCAGCCATCCTGCCCAGCTATCCAGTTGGATTTGCCTGCCATCCATCCATCAGGAGTTGCCAGCCATTCAGCAGCAGTCGCCAGCCATCCAGGAGGAATTGGCATCCACCCATCCTGCCATCCAATCTCACAGTTAGTTTATCAATGCAATGTCTTTTTTATGTTATAGTATTTAAAATAAAAAGCTGTGTAGCTCCTTTTTTATTTTAAAAACAACCCCAAAAAAAAGTTAAAAAATATATTAAAAATCAAAAACCTTGGTGTCTGTAGTGTTTTTTCAATGTATCTTTTAAGCAAGGTAACTTTAACCCCTTCACTACCAAGGGTCGTGGGGTTTGCACGTTAACTCCCGGGCCAATAACTCTGGAACGCTTCAAAGGATCTAGGCGATTCTGACATTGTTTTCTCGTGACATATTGTACTTCACTTTAGTGATAACATTTCTTTGCTATAACTTGCGTTTATTTATGAAAAAAACGGAAATATGGCGAAAATTTAGAAAATTTTGCGATTTTCATACTTTAAATTTTTAAGCCCTTAAACCAGAGAGTAACAGGACACAAAATAAGTTAATAAATAACATTTCCCACATGTCTAGTTTACATCAGCACAATTTTGGAAACAAATTTTTTTTTGTTATGAAGTTATAAGGGTTAAAAGTTGACCAGCGATTTCTTATTTTTACAACAAAATTTACAAAACCATTTTTTTTTTAGGGACAACCTCACATTTGAAGTCACTTTGAGGGGTCTATATGGCAGAAAATACCCAAAAGTGACACCATTCTAAAAACTGCACCCCTCAAGCTACTCAAAACTACATTCAAGAAGATTATTAACCATTCAGGCGCTTCACAGGAGCAAACGCAACATGGAAGGAAAAAATTAACATTTAACTTTTTAGTCACAAAAATGATCTGTTAGCAACAATTTTTTAATTTTCCCAAGGGTAACAGGAGAAATTGGACCACAAAAGTTGTTGTCCAATTTGTCCTGATTATGCTGATACCCTATATGTGGGGGGCCCACTGTTTAGGCGCACGGCAGGGCTCGGAAGGGAAGCAGCGCTGTTTGACTTTTTCAACCTAAAATTGTCTGGAATAGAGATTGGACGCCATGATGCGTTTGACGAGCCCCCAATGTGCCCAAACAGTGGAAACCCCCCACAAGTGACCCCATTTTGGAAACTAGACCCCCTAAGGCACTTATCTAGATGTGTGGTGAGCACCTTGAACCCCCCTAGGGCTTCACAGGAGTTTATAATGCCCGGGCGTGAAAATAAAAAATCATTTTTTCCACAAACATGATCGTTTAGTCCCCAATTTTTTATTCTCCCAAAGGTAGCAGGAGAAATTGGACCCCAAAAGTTGTTGACCAATTTGTACTGAGTACGCTGATACCCTATATGTGGGGGTAACCACTGTTTGGGCGCACGGCAGGGCTCGGAAGGGAAGCAGCGCCATTTGACTTTTTCAGCCTAAAATTGGATGGAATTAAGATTGGACGCCATGTTGCGTTTGACGAGCCCCCAATGTGCCCAAACAGTGAAAACCCCCCACAAGTGACCCCATTTTGGAAACTAGACCCCCTAAGGAACTTATCTAGATATGTGGTGAGAACTTTGAACCCCCAAGTGTTTCACTAAAGTTTATACTGCCCAGGCGTGAAAATAAAAAATCCTATTTTGTGCCCACAAAAATGATCGTTTAGTCCCCAATTTTTAATTTTCCCAAGCGTAACAGGAGAAATTGGACCCCAAAAGTTGTTGTCCAATTTGCCCTGAGTACGCTGGTACCCCATATGTGGGAGAAAACTACTGTTTGGGCTCAGAAGGGAAGTCGTGACGCTTTGGAATGCAGACTTTGATGGAATGGTCTGCGGGCGTCATGTTCCATTTGCAGAGCCCCTGATGGGGTTAACCAGTAGAAATCCCCCACAAGTGACCCCATTTTGGAAACTAGACCCCCTAAGGAACTTATCTAGATATGTGGTGAGAAGTTTATACTGCCCAGGAGTGAAAATAAAAAATCCTATTTTGTGCCCACAAAAATGATCATTTAGTCCCCAATTTTTAATTATCCCAAGCGTAACAGGAGAAATTGGACCCCAAAAGTTGTTGTCCAATTTGTCCTGAGTACGCTGGTACCCCATATGTGGGAAAAAACTGTTTAGGCACACATCGGGGATCGGAAGGGAGTGACGTTTTGGAATGCAGACTTAGATGTAATGGTCTGCGGGCGTCATTTTCCATTTGCAGAGCCCCTGATGTGCCTAAACAGTAAAAAAAACCCACAAGTGACATTGTTTTGGAAACTAGACCCCCAAGGAACTTATCTAGATGTGCCCCAACTAATCTAATGTTTCCGGTAAAGTAATTTAGTAGTTCATTGAGGTGTGGTACTTTTTGAAGCAATACTTCATACACAGGCCAGGTTTTTCGGGGCAGGTGTGGAATTGATAAATGGTATCCTTGCGTATTCCATTTTTGAAACACACTCGGCACCTTTTTTGCGATTTACCTCTTTTTCCAGTTTGCGGGACCTCCCCCGGGAAATGCTGACCTGGTACAATACGAGCACCTTCAGTTCCAGAAGTACTGGGGCTCGCTCCTTCCAGAGTGCCAAACATCAGGGCCTTAACCACTACCTCCTGGAACTCCAGGTACGACGTATCGCTGGGGCATGCACATTGTGACAATAGGAATGCGTTGAGCATTGCCAATTGGACGATGTGCACGGCCAGCTTTTTGTACCATGCCTTGGCCTTTCTCAAAGCATTGTACGGTTGGAGGAGTTGATCGGAGCGATCAACGCCCCCCTTGTTTTTATTGTACCCCAGCACACATTCAGGTTTGCGGATCTGTGTAGAGGTACCCCGTACAGTGCTGAGGGCGCTGACATCACCGTGTATGGTGGTCAAGAGATGGACATCCCTCTTGTCCTTGTACTTCACCACCAGCAGGTGGTCGCTACATTGGGCCCTGCTCTCACCTTTTCGGAGCATCTGCCCAAGTAGCGTCTTAAGGAGGTCTCTCTGATTTTTGCCGACAGTACCGCAAGCTGCGGCACCTCGCGCAAAGAGGGCTTTGTAGAGTGGGACACTGGTATAAAAGTTATCAGTGTAGAGGTGATAACCTTTATCCAGCAGTGGGTGCACCAAATCCCACACAATTTTCCCACTCACTCCCAGGTCAGGAGAACACTCAGGGGGTTCAATCCTGGTGTCCTTTCCTTCGTACACTCTAAACCTGTGGGTGTACCCTGAGGTACTTTCACACAGCTTATAGAGTTTGATTCCGTACCTGGCCCTCTTACTGGGCAGGTATTGACAGAATCTGAGCCTGCCCTTAAAATGGACCAAGGACTCATCCACGCAGATGTTCCTTTGGGGCACGTACACTTCAGCAAACTTTTTGTTGAAGTGTTCGATGACAGGCCGAACTTTGAACAGACGGTCAAAGTTGGGGTCATCTTGTGCGGGACACTGTGCATTATCGTTATAATGCAGAAACTTGTGGATGGCCTGAAAACGCGTCCGGACCATGACCATTCGAAACACTGGAGTGTTGTATAAAATATCAACACGCCAATATTTCTGAATTTCAGGCTTCTTCAGGATACCCATGTGGAGGACCAGGCCCCAAAACTGCGTAATTTCAACTGCGTCCACAGGAGACCAGTTAGTATAGGTTGAACGCGGGTTTTGCTCCAAAAATTGCCGAGCGTACAAATTAGTTTGCTCCACCATGAGGTTAACAAAATCCTCAGAGAAAAAGACTTTGAAAAAGTCAATTTCTGTGAGGCCGGTGGTATCAAACTTGATTCCTGATTCTGCCACAAAATCAGGAATCAGTGGCTCGTAATTTTCGGGGGGCGAGGTCCACACAGGGTCTGCTGAATCAGCTGCGGGCATGGTGGGCGCTGCCTCATCTTCTGTCCTGGAGCGCCTGCGTGGCGGTTCCGTAGGACCCGAGGAGGAAGATGAGGAGGGGGAAGAGGAAGAGGATGAAGAATCCGAAAAATAAAGAAAAGTCGGATCGTCATCATCGCTATCAGTGTCTGAGGCAAGGTAAGAATATGCCTCCTCCATTGAATAGCGCTGTCGGGAGGAACGTGATGGGCGGGACATTTTTTCGTGTAAATATGGTGCTTGGGTGTACTTTATTTATAACTGTGTATGTGGCGGGGGGGGGGCGCTAGTGATTGGTGCACACTATCCTGTAAGAAAAAGCTAAAAGGAAATGGGGAGCAAAATACCTGTGGAAAAAAAGGCTAAAACAGCAGGTCCTAGATATGATAAGTGAACGGCGTCACTTATCAAAATTTAGTAGCTGCTGGATGTGTGCACGAGCGAGCATGAGTGTTGATCAGTGAACTGCGTCACCGATCAACGCTCGGCGGCTGCGTACGGAGGTGGCGCAAAAGTGGGGTGGAGGGGGGGTAAAAATAGGGGGAAGGGGGATGGGGGGATTGGGGTGGATGAAGAGAGATTGGGCAGGGATCAACAGTTAGGGTTGTAGTTAGGTGGCACAAAGGGGGGTGAAAAAAATGAAAAACGGCAGGCACAAGCTTGGATAAGTGACGTGTGTCACTTATCCAACTTTTGCGGCTGCGGGATGTGTGTACGGAAGTGGCGCAAAGGGGGCTAAGGAAAAAAGCAAGCATGAGTGTTGATCGGTGAACTGCGTCACCGATCAACGCTCGGCGGCTGCGCACGGAGGTGGCGCAAAAGTGGGGTGGAGGGGGGTAAAAGGGGGGTGAAGGGGGGTAAGAGGGGGGGTGGAGGGGGGATGAAGATAGATTGGGGGGGTGAAGATAGATTGGGCAGGGGATCAGGGATCAATTAACACTTACAGTTCTAGTTTTCTTTCTTCTGCAGGGATTGTGATGCTACAAGCTGTGGCACCACAATACCCAGCACAGGAGCTCTTGCTGCGTCCGACCTCTCTGCAGGAATCCTCAGCTAGAGTGAGGACCCCTGCAGACAGGTCAGAGGCAGGTCAGGGGCAGGTCACAGAGCGGTCATATCGCTGCTGTGACCTGTCATTGGTGGGATCCAATGATTACATCGATCCCACCAATCCCTGCTCTGCCTGGTGACCATGGTAACTGCCTAGGATCGGAGCTCACAGCTCCGATTCCTAGGCAGGTCATGGCCAGGTCATCAGCAGGGCACAGAGCGGTCACAGCGTGACCGCAGCTGTGCCCTGTGGCTGGCACGATCGCCGATCTAATCGATCGCACCAACCACTTCCTGCAGGCCCTGCTGGCCCTGTCCTAGGCTCTGGCCTAGGATCGGTGCTATTACAGCACCGATCCGGGCCGGTACCGGCAGGGCACAGCGGCGCTATTGCGCCGCTGTGATTGGCGCAATCGATTAGATCGATCGCGCCAATCTGGGTGCTTTTCTCCGATGCCTGGCGTTGCCAGGCACCGGTCCTAGGAATGAGTACATCAGTACTCGATCCTAGCCTAGGTTCCTGTTGTTTCAGCTAATCTGATTGGCTGAAACAAAGAGAATCACTGTGATTGGCTGTTCTGAATTGAACAGCCAATCACAGCTCACAGAGGGGCGGGCCAGTGCGGAGACTGCCCGGGATGCCGAGGCCATCTATCCTGAGGCTAGATGGCGTCGGCATTTTAATGCGATCACCGCGACTTAAGTCGCGATGTCGCATTAAAGGGCATAACGTAATATTCCGTTCATGGTACTTAGGGCCCAGGTCACATGGACGGAATATTACATCCAATGAAGGAAAGGGGTTAATAATTTGTGTTGTGTGTCGCCGTAAACCACCAGTGGTGAATAGTGTTGTGGTAGATAGGGGTTTCATTTTTAAAATCTATGTTGTAACCAAATGGCGAATTCACACATTGGAGTTTGCACATTTTCAGTATTTTTAAATATTAACATCAGTGACCAATATATATTTTGGTGTGGGTAGGGATTGAAAGTGGGTATGATGGTATTAGGTACCATTTCATTGGTACAAGGTATTGTTGAGGTAAATACTGTAGGGAGAAGGAATTTTGAAAGGGGGTGGTGTATCTAAATGTTGTTCTCCAAATTTTGTAGGGTGGCATAGGTGTAATTTCTTGTACGGGGGGAAGCAAGGGTTGAAATCTAAGTACACACACCCCAAAAATATACTCATGCCTGTTGATTTCTTGCATGAAGTTGCCCATGCCACCTGTTCACCACTGCCACCGATACACTGTTAATACACAGACAGTGCAACTCATCATATAAGTATGGAGGCCTCAAAGCTTCAATTATGCTTTGGGTAGGAGCTAACAAGTGTTCTTATTTGCAGATCCTTTGCCAGAGATGTCTTCTTCTGGGAGCCCTCGTTCACATCATCAGCTAATTGAGGTAAATTTTGTAATTTTATTTCTTAGTTTTTAATTTTTGGGCAAACATAACCCTATATGCATTTTGTTTGAACAGGAAGGTGCAGAAGAGGTGCTTCCAGAAGGAGACGGACGGGGTGGAGAAATACCTGAAGCAGGCTCTCAGAGTGTAAGTATCTTTACATGCATCTCATAAACAAACCATCATACTCAGCACTGTACACAGAAATCATATGCCAACAACCAATAACATATTGTTACTTTTTGTTTTTACATTATAGGTTTCCGTTTCTGGTGCTCGACCCAGAGGTCCTCAAAGGGCCTCCCAGAGTTGTCAGCGAAATTGTGGCTGCGGTCGACAGAGAGTAAGTTTTGATATTGATCTTTCTTTTTTTATTTGGGTTTTAAATTTCATGGTGAGGATTTGATTTTAATGTTTTAATTTTTTTTAAAAAACAGAGGGAACACCATGCTCCTGACTCTGATGGTGAGGAGGCAGAAATAGATATAGACCACCTCATCGACCACATCAGAGAGCGTGAACCACTCTGGAACATGAGTGACCGCCACCATGCAGATTTAATTGTAACCCGACAACTCTGGGAGGAGGTTTGCCAGTCTGTTGTGGTGAATTGGGAGGACCTCCATCCTCGAGGCCAGAGTCTAGCACGTGAGTATTCACAGTTCACTTATGTTTCATGATGTAATGTGTTGTATACTAACCAAATTGTGCTTTCACTTTACAGGGGAAAAAGTTCAGAAGCGGTGGCGGTCCATCCGCAATCGCTTCAAGAAGGAGTACAATAAGGAGAAGCAGGCCCCGAGTGGCTCAGGAGGACGCAGGAGCAGGTACAAATATGCCCGAGCCCTGTCGTTCCTCAAGTCTAAAATGGTGTGTAGAAGGTAAATATTCCGACCACCAATTCCTAAGTAAAACTGTGTACATGTCTAACCTTTTTTTTTCAGCAAGGGCTAACTTCTAGCATGATATTAATTCCAAATTTTTTCCCTTTTTTCAACAGCACCTTCACCGGCACTCGGGGTCCTGAAGAATTGAACCCTTCTGGAGCGACTCTGCAGGAGACCGCCACCGTGGACCACTTTGGCACAACCGACCTGTCTGCACCTTCCCAGCCTTCCCTCGTGTGTGATCCCTCAGCCCCATCCACCAGCGCTGGAGCATCTTTGCAGAGTTCGTTACATGAAGCTGCTGGTTACGAGGTAGCTTTCCCTTTACCCCACCCCTCTGACACTGCTGCCTTCTCTGGGACATCTGTGCGTTGTATGCGTCAGCGTCAGAGGGGTCAGGAAAAGACGTATGCGCAGGAATTCTTCCATCTAAATGCATCATTCCAGAACGCATTAAAAATTATGTCAGAACAAATGAGTTCTGGCTTCACTGTTGTTAGTAAAGATATGCTCGATTTGAGCAGGCGTCTGGATAGGATGCATTTAGATTCAAGACAATCTCCTCATCATACTTTTTTTCGAGCAGTAGTAGAGCGCATGGACACGCTATCTCCTGACCAGCAGATGCATGTAATGCAAGCCTGCCAGGTTGCTCTAGCTCAGGTAACATCACAATCCCCTACACCCACCCCAGTACTTCCTCCTGCACCTGTCCCCCATCCTTCCTCTGTCCTTCCTTCCCCTACTGTACCATACCAGTTTCATCCCCAGTACCAACCTCCTGCTCCTTACCAGCCTCCTTCACAGTACCATTTCCCAACCCCAGCCCAAACTGTACTCCCTGCCCACTACCAACAGTCTACTTCCACCTTCATGTCTCAAGTCCAACCTTCCATCCCCAACACCTCTTTCGTCTCCCAATCCACTTCTCAAGGTTTTGTTTCCGCCCCGTCTGTTTTGTCTACCCCTACACATACTTTCTCGCCTTCACCTTCTTTCCCCAGTGTACCTTCTCCTCTTGTGTCTGAACCCTCCCCAATTCCAACCACCTTCCAAAATCCCAGTGTCGAAGTGGTCCCTGCAAGCCCTTCCAGTACTATTTCCACGCCAAGTTTCGTCAATTTATGATGGGTTGCAATAAACAAATGTTTGGACATGGGTTGCAATAAAGATTGCGTTTATGGGTTTGCATTGGGGCCCTGAACAACAGTTTTATTTTGTGTTCTATACTGTGTTAAATAAAAAAATTTTTGGATTGAAACAGCTTTCAGTGTATTTGTTTATTTCATAATGTAGTAGGTGAAATTATTTGTACAATGTGGATGTCTGGGTTTAAAAAAGGTACATACCAAATAAAGGTTAAAGAGTTGGTTAAAAACGGGACAATAGAGGGAGCAAAATACTTTGTTAAAAGGTTTAATACTTTTTAAAAAAAAAGGTATATACTGGTTTAACACAGGGTAAAACAAGGTATAATACCTAAAGGCACAACATAAAACAGGTACAATACTTACATACAAGGTAAAGCTTTTATTGTACAATCTCAAACCATGTAATCCTGCCATTCTACTCTACCTTCAGGTGACAAAGTACTCTGCAAATTGGTCCCTCATTCTGGACATTGCAACAGTACTTTGAACATTAACAGTGCGATAGTCATTCAAGGTGGTTTCTACATCATTGTCTTCACTGGCAATCGGTTCCCTGGTAATAACAAAATTGTGTAGGACCACACATGCTTTCACCACCTCATCCACAGTGTCAGTTTTCAAGTTAATTGCGGTCAACAGTACTCTCCATTTTGGGGTCAAAATTCCAAAAGTACATTCCACCATCCTCCGTGCTCGTATCAACCGATAATTGAACACTCTTTTGATTGGCGTCAAGTCTCTGCTTGCATACGGCTTGAGCAAGTGTTCTGACAGTTGGAAAGCTTCATCCCCAACGCATACAAATGGCAGTGGTGGCTCAGAAGTTTGAGGTAGAGGTCTGGGAGGAGGAAATTGGAATGTGTTTCCATACAAATTACGTCCCATTGCTGACAGTTTATAAACTTGTGAATCATTGGAGCAGCCATAGGCCCCAATATCCACCGCAATGAATTTGTACTTGGCGTCTGCAATGGCCATCAGGACTATGGAAAAATATTTCTTATAGTTAAAAAATTCGGATCCCGAACCAGCTGGTTTTGTGATCCTGATGTGCTTGCCGTCAACTGTACCCAGGCAATTAGGAAACTGTCAGATGTTGTAAAATTGGTCAGCTATTTCCAGCCACCTCTCTGTTGTGGGCTGTGGGATAAACTCTTCCCGTAGACTGTCCCACAATGCGCGGCAGGTGTGCTTGACGATACCTGATAAGGTTGAAATCCCAATCCTATACTGGTAATGTAGCGAGGTAAGGGATTCGCCAGTTGCAAGGAATCTGTGAAAAAAGGCAAAAACAATAATTACTACAAAATACCAGCAACAACATTACAGTTAGGAGGAGAAACATTACAGTTATAACTCTGCTTTTCAGTAGAAAAAAAAGAATTTGGCTTACCGTAGAGTCACCATCAAACGCTCTGCTGGTGAGATGGAGAAGCGGCAGTAGGTATCTTGTCTCCGGATCAGTTCTCCAACCCGGTTCACCAGAAAGTCAAAGCTTTCAACTTTCATCCTCACATAATTAGAAAACTTCTCTGGATTTCCTCGCAACTCAAGATATAAAGTGGAAAACACCCCACGTGTCATCCTCAGTGCCGTTATAGAGTGAATCCAAAGCCGACGTCGATGAAGACGCATGACACGCTTTCTTTCTCGCTCCTTCTGCCTGACAATCATTGCCAAACGATTGGCCTCAAAAGTGAAATCCACATATATCTGCAGGATGTTTGCAATAACAGCTTCCATGTTTCCTATTGCTCTCCAACAATCTCCAACAACCTATCAAGCAAGGGGTGTAAAACCAATGTATATATATGCTTCCTGTCGTTATCCAGTAGCCAATAACATTTTGGGGGGCGTTTTTCTAAAACCGGATCCGGCAAAAAACGGACGAAACTGATGGAAAACCGGATGAAACCGTATGTGCCTGATCCGTCTTTTTGCCGGATCAGGCACATACGGTTTTCACATTTTATGACGGATCCGGCGATGCGCCTGATTCAAAAAACCTGAAGTGTGAAAGAGGCCTTAGAGATGTTTGCTCCTATGTATTCATAGGAACAGATCAGTATAGCCGTGTACCGCAGCAGTACAGCGGAGTAACAGGAACTGTGCAGGAGATTGTGTCCAACAGTGTAATTACAGAGTAATGACAATGCCTGTAGAGCTGAGGAATAGGATGGCGCCAAATAAGTGAGGAAAAGAAATAAGTAGTATACAGCATCAAGGTAAAAGTATAAAGGATCCCAGGAATCGTCTCGTGTAGATATCTAATGCAATACTCTAGAGGTGTGGTAGAGGTATGGCATAAAGAATAATAGCATTACTGCAGAAAAAGAATAAAAAGGAGAATCATAAGACCATAAGACTGACAGTGTGCGGCAGAGCTGCTCAATATAGAGGAGCAACGACAAAAAGAAATAGTGGAGGAGCGACCGGTATAAAGGATGAGAGAGACAGCATGGAACGCCGGGGACTTCATGGTACAAAGTGCTGCAGCGTTATACTGGGGTAATAGTATAGAGTATCAGTAATACTGTAGTATAGAATAGTAGTGTAGTGGTATACTGGGGTAATAGTGTAAAGTATAGTAATACTGTAGTATAGATTAGTAGTGTAGTGGTATACTGGGGTAATAGTATAGAGTATAGTAATACTGTAGTATAGATTAGAAGTGTAGTGGTATACTGGGGTAATAGTATAGAGTATAGTAATACTGTAGTATAGATTAGTAGTGTAGTGGTATACTGGGGTAATAGTATAGAGTATAGTAATACTGGAGTATAGATTAGTAGTGTAGTGGTATACTGGGGTAATAGTATAGAGTATCAGTAATACTGTAGTATAGATTAGTAGTGTAGTGGTATACTGGGGTAATAGTATAGAGTATAGTAATACTGTAGTATAGATTAGTAGTGTAGTGGTATACTGGGGTAATAGTATAGAGTATAGTAATACTGGAGTATAGATTAGTAGTGTAGTGGTATACTGGGGTAATAGTATAGAGTATCAGTAATACTGTAGTATAGATTAGTAGTGTAGTGGTATACTGGGGTAATAGTATAGAGTATAGTAATACTGTAGTATAGATTAGTAGTGTAGTGGTATACTGGGGTAATAGTATAGAGTATAGTAATACTGTAGTATAGATTAGTAGTGTAGTGGTATACTGGGGTAATAGTATAAAGTATAGTAATACTGTAGTATAGATTAGTAGTGTAGTGTTATACTGGGGTAATAGTATAAAGTATAGTAATACTGTAGTATAGATTAGTAGTGTAGTGGTATACTGGGGTAATAGTATAAAGTATAGTAATACTGTAGTATAGATTAGTAGTGTAGTGGTATACTGGGGTAATAGTATAAAGTATAGTAATACTGTAGTATAGATTAGTAGTGTAGTGTTATACTGGGGTAATAGTATAAAGTATCAGTAATACTGTAGTATAGATTAGTAGTGTAGTGGTATACTGGGGTAATAGTATAGAGTATCAGTAATACTGTAGTATAGATTAGTAGTGTAGTGGTATACTGGGGTAATAGTGTAAAGTATAGTAATACTGTAGTATAGAATAGTAGTGTAGTGGTATACTGGGGTAATAGTATAAAGTATAGTAATACTGTAGTATAGATTAGTAGTGTAGTGGTATACTGGGGTAATAGTGTAAAGTATAGTAATACTGTAGTATAGATTAGTAGTGTAGTGGTATACTGGGGTAATAGTATAAAGTATCGTAATACTGTAGTATAGATTAGTAGTGTAGTGGTATACTGGGGTAATAGTATAAAGTATCAGTAATACTGTAGTATAGATTAGTAGTGTAGTGGTATACTGGGGTAATAGTATAAAGTATAGTAATACTGTAGTATAGATTAGTAGTGTAGTGGTATACTGGGGTAATAGTATAAAGTATCAGTAATACTGTAGTATAGATTAGTAGTGTAGTGGTATACTGGGGTAATAGTATAAAGTATAGTAATACTGTAGTATAGATTAGTAGTGTAGTGGTATACTGGGGTAATAGTGTAAAGTATAGTAATACTGTAGTATAGATTAGTAGTGTAGTGGTATACTGGGGTAAAAGTATAAAGTATCAGTAATACTGTAGTATAGATTAGTAGTGTAGTGGTATACTGGGGTAAAAGTATAACGTATCAGTAATACTGTATTATAGATTAGTCGTGTAGTGTTATACTGGGGTAATAGTGTAAAGTATAGTAATACTGTAGTATAGATTAGTAGTGTAGTGGTATACTGGGGTAATAGTATAAAGTATAGTAATACTGTAGTATAGATTAGTAGTGTAGTGGTATACTGGGGTAATAGTGTAAAGTATCAGTAATACTGTAGTATAGATTAGTAGTGTAGTGGTATACTTGGGTAATAGTATAGAGTATCAGTAATACTGTAGTATAGATTAGTAGTGTAGTGGTATACTGGGGTAATAGTGTAAAGTATAGTAATACTGTAGTATAGAATAGTAGTGTAGTGGTATACTGGGGTAATAGTATAAAGTATAGTAATACTGTAGTATAGATTAGTAGTGTAGTGGTATACTGGGGTAATAGTATAAAGTATCAGTAATACTGTAGTATAGATTAGTAGTGTAGTGGTATACTGGGGTAATAGTATAAAGTATAGTAATACTGTAGTATAGATTAGTAGTGTAGTGGTATACTGGGGTAATAGTGTAAAGTATAGTAATACTGTAGTATAGATTTGTAGTGTAGTGGTATACTGGGGTAATAGTGTAAAGTATAGTAATACTGTAGTATAGATTAGTAGTGTAGTGGTATACTGGGGTAATAGTATAAAGTATAGTAATACTGTAGTATAGATTAGTAGTGTAGTGGTATACTGGGGTAATAGTGTAAAGTATCAGTAATACTGTAGTATAGATTAGTAGTGTAGTGGTATACTGGGGTAATAGTATAGAGTATCAGTAATACTGTAGTATAGATTAGTAGTGTAGTGGTATACTGGGGTAATAGTGTAAAGTATAGTAATACTGTAGTATAGAATAGTAGTGTAGTGGTATACTGGGGTAATAGTATAAAGTATAGTAATACTGTAGTATAGATTAGTAGTGTAGTGTTATACTGGGGTAATAGTATAAAGTATAGTAATACTGTAGTATAGATTAGTAGTGTAGTGGTATACTGGGGTAATAGTATAAAGTATAGTAATACTGTAGTATAGATTAGTAGTGTAGTGGTATACTGGGGTAATAGTATAAAGTATAGTAATACTGTAGTATAGATTAGTAGTGTAGTGGTATACTGGGGTAATAGTATAAAGTATAGTAATACTGTAGTATAGATTAGTAGTGTAGTGGTATACTGGGGTAATAGTATAAAGTATCAGTAATACTGTAGTATAGATTAGTAGTGTAGTGGTATACTGGGGTAATAGTATAGAGTATCAGTAATACTGTAGTATAGATTAGTAGTGTAGTGGTATACTGGGGTAATAGTGTAAAGTATAGTAATACTGTAGTATAGAATAGTAGTGTAGTGGTATACTGGGGTAATAGTATAAAGTATAGTAATACTGTAGTATAGATTAGTAGTGTAGTGGTATACTGGGGTAATAGTATAAAGTATCGTAATACTGTAGTATAGATTAGTAGTGTAGTGGTATACTGGGGTAATAGTATAAAGTATCAGTAATACTGTAGTATAGATTAGTAGTGTAGTGGTATACTGGGGTAATAGTATAAAGTATAGTAATACTGTAGTATAGATTAGTAGTGTAGTGGTATACTGGGGTAATAGTATAAAGTATCAGTAATACTGTAGTATAGATTAGTAGTGTAGTGGTATACTGGGGTAATAGTATAAAGTATAGTAATACTGTAGTATAGATTAGTAGTGTAGTGGTATACTGGGGTAATAGTGTAAAGTATAGTAATACTGTAGTATAGATTAGTAGTGTAGTGGTATACTGGGGTAATAGTGTAAAGTATAGTAATACTGTAGTATAGATTAGTAGTGTAGTGGTATACTGGGGTAATAGTATAGAGTATCAGTAATACTGTAGTATAGATTAGTAGTGTAGTGGTATACTGGGGTAATAGTATAAAGTATAGTAATACTGTAGTATAGATTAGTAGTGTAGTGGTATACTGGGGTAATAGTGTAAAGTATAGTAATACTGTAGTATAGATTTGTAGTGTAGTGGTATACTGGGGTAATAGTGTAAAGTATAGTAATACTGTAGTATAGATTAGTAGTGTAGTGGTATACTGGGGTAATAGTATAAAGTATAGTAATACTGTAGTATAGATTAGTAGTGTAGTGGTATACTGGGGTAATAGTGTAAAGTATCAGTAATACTGTAGTATAGATTAGTAGTGTAGTGGTATACTGGGGTAATAGTATAGAGTATCAGTAATACTGTAGTATAGATTAGTAGTGTAGTGGTATACTGGGGTAATAGTGTAAAGTATAGTAATACTGTAGTATAGAATAGTAGTGTAGTGGTATACTGGGGTAATAGTATAAAGTATAGTAATACTGTAGTATAGATTAGTAGTGTAGTGGTATACTGGGGTAATAGTATAAAGTATAGTAATACTGTAGTATAGATTAGTAGTGTAGTGGTATACTGGGGTAATAGTATATAGTATAGTAATACTGTAGTATAGATTAGTAGTGTAGTGGTATACTGGGGTAATAGTATAGAGTATCAGTAATACTGTAGTATAGATTAGTAGTGTAGTGGTATACTGGGGTAATAGTGTAAAGTATAGTAATACTGTAGTATAGATTAGTAGTGTAGTGGTATACTGGGGTAATAGTATAAAGTATAGTAATACTGTAGTATAGATTAGTAGTGTAGTGGTATACTGGGGTAATAGTATAGTAATACTGTAGTATAGATTAGTAGTGTAGTGGTATACTGGGGTAATAGTATAGAGTATCAGTAATACTGTAGTATAGATTAGTAGTGTAGTGGTATACTGGGGTAATAGTGTAAAGTATAGTAATACTGTAGTATAGATTAGTAGTGTAGTGGTATACTGGAGTAATAGTATAAAGTATAGTAATACTGTAGTATAGAATAGTAGTGTAGTGTTATACTGGGGTAATAGTGTAAAGTATAGTAATACTGTAGTATAGATTAGTAGTGTAGTGGTATACTGGGGTAATAGTATAAAGTATAGTAATACTGTAGTATAGAATAGTAGTGTAGTGTTATACTGGGGTAATAGTGTAAAGTATAGTAATACTGTAGTATAGATTAGTAGTGTAGTGGTATACTGGGGTAATAGTATATAGTATAGTAATATTGTAGTATAGAATAGTAGTGTAGTGTTATACTGGGGTAATAGTGTAAAGTATAGTAATACTGTAGTATAGATTAGTAGTGTAGTGGTATACTGGGGTAATAGTATATAGTATAGTAATACTGTAGTATAGATTAGTAGTGTAGTGTTATACTGGGGTAATAGTATAGAGTATCAGTAATACTGTAGTATAGATTAGTAGTGTAGTGGTATACTGGGGTAATAGTATAGAGTATCAGTAATACTGTAGTATAGATTAGTAGTGTAGTGGTATACTGGGGTAATAGTGTAAAGTATAGTAATACTGTAGTATAGATTAGTAGTGTAGTGGTATACTGGGGTAATAGTATAAAGTATAGTAATACTGTAGTATAGAATAGTAGTGTAGTGTTATACTGGGGTAATAATGTAAAGTATAGTAATGCTGTATTATAGATTAGTAGTGTAGTGGTATACTGGGGTAATAGTATAAAGTATAGTAATACTGTAGTATAGAATAGTAGTGTAGTGTTATACTGGGGTAATAGTGTAAAGTATAGTAATACTGTATTATAGATTAGTAGTGTAGTGGTATACTGGGGTAATAGTATAAAGTATCAGTAATACTGTAGTATAGATTAGTAGTGTAGTGTTATACTGGGGTAATAGTATAAAGTATCAGTAATACTGTAGTATAGATTAGAAGTGTAGTGGTATACTGGGGTAATAGTATAAAGTATCAGTAATACTGTAGTATAGATTAGTAGTGTAGTGTTATACTGAGGTAATAGTATAAAGTATAGTAATACTGTAGTATAGATTAGTAGTGTAGTGGTATACTGGGGTAATAGTATAAAGTATCAGTAATACTGTAGTATAGAATAGTAGTGTAGTGGTATACTGGGGTAATAGTATAAAGTATCAGTAATACTGTAGTATAGATTAGAAGTGTAGTGGTATACTGGGGTAATAGTATAAAGTATCAGTAATACTGTAGTATAGAATAGTAGTGTAGTGTTATACTGGGGTAATAGTATAAAGTATCAGTAATACTGTAGTATAGATTAGAAGTGTAGTGGTATACTGGGGTAATAGTATAAAGTATCAGTAATACTGTAGTATAGAATAGTAGTGTAGTGTTATACTGGGGTAATAGTATAAAGTATCAGTAATACTGTAGTATAGATTAGAAGTGTAGTGGTATACTGGGGTAATAGTATAAAGTATCAGTAATACTGTAGTATAGATTAGTAGTGTAGTGGTATACTGGGGTAATAGTATAAAGTATCAGTAATACTGTAGTATAGAATAGTAGTGTAGTGTTATACTGGGGTAATAGTGTAAAGTATAGTAATACTGTAGTATAGATTAGTAGTGTAGTGTTATACTGGGGTAATAGTATAAAGTATCAGTAATACTGTAGTATAGATTAGTAGTGTAGTGGTATACTGGGGTAATCGTATAAAGTATCAGTAATACTGTAGTATAGAATAGTAGTGTAGTGGTATACTGGGGTAATAGTATAAAGTATAGTAATACTGTAGTATAGATTAGTAGTGTAGTGGTATACTGGGGTAATAGTATAAAGTATCAGTAATACTGTAGTATAGATTAGTAGTGTAGTGTTATACTGGGGTAATAGTATAAAGTATCAGTAATACTGTAGTATAGATTAGAAGTGTAGTGGTATACTGGGGTAATAGTATAAAGTATCAGTAATACTGTAGTATAGATTAGTAGTGTAGTGTTATACTGGGGTAATAGTATAAAGTATCAGTAATACTGTAGTATAGATTAGAAGTGTAGTGGTATACTGGGGTAATAGTATAAAGTATCAGTAATACTGTAGTATAGATTAGTAGTGTAGTGGTATACTGGGGTAATAGTATAAAGTATCAGTAATACTGTAGTATAGATTAGTAGTGTAGTGGTATACTGGGGTTATAGTATAGTAATACTGTAGTATAGAATAGTAGTGTAGTGTTATACTGGGGTAATAGTGTAAAGTATAGTAATACTGTAGTATAGAATAGTAGTGTAGTGGTATACTGGGGTAATAGTATAAAGTATCAGTAATACTGTAGTATAGATTAGTAGTGTAGTGGTATACTGGGGTAATAGTATATAGTATAGTAATACTGTAGTATAGAATAGTAGTGTAGTGTTATACTGGGGTAATAGTGTAAAGTATAGTAATACTGTATTATAGATTAGTAGTGTAGTGGTATACTGGGGTAATAGTATAAAGTATCAGTAATACTGTAGTATAGATTAGTAGTGTAGTGTTATACTGGGGTAATAGTATAAAGTATCAGTAATACTGTAGTATAGAATAGTAGTGTAGTGTTATACTGGGGTAATAGTGTAAAGTATAGTAATACTGTAGTATAGATTAGTAGTGTAGTGTTATACTGGGGTAATAGTATAAAGTATCAGTAATACTGTAGTATAGATTAGTAGTGTAGTGTTATACTGGGGTAATAGTATAAAGTATCAGTAATACTGTAGTATAGATTAGTAGTGTAGTGGTATACTGGGGAAATAGTATAAAGTATCAGTAATACTGTAGTATAGATTAGTAGTGTAGTGGTATACTGGGGTAATAGTATATAGTATAGTAATACTGTAGTATAGAATAGTAGTGTAGTGTTATACTGGGGTAATAGTGTAAAGTATAGTAATACTGTAGTATAGAATAGTAGTGTAGTGGTATACTGGGGTAATAGTATAAAGTATCAGTAATACTGTAGTATAGATTAGTAGTGTAGTGGTATACTGGGGTAATAGTGTAAAGTATAGTAATACTGTAGTATAGATTAGTAGTGTAGTGGTATACTGGGGTAATAGTGTAAAGTATAGTAATACTGTAGTATAGATTAGTAGTGTAGTGGTATACTGGGGTAATAGTTTAAAGTATAGTAATACTGTAGTATAGATTAGTAGAGTAGTGGTATACTGGGGTAATAGTATAAAGTATCAGTAATACTGTAGTATAGATTAGTAGTGTAGTGTTATACTGGGGTAATAGTGTAAAGTATAGTAATACTGTAGTATAGATTAGTAATGTAGTGTTATACTGAGGTAATAGTATAAAATACAGTAATACTGTAGTATAGATTAGAAGTGTAGTGGTATACTGGGGTAATAGTGTAAAGTATAGTAATACTGTAGTATAGAATAGTAGTGTAGTGGTATACTGGGGTAATAGTATAAAGTATCAGTAATACTGTAGTATAGATTAGTAGTGTAGTGGTATACTGGGGTAATAGTATAAAGTATCAGTAATACTGTAGTATAGATTAGTAGTGTAGTGGTATACTGGGGTAATAGTATAAAGTATCAGTAATACTGTAGTATAGATTAGTAGTGTAGTGGTATACTGGGGTAATAGTATAAAGTATCAGTAATACTGTAGTATAGATTAGTAGTGTAGTGTTATACTGGGGTAATAGTGTAAAGTATAGTAATACTGTAGTATAGATTAGTAGTGTAGTGGTATACTGGGGTAATAGTATAAAGTATCAGTAATACTGTAGTATAGATTAGAAGTGTAGTGGTATACTGGGGTAATAGTGTAAAGTATAGTAATACTGTAGTATAGAATAGTAGTGTAGTGGTATACTGGGGTAATAGTATATAGTATAGTAATACTGTAGTATAGATTAGTAGTGTAGTGGTATACTGGGGTAATAGTGTAAAGTATAGTAATACTGTAGTATAGATTAGTAGTGTAGTCGTATACTGGAGTAATAGTATAAAGTATAGTAATACTGTAGTATAGAATAGTAGTGTAGTGTTATACTGGGGTAATAGTGTAAAGTATAGTAATACTGTAGTATAGATTAGTAGTGTAGTGGTATACTGGGGTAATAGTATAAAGTATAGTAATACTGTAGTATAGAATAGTAGTGTAGTGTTATACTGGGGTAATAGTGTAAAGTATAGTAATACTGTAGTATAGATTAGTAGTGTAGTGGTATACTGGGGTAATAGTATATAGTATAGTAATATTGTAGTATAGAATAGTAGTGTAGTGTTATACTGGGGTAATAGTGTAAAGTATAGTAATACTGTAGTATAGATTAGTAGTGTAGTGGTATACTGGGGTAATAGTATAAAGTATCAGTAATACTGTAGTATAGAATAGTAGTGTAGTGTTATACTGGGGTAATAGTATATAGTATAGTAATACTGTAGTATAGATTAGTAGTGTAGTGTTATACTGGGGTAATAGTATAGAGTATCAGTAATACTGTAGTATAGATTAGTAGTGTAGTGGTATACTGGGGTAATAGTATAGAGTATCAGTAATACTGTAGTATAGATTAGTAGTGTAGTGGTATACTGGGGTAATAGTGTAAAGTATAGTAATACTGTAGTATAGATTAGTAGTGTAGTGGTATACTGGGGTAATAGTATAAAGTATAGTAATACTGTAGTATAGAATAGTAGTGTAGTGTTATACTGGGGTAATAATGTAAAGTATAGTAATACTGTATTATAGATTAGTAGTGTAGTGGTATACTGGGGTAATAGTATAAAGTATAGTAATACTGTAGTATAGAATAGTAGTGTAGTGTTATACTGGGGTAATAGTGTAAAGTATAGTAATACTGTATTATAGATTAGTAGTGTAGTGGTATACTGGGGTAATAGTATAAAGTATCAGTAATACTGTAGTATAGATTAGTAGTGTAGTGTTATACTGGGGTAATAGTATAAAGTATCAGTAATACTGTAGTATAGATTAGAAGTGTAGTGGTATACTGGGGTAATAGTATAAAGTATCAGTAATACTGTAGTATAGATTAGTAGTGTAGTGTTATACTGAGGTAATAGTATAAAGTATAGTAATACTGTAGTATAGATTAGTAGTGTAGTGGTATACTGGGGTAATAGTATAAAGTATCAGTAATACTGTAGTATAGAATAGTAGTGTAGTGGTATACTGGGGTAATAGTATAAAGTATCAGTAATACTGTAGTATAGATTAGAAGTGTAGTGGTATACTGGGGTAATAGTATAAAGTATCAGTAATACTGTAGTATAGAATAGTAGTGTAGTGTTATACTGGGGTAATAGTATAAAGTATCAGTAATACTGTAGTATAGATTAGAAGTGTAGTGGTATACTGGGGTAATAGTATAAAGTATCAGTAATACTGTAGTATAGATTAGTAGTGTAGTGGTATACTGGGGTAATAGTATAAAGTATCAGTAATACTGTAGTATAGAATAGTAGTGTAGTGTTATACTGGGGTAATAGTGTAAAGTATAGTAATAGTGTAGTATAGATTAGTAGTGTAGTGTTATACTGGGGTAATAGTATAAAGTATCAGTAATACTGTAGTATAGATTAGTAGTGTAGTGGTATACTGGGGTAATAGTATAAAGTATCAGTAATACTGTAGTATAGAATAGTAGTGTAGTGGTATACTGGGGTAATAGTATAAAGTATAGTAATACTGTAGTATAGATTAGTAGTGTAGTGGTATACTGGGGTAATAGTATAAAGTATCAGTAATACTGTAGTATAGATTAGTAGTGTAGTGTTATACTGGGGTAATAGTATAAAGTATCAGTAATACTGTAGTATAGATTAGAAGTGTAGTGGTATACTGGGGTAATAGTATAAAGTATCAGTAATACTGTAGTATAGATTAGTAGTGTAGTGTTATACTGGGGTAATAGTATAAAGTATCAGTAATACTGTAGTATAGATTAGAAGTGTAGTGGTATACTGGGGTAATAGTATAAAGTATCAGTAATACTGTAGTATAGATTAGTAGTGTAGTGGTATACTGGGGTAATAGTGTAAAGTATAGTAATACTGTAGTATAGATTAGTAGTGTAGTGGTATACTGGGGTAATAGTATAAAGTATCAGTAATACTGTAGTATAGAATAGTAGTGTAGTGTTATACTGGGGTAATAGTGTAAAGTATAGTAATACTGTAGTATAGATTAGTAGTGTAGTGTTATACTGGGGTAATAGTATAAAGTATCAGTAATACTGTAGTATAGATTAGTAGTGTAGTGGTATACTGGGGAAATAGTATATAGTATCAGTAATACTGTAGTATAGATTAGTAGTGTAGTGGTATACTGGGGTAATAGTATAAAGTATCAGTAATACTGTAGTATAGATTAGTAGTGTAGTGGTATACTGGGGTTATAGTATAGTAATACTGTAGTATAGAATAGTAGTGTAGTGTTATACTGGGGTAATAGTGTAAAGTATAGTAATACTGTAGTATAGAATAGTAGTTTAGTGGTATACTGGGGTAATAGTATAAAGTATCAGTAATACTGTAGTATAGATTAGTAGTGTAGTGGTATACTGGGGTAATAGTATATAGTATAGTAATACTGTGGTATAGAATAGTAGTGTAGTGTTATACTGGGGTAATAGTGTAAAGTATAGTAATACTGTATTATAGATTAGTAGTGTAGTGGTATACTGGGGTAATAGTATAAAGTATCAGTAATACTGTAGTATAGATTAGTAGTGTAGTGTTATACTGGGGTAATAGTATAAAGTATCAGTAATACTGTAGTATAGAATAGTAGTGTAGTGTTATACTGGGGTAATAGTGTAAAGTATAGTAATACTGTAGTATAGATTAGTAGTGTAGTGTTATACTGGGGTAATAGTATAAAGTATCAGTAATACTGTAGTATAGATTAGTAGTGTAGTGGTATACTGGGGAAATAGTATAAAGTATCAGTAATACTGTAGTATAGATTAGTAGTGTAGTGGTATACTGGGGTAATAGTATATAGTATAGTAATACTGTAGTATAGAATAGTAGTGTAGTGTTATACTGGGGTAATAGTGTAAAGTATAGTAATACTGTAGTATAGAATAGTAGTGTAGTGGTATACTGGGGTAACAGTATAAAGTATCAGTAATACTGTAGTATAGATTAGTAGTGTAGTGGTATACTGGGGTAATAGTATATAGTATAGTAATACTGTAGTATAGAATAGTAGTGTAGTGTTATACTGGGGTAATAGTGTAAAGTATAGTAATACTGTATTATAGATTAGTAGTGTAGTGGTATACTGGGGTAATAGTATAAAGTATCAGTAATACTGGAGTATAGATTAGTAGTGTAGTGGTATACTGGGGTAATAGTATAAAGTATAGTAATACTGTAGTATAGATTAGTAGTGCAGTGGTATACTGGGGTAATAGTATAAAGTATCAGTAATACTGTAGTATAGATTAGAAGTGTAGTGGTATACTGGGGTAATAGTATAAAGTATCAGTAATACTGGAGTATATATTAGTAGTGTAGTGGTATACTGGGGTAATAGTATAAAGTATCAGTAATACTGTAGTATAGAATAGTAGTGTAGTGTTATACTGGGGTACAAGTGTAAAGTATCAGTAATACTGTAGTATAGATTAGAAGTGTAGTGGTATACTGGGGTAATAGTATAAAGTATCAGTAATACTGTAGTATAGATTAGTAGTGTAGTGGTATACTGGGGTAATAGTATAAAGTATCAGTAATACTGTAGTATAGATTAGTAGTGTAGTGGTATACTGGGGTAATAGTGTAAAGTATAGTAATACTGTAGTATAGATTAGTAGTGTAGTGGTATACTGGGGTAATAGTATAAAGTATCAGTAATACTGTAGTATAGAATAGTAGTGTAGTGGTATACTGGGGTAATAGTATAAAGTATCAGTAATACTGTAGTATAGATTAGTAGTGTAGTGTTATACTGGGGTAATAGTGTAAAGTATAGTAATACTGTAGTATAGATTAGTAGTGTAGTGGTATACTGGGGTAATAGTATAAAGTATCAGTATTACTGTAGTATAGATTAGAAGTGTAGTGGTATACTGGGGTAATAGTGTAAAGTATAGTAATACTGTAGTATAGAATAGTAGTGTAGTGGTATACTGGGGTAATAGTATATAGTATAGTAATACTGTAGTATAGATTAGTAGTGTAGTGTTATACTGGGGTAATAGTATAAAGTATCAGTAATACTGTAGTATAGAATAGTAGTGTAGTGGTATACTGGGGTAATAGTATAAAGTATAGTAATACTGTAGTATAGAATAGTAGTGTAGTGGTATACTGGGGTAATAGTATAAAGTATCAGTAATACTGTAGTATAGATTAGTAGTGTAGTGGTATACTGGGGTAATAGTGTAAAGTATAGTAATACTGTAGTATAGATTAGTAGTGTAGTGGTATACTGGGGTAATAGTGTAAAGTATAGTAATACTGTAGTATAGATTAGTAGTGTAGTGGTATACTGGGGTAATAGTTTAAAGTATAGTAATACTGTAGTATAGATTAGTAGAGTAGTGGTATACTGGGGTAATAGTATAAAGTATCAGTAATACTGTAGTATAGATTAGTAGTGTAGTGTTATACTGGGGTAATAGTGTAAAGTATAGTAATACTGTAGTATAGATTAGTAATGTAGTGTTATACTGAGGTAATAGTATAAAATACAGTAATACTGTAGTATAGATTAGAAGTGTAGTGGTATACTGGGGTAATAGTGTAAAGTATAGTAATACTGTAGTATAGAATAGTAGTGTAGTGGTATACTGGGGTAATAGTATAAAGTATCAGTAATACTGTAGTATAGATTAGTAGTGTAGTGGTATACTGGGGTAATAGTATAAAGTATCAGTAATACTGTAGTATAGATTAGTAGAGTAGTGGTATACTGGGGTAATAGTATAAAGTATCAGTAATACTGTAGTATAGATTAGTAGTGTAGTGGTATACTGGGGTAATAGTATAAAGTATCAGTAATACTGTAGTATAGATTAGTAGTGTAGTGTTATACTGGGGTAATAGTGTAAAGTATAGTAATACTGTAGTATAGATTAGTAGTGTAGTGGTATACTGGGGTAATAGTATAAAGTATCAGTAATACTGTAGTATAGATTAGAAGTGTAGTGGTATACTGGGGTAATAGTGTAAAGTATAGTAATACTGTAGTATAGATTAGTAGTGTAGTGGTATACTGGGGTAATAGTGTAAAGTATAGTAATACTGTAGTATAGAATAGTAGTGTAGTGGTATACTGGGGTAATAGTATATAGTATAGTAATACTGTAGTATAGATTAGTAGTTTAGTGGTATACTGGGGTAATAGTGTAAAGTATAGTAATACTGTAGTATAGATTAGTAGTGTAGTGGTATACTGGGGTAATAGTGTAAAGTATAGTAATACTGTAGTATAGAATAGTAGTGTAGTGGTATACTGGGGTAATAGTATATAGTATAGTAATACTGTAGTATAGATTAGTAGTGTAGTGGTATACTGGTGTAATAGTGTAAAGTATAGTAATACTGTAGTATAGATTAGTAGTGTAGTGGTATACTGGGGTAATAGTATAAAGTATCAGTAATACTGTAGTATAGAATAGTAGTGTAGTGGTATACTGGGGTAATAGTATAAAGTATCAGTAATACTGTAGTATAGATTAGTAGTGTAGTGTTATACTGGGTTAATAGTGTAAAGTATAGTAATACTGTAGTATAGATTAGTAGTGTAGTGGTATACTGGGGTAATAGTATAAAGTATCAGTAATACTGTAGTACAGATTAGAAGTGTAGTGGTATACTGGGGTAATAGTGTAAAGTATAGTAATACTGTAGTATAGATTAGTAGTGTAGTGGTATACTGGGGTAATAGTGTAAAGTATAGTAATACTGTAGTATAGAATAGTAGTGTAGTGGTATACTGGGGTAATAGTATATAGTATAGTAATACTGTAGTATAGATTAGTAGTGTAGTGGTATACTGGGGTAATAGTGTAAAGTATCAGTAATACTGTAGTATAGAATAGTAGTGTAGTGGTATACTGGGGTAATAGTATATAGTATAGTAATACTGTAGTATAGATTAGTAGTGTAGTGGTATACTGGGGTAATAGTATATAGTATAGTAATACTGTAGTATAGAATAGTAGTGTAGTGGTATACTGGGGTAATAGTATATAGTATAGTAATACTGTAGTATAGATTAGTAGTGTAGTGGTATACTGGGGTAATAGTGTAAAGTATAGTAATACTGTAGTATAGATTAGTAGAGTAGTGGTATACTGGGGTAATAGTATAAAGTATCAGTAATACTGTAGTATAGATTAGTAGTGTAGTGTTATACTGGGGTAATAGTGTAAAGTATAGTAATACTGTAGTATAGATTAGTAGTGTAGTGTTATACTGGGGTAATAGTATAAAGTATCAGTAATACTGTATTATAGATTAGTCGTGTAGTGTTATAATGAAGTAATAGTATAAAATACAGTAATACTGTAGTATAGATTAGAAGTGTAGTGGTATACTGGGGTAATAGTGTAAAGTATAGTAATACTGTAGTATAGAATAGTAGTGTAGTGGTATACTGGGGTAATAGTATAAAGTATCAGTAATACTGTAGTATAGATTAGTAGTGTAGTGGTATACTGGGGTAGTAGTATAAAGTATCAGTAATACTGTAGTATAGATTAGTAGTGTAGTGGTATACTGGGGTAATAGTGTAAAGTATAGTAATACTGTAGTATAGATTAGTAGAGTAGTGGTATACTGGGGTAATAGTATAAAGTATCAGTAATACTGTAGTATAGATTAGTAGTGTAGTGTTATACTGGGGTAATAGTGTAAAGTATAGTAATACTGTAGTATAGATTAGTAGTGTAGTGGTATACTGGGGTAATAGTATAAAGTATCAGTAATACTGTAGTATAGATTAGTAGTGTAGTGGTATACTGAGGTAATAGTATAAAATACAGTAATACTGTAGTATAGATTAGAATTGTAGTGGTATACTGGGGTAATAGTATAAAGTATCAGTAATACTGTAGTATAGATTAGTAGTGTAGTGGTATACTGGGGTAATAGTATAAAGTATAGTAATACTGTAGTATAGAATAGTAGTGTAGTGGTATACTGGGGTAATAGTATAAAGTATCAGTAATACTGTAGTATAGATTAGTAGTGTAGTGGTATACTGGGGTAATAGTATAAAGTATCAGTAATACTGTAGTATAGATTAGAAGTGTAGTGGTATACTGGGGTAATAGTGTAAAGTATAGTAATACTGTAGTATAGATTAGTAGTGTAGTGGTATACTGGGGTAATAGTATAAAGTATCAGTAATACTGTAGTATAGATTAGAAGTGTAGTGGTATACTGGGGTAATAGTGTAAAGTATAGTAATACTGTAGTATAGATTAGTAGTGTAGTGTTATACTGGGGTAATAGTATAAAGTATCAGTAATACTGTAGTATAGAATAGTAGTGTAGTGGTATACTGGGGTAATAGTATAAAGTATCAGTAATACTGTAGTATAGATTAGTAGTGTAGTGGTATACTGGGGTAATAGTGTAAAGTATAGTAATACTGTAGTATAGATTAGTAGTGTAGTGGTATACTGGGGTAATAGTGTAAAGTATAGTAATACTGTAGTATAGATTAGTAGTGTAGTGGTATACTGGGGTAATAGTGTAAAGTATAGTAATACTGTAGTATAGATTAGTAGTGTAGTGGTATACTGGGGTAATAGTGTAAAGTATAGTAATACTGTAGTATAGATTAGTAGTGTAGTGGTATTCTGGGGTAATAGTGTAAAGTATAGTAATACTGTAGTATAGAATAGTAGTGTAGTGGTATACTGGGGTAATAGTGTAAAGTATAGTAATACTGTAGTATAGATTAGTAGTGTAGTGGTATACTGGGGTAATAGTGTAAAGTATAGTAATACTGTAGTATAGATTAGTAGTGTAGTGGTATACTGGGGTAATAGTGTAAAGTATAGTAATACTGTAGTATAGATTAGTAGAGTAGTGGTATACTGGGGTAATAGTATAAAGTATCAGTAATACTGTAGTATAGATTAGTAGTGTAGTGTTATACTGGGGTAATAGTGTAAAGTATAGTAATACTGTAGTATAGATTAGTAGTGTAGTGTTATACTGGGGTAATAGTATAAAGTATCAGTAATACTGTAGTATAGAATAGTAGTGTAGTGGTATACTTGGGTAATAGTATAAAGTATCAGTAATACTGTATTATAGATTAGTCGTGTAGTGTTATACTGAGGTAATAGTATAAAATACAGTAATACTGTAGTATAGATTAGAAGTGTAGTGGTATACTGGGGTAATAGTATAAAGTATCAGTAATACTGTAGTATAGATTAGTAGTGTAGTGGTATACTTGGGTAATAGTATAAAGTATCAGTAATACTGTATTATAGATTAGTCGTGTAGTGTTATACTGAGGTAATAGTATAAAATACAGTAATACTGTAGTATAGATTAGAAGTGTAGTGGTATACTGGGGTAATAGTATAAAGTATCAGTAATACTGTAGTATAGATTAGAAGTGTAGTGGTATACTGGGGTAATAGTATAAAGTATCAGTAATACTGTATTATAGATTAGTCGTGTAGTGTTATACTGAGGTAATAGTATAAAATACAGTAATACTGTAGTATAGATTAGTAGTGTAGTGGTATACTGGGGTAATAGTTTAAAGTATCAGTAATACTGTAGTATAGATTAGTAGTGTAGTGGTATACTGGGGTAATAGTATAAAGTATCAGTAATACTGTAGTATAGATTAGTAGTGTAGTGGTATACTGGGGTAATAGTATAAAGTATCAGTAATACTGTAGTATAGATTAGTAGTGTAGTGGTATACTTGGGTAATAGTATAAAGTATCAGTAATACTGTATTATAGATTAGTCGTGTAGTGTTATACTGAGGTAATAGTATAAAATACAGTAATACTGTAGTATAGATTAGTAGTGTAGTGGTATACTGGGGTAATAGTATAAAGTATCAGTAATACTGTAGTATAGATTAGTAGTGTAGTGTTATACTGAGGTAATAGTATAAAATACAGTAATACTGTAGTATAGATTAGAAGTGTAGTGGTATACTGGGGTAATAGTATAAAGTATCAGTAATACTGTAGTATAGATTAGAAGTGTAGTGGTATACTGGGGTAATAGTATAAAGTATAGTAATACTGTAGTATAGATTAGTAGTGTAGTGGTATACTGGGGTAATAGTATAAAGTATAGTAATACTGTAGTATAGAATAGTAGTGTAGTGGTATACTGGGGTAATAGTATAAAGTATCAGTAATACTGTAGTATAGATTAGAAGTGTAGTGGTATACTGGGGTAATAGTGTAAAGTATAGTAATACTGTAGTATAGATTAGTAGTGTAGTGGTATACTGGGGTAATAGTATAAAGTATCAGTAATACTGTAGTATAGATTAGAAGTGTAGTGGTATACTGGGGTAATAGTGTAAAGTATAGTAATACTGTAGTATAGATTAGTAGTGTAGTGTTATACTGGGGTAATAGTATAAAGTATCAGTAATACTGTAGTATAGAATACTAGTGTAGTGGTATACTGGGGTAATAGTATAAAGTATCAGTAATACTGTAGTATAGATTAGTAGTGTAGTGGTATACTGGGGTAATAGTGTAAAGTATAGTAATACTGTAGTATAGATTAGTAGTGTAGTGGTATACTGGGGTAATAGTGTAAAGTATAGTATTACTGTAGTATAGAATAGTAGTGTAGTGGTATACTGGGGTAATAGTATAAAGTATCATTAATACTGTAGTATAGAATAGTAGTGTAGTGGTATACTGGGGTAATAGTATAAAGTATCAGTAATACTGTAGTATAGATTAGTAGTGTAGTGGTATACTGGGGTAATAGTATAAAGTATCAGTAATACTGTAGTATAGATTAGTAGTGTAGTGGTATACTGGGGTAATAGTGTAAAGTATAGTAATACTATAGTATAGATTAGTAGAGTAGTGGTATACTGGGGTAATAGTATAAAGTATCAGTAATACTGTAGTATAGATTAGTAGTGTAGTGTTATACTGGGGTAATAGTGTAAAGTATAGTAATACTGTAGTATAGATTAGTAGTGTAGTGTTATACTGGGGTAATAGTATAAAGTATCAGTAATACTGTATTATAGATTAGTCGTGTAGTGTTATACTGAGGTAATAGTATAAAATACAGTAATACTGTAGTATAGATTAGAAGTGTAGTGGTATACTGGGGTAATAGTATAAAGTATCAGTAATACTGTAGTATAGATTAGTAGTGTAGTGGTATACTTGGGTAATAGTATAAAGTATCAGTAATACTGTAGTATAGATTAGTAGTGTAGTGGTATACTGGGGTAATAGTATAAAGTATCAGTAATACTGTAGTATAGATTAGTAGTGTAGTGGTATACTGGGGTAATAGTATAAAGTATCAGTAATACTGTAGTATAGAATAGTAGTGTAGTGGTATACTGGGGTAATAGTATAAAGTATCAGTAATACTGTAGTATAGAATAGTAGTGTAGTGGTATACTGGGGTAATAGTATAAAGTATCAGTAATACTGTAGTATAGATTAGAAGTGTAGTGGTATACTGAGGTAATAGTATAAAGTATCAGTAATACTGTAGTATAGATTAGTAGTGTAGTGTTATACTGGGGTAATAGTGTAAAGTATAGTAATACTGTAGTATAGATTAGTAGTGTAGTGTTATACTGGGGTAATAGTATAAAGTATCAGTAATACTGTATTATAGATTAGTCGTGTAGTGTTATACTGAGGTAATAGTATAAAATACAGTAATACTGTAGTATAGATTAGAAGTGTAGTGGTATACTGGGGTAATAGTATAAAGTATCAGTAATACTGTAGTATAGATTAGTAGTGTAGTGGTATACTTGGGTAATAGTATAAAGTATCAGTAATACTGTAGTATAGATTAGTAGTGTAGTGGTATACTGGGGTAATAGTATAAAGTATCAGTAATACTGTAGTATAGATTAGTAGTGTAGTGGTATACTTGGGTAATAGTATAAAGTATCAGTAATACTGTAGTATAGATTAGTAGTGTAGTGGTATACTGGGGTAATAGTATAAAGTATCAGTAATACTGTAGTATAGAATAGTAGTGTAGTGGTATACTGGGGTAATAGTATAAAGTATCAGTAATACTGTAGTATAGAATAGTAGTGTAGTGGTATACTGGGGTAATAGTATAAAGTATCAGTAATACTGTAGTATAGATTAGAAGTGTAGTGGTATACTGAGGTAATAGTATAAAGTATAGTAATACTGTAGTATAGATTAGTAGTGTAGTGGTATACTGGGGTAATAGTATAAAGTATCAGTAATACTGTAGTATAGATTAGTAGTGTAGTGGTATACTTGGGTAATAGTATAAAGTATCAGTAATACTGTAGTATAGAATAGTAGTGTAGTGGTATACTGGGGTAATAGTATAAAGTATCAGTAATACTGTAGTATAGATTAGAAGTGTAGTGGTATACTGAGGTAATAGTATAAAGTATCAGTAATACTGTAGTATAGATTAGTAGTGTAGTGGTATACTGGGGTAATAGTATAAAGTATCAGTAATACTGTAGTATAGATTAGTAGTGTAGTGGTATACTGGGGTAATAGTATAAAGTATCAGTAATACTGTATTATAGATTAGTAGTGTAGTGTTATACTGGGGTAATAGTATAAAGTAATAGTAATACTGTAGTATAGAATAGTAGTGTAGTGGTATACTGGGGTAATAGTGTAAAGTATCAGTAATACTGTATTATAGATTAGTAGTGTAGTGGTATACTGGGGTAATAGTATAAAGTATCAGTAATACTGTAGTATAGATTAGTAGTGTAGTGGTATACTGGGGTAATAGTATAAAGTATCAGTAATACTGTAGTATAGATTAGTAGTGTAGTGGTATACTGGGGTAATAGTATAAAGTATCAGTAATACTGTATTATAGATTAGTAGTGTAGTGTTATACTGGGGTAATAGTATAAAGTAATAGTAATACTGTAGTATAGAATAGTAGTGTAGTGGTATACTGGGGTAATAGTGTAAAGTATCAGTAATACTGTATTATAGATTAGTAGTGTAGTGGTATACTGGGGTAATAGTATAAAGTATCAGTAATACTGTATTATAGATTAGTAGTGTAGTGTTATACTGGGGTAATAGTATAAAGTATCAGTAATACTGTAGTATAGAATAGTAGTGTAGTGGTATACTGGGGTAATAGTATAAAGTATCAGTAATACTGTATTATAGATTAGTAGTGTAGTGTTATACTGGGGTAATAGTATAAAGTATCAGTAATACTGTAGTATAGAATAGTAGTGTAGTGGTATACTTGGGTAATAGTATAAAGTATCAGTAATACTGTATTATAGATTAGTCGTGTAGTGTTATACTGAGGTAATAGTATAAAATACAGTAATACTGTAGTATAGATTAGTAGTGTAGTGGTATACTGGGGTAATAGTATAAAGTATCAGTAATACTGTAGTATAGATTAGTAGTGTAGTGGTATACTTGGGTAATACTATAAAGTATCAGTAATACTGTATTATAGATTAGTCGTGTAGTGTTATACTGAGGTAATAGTATAAAATACAGTAATACTGTAGTATAGATTAGAAGTGTAGTGGTATACTGGGGTAATAGTATAAAGTATCAGTAATACTGTAGTATAGATTAGAAGTGTAGTGGTATACTGGGGTAATAGTATAAAGTATAGTAATACTGTAGTATAGATTAGTAGTGTAGTGGTATACTGGGGTAATAGTATAAAGTATAGTAATACTGTAGTATAGAATAGTAGTGTAGTGGTATACTGGGGTAATAGTATAAAGTATCAGTAATACTGTAGTATAGATTAGAAGTGTAGTGGTATACTGGGGTAATAGTGTAAAGTATAGTAATACTGTAGTATAGATTAGAAGTGTAGTGGTATACTGGGGTAATAGTGTAAAGTATCAGTAATACTGTAGTATAGATTAGAAGTGTAGTGGTATACTGGGGTAATAGTGTAAAGTATAGTAATACTGTAGTATAGATTAGTAGTGTAGTGTTATACTGGGGTAATAGTATAAAGTATCAGTAATACTGTAGTATAGAATAGTAGTGTAGTGGTATACTGGGGTAATAGTATAAAGTATCAGTAATACTGTAGTATAGATTAGTAGTGTAGTGGTATACTGGGGTAATAGTGTAAAGTATAGTAATACTGTAGTATAGATTAGTAGTGTAGTGGTATACTGGGGTAATAGTGTAAAGTATAGTAATACTGTAGTATAGAATAGTAGTGTAGTGGTATACTGGGGTAATAGTATAAAGTATCATTAATACTGTAGTATAGAATAGTAGTGTAGTGGTATACTGGGGTAATAGTATAAAGTATCAGTAATACTGTAGTATAGATTAGTAGTGTAGTGGTATACTGGGGTAATAGTATAAAGTATCAGTAATACTGTAGTATAGATTAGTAGTGTAGTGGTATACTGGGGTAATAGTGTAAAGTATAGTAATACTATAGTATAGATTAGTAGAGTAGTGGTATACTGGGGTAATAGTATAAAGTATCAGTAATACTGTAGTATAGATTAGTAGTGTAGTGTTATACTGGGGTAATAGTGTAAAGTATAGTAATACTGTAGTATAGATTAGTAGTGTAGTGTTATACTGGGGTAATAGTATAAAGTATCAGTAATACTGTATTATAGATTAGTCGTGTAGTGTTATACTGAGGTAATAGTATAAAATACAGTAATACTGTAGTATAGATTAGAAGTGTAGTGGTATACTGGGGTAATAGTATAAAGTATCAGTAATACTGTAGTATAGATTAGTAGTGTAGTGGTATACTGGGGTAATAGTATAAAGTATCAGTAATACTGTAGTATAGATTAGTAGTGTAGTGGTATACTTGGGTAATAGTATAAAGTATCAGTAATACTGTAGTATAGATTAGTAGTGTAGTGGTATACTTGGGTAATAGTATAAAGTATCAGTAATACTGTAGTATAGAATAGTAGTGTAGTGGTATACTGGGGTAATAGTATAAAGTATCAGTAATACTGTAGTATAGAATAGTAGTGTAGTGGTATACTGGGGTAATAGTATAAAGTATCAGTAATACTGTAGTATAGATTAGAAGTGTAGTGGTATACTGGGGTAATAGTATAAAGTATCAGTAATACTGTAGTATAGATTAGTAGTGTAGTGGTATACTGGGGTAATAGTATAAAGTATCAGTAATACTGTAGTATAGATTAGTAGTGTAGTGGTATACTGAGGTAATAGTATAAAATACAGTAATACTGTAGTATAGATTAGAAGTGTAGTGGTATACTGGGGTAATAGTATAAAGTATCAGTAATACTGTAGTATAGATTAGAAGTGTAGTGGTATACTGGGGTAATAGTATAAAGTATAGTAATACTGTAGTATAGAATAGTAGTGTAGTGGTATACTGGGGTAATAGTATAAAGTATCAGTAATACTGTAGTATAGATTAGTAGTGTAGTGGTATACTGGGGTAATAGTATAAAGTATCAGTAATACTGTAGTATAGATTAGTAGTGTAGTGGTATACTGGGGTAATAGTGTAAAGTATAGTAATACTGTAGTATAGATTAGTAGAGTAGTGGTATACTGGGGTAATAGTATAAAGTATCAGTAATACTGTAGTATAGATTAGTAGTGTAGTGTTATACTGGGGTAATAGTGTAAAGTATCAGTAATACTGTATTATAGATTAGTCGTGTAGTGTTATACTGAGGTAATAGTATAAAATACAGTAATACTGTAGTATAGATTAGAAGTGTAGTGGTATACTGGGGTAATAGTGTAAAGTATCAGTAATACTGTAGTATAGATTAGTAGTGTAGTGGTATACTGGGGTAATAGTATAAAGTATCAGTAATACTGTAGTATAGATTAGTAGTGTAGTGGTATACTGGGGTAATAGTATAAAGTATCAGTAATACTGTAGTATAGAATAGTAGTGTAGTGGTATACTGGGGTAATAGTGTAAAATACAGTAATACTGTAGTATAGATTAGAAGTGTAGTGGTATACTGGGGTAATAGTATAAAGTATCAGTAATACTGTATTATAGATTAGTCGTGTAGTGTTATACTGAGGTAATAGTATAAAATACAGTAATACTGTAGTATAGATTAGAAGTGTAGTGGTATACTGGGGTAATAGTATAAAGTATCAGTAATACTGTAGTATAGATTAGTAGAGTAGTGGTATACTGGGGTAATAGTATAAAGTATCAGTAATACTGTAGTATAGATTAGTAGTGTAGTGTTATACTGGGGTAATAGTATAAAGTATCAGTAATACTGTATTATTATAGATTAGTCGTGTAGTGTTATACTGAGGTAATAGTATAAAATACAGTAATACTGTAGTATAGATTAGAAGTGTAGTGGTATACTGGGGTAATAGTGTAAAGTATAGTAATACTGTAGTATAGATTAGAAGTGTAGTGGTATACTGGGGTAAGAGTGTAAAGTATAGTAATACTGTAGTAAAGAATAGTAGTGTAGTGGTATACTGGGGTAATAGTATATAGTATAGTAATACTGTAGTATAGATTAGTAGTGTAGTGTTATACTGGGGTAATAGTATATAGTATAGTAATACTGTAGTATAGATTAGTAGTGTAGTGGTATACTGGGGTAATAGTATAAAATATCAGTAATACTGTAGTATAGAATAGTAGTGTAGTGGTATACTGGGGTAAGAGTGTAAAGTATAGTAATACTGTAGTAAAGAATAGTAGTGTAGTGGTATACTGGGGTAATAGTATATAGTATAGTAATACTGTAGTATAGATTAGTAGTGTAGTGGTATACTGGGGAAATAGTATAAAGTACAGTAATACTGTAGTATAGATTAGTAGTGTAGTGGTATACTGGGGTAATATTATAAAGTATCAGTAATACTGCAGTATAGATTAGTAGTGTAGTGTTATACTGGGGTAAAAGTATAACGTATCAGTAATACTGTAGTATAGAATAGTAGTGTAGTGGTATACTGGGGTAATAGTATATAGTATAGTAATACTGTAGTATAGATTAGTAGTGTAGTGGTATACTGGGGTAATAGTATAAAATATCATTAATACTGTAGTATAGAATAGTAGTGTAGTGGTATACTGGGGTAATAGTTTAAAGTATAGTAATACTGTAGTAAAGAATAGTAGTGTAGTGGTATACTGGGGTAATAGTATATAGTATAGTAATACTGTAGTATAGATTAGTAGTGTAGTGGTATACTGGGGTAATAGTATAAAATATCAGTAATACTGTAGTATAGAATAGTAGTGTAGTGGTATACTGGCGTAATAGTGTAAAGTATCAGTAATACTGTAATATAGAATAGTAGTGTAGTGGTATACTGGGGTAATAGTATAAAGTATCAGTAATACTGTAGTAAATTATAGTAGTGTAGTGGTATACTGGGGTAATAGTATAAGTATAGTAATACTGTAGTATAGATTAGTCGTGTAGTGGTATACTGGGGTAATAGTATAAAGTATAGTAATACTGTAGTATAGATTAGTCGTGTAGTGTTATACTGGGGTAATAGTATAAAGTATAGTAATACTGTAGTATAGATTAGTCGTGTAGTGGTATACTGGGGTAATAGTATAAAGTATAGTAATACTGTAGTATAGAATAGTAGTGTAGTGTTATACTGGGGTAATAGTATAAAGTATAGTAATACTGTAGTATAGAATAGTAGTGTAGTGTTATACTGGGGTAATAGTATAAAGTATGAGTAATACTGTAGTATAGATTAGTAGTGTAGTGGTATATTGGGGTAATAGTATAAAGTATAGTAATAATGTAGTATAGAATAGTAGCGTAGTGGTATACTGGGGTAATAGTATAAAGTATAGTAATACTGTAATATAGAATAGTAGTGTAGTGTTATACTGGGGTAATAGCAAAGTATGAGTAATACTGTAGTATAGATTAGTAGTGTAGTGGTATACTGGAGTAATAGTATAAAGTATCAGTAATACTGTAGTATAGAATAGTAGTCTAGTGGTATACTGGGGTAATAGTATAAAGTATCAGTAATACTGTAGTATAGATTAGTAGTGTAGTGGTATACTGTGGTAATAGTATAAAGTATCAGTAATACTGTAGTATAGAATAGTAGTCTAGTGGTATACTGGGGTAATAGTATAAAGTATCAGTAATACTGTAGTATAGATTAGTAGTGTAGTGGTATACTGGGGTAATAGTATAAAGTATCAGTAATACTGTAATATAGATTAGTAGTGTAGTGGTATACTGGGGTAATAGTATAAAGTATCAGTAATACTGTAGTATAGAATAGTAGTCTAGTGGTATACTGGGGTAATAGTATAAAGTATAGTAATACTGTAGTATAGAATAGAAGCGTAGTGGTATACTGGGGTAATAGTATAAAGTATAGTAATACTGTAATATAGAATAGTAGTGTAGTGGTATACTGGGGTAATAGTAAAAAATACAGTAATACTGTAGTATAGATTAATAGCGTAGTGTTATACTGGGGTAATAGTATAAAGTATAGTAATACAGTAATACTGTAGTATAGATTAGTCGTGTAGTGGTATACTGGAGTAATAGTATATAGTATAGTAATACTGTAATATAGAATAGTAGTGTAGTGGTATACTGAGGTAATAGTAAAAAATACAGTAATACTGTAGTATAGATTAATAGCGTAGTGTTATACTGGGGTAATAGTATAAAGTATAGTAATAATTAATGTAGTATAGATTAGTAGTGTAGTGGTATACTGGGGTAATAGTATAAAGTATAGTAATACTGTAGTATAGAATAGTAGTGTAGTGGTATACTGAGGTAATAGTATAAAGTATAGTAATACTGTAGTATAGATTAGTAGAGTAGTGGTATACTGGGGTAATAGTATAAAGTATAGTAATAATTAATGTAGTATAGATTAGTAGTGTAGTGGTATACTGGGGTAATAGTATAAAGTATAGTAATACTGTATTATAGAATAGTAGTGTAGTGGTATACTGGGGTAATAGTATATAGTATAGTAATACTGTAGTATAGATTAGTTGTGTAGTGGTATACTGGGGTAATAGTATAAAGTATAGTAATACTGTATTATAGAATAGTAGTGTAGTGGTATACTGGGGTAATAGTATATAGTATAGTAATACTGTAGTATAGATTAGTAGTGTAGTGGTATACTGAGGTAATAGTATAAAATACAGTAATACTGTAGTATAGATTAGTAGTCTATTGGTATACTGGGGTAATAGTATAAAGCACAGGAATACTGTAGTATAGAATAGTAGTGTAGTGGTTTACTGGGGTAATAGTATAAAGTATCAGTAATACTGTAGTATAGATTAGTAGTGTAGTGGTATACTGAGGTAATAGTATAAAATACAGTAATACTGTAGTATAGATTAGAATTGTAGTGGTATACTGGGGTAATAGTATAAAGTATAGTAATACTGTAGTATAGAATAGTAGTGTAGTGGTATACTGGGGTAATAGTATAAAGTATCAGTAATACTGTAGTATAGATTAGTAGTGTAGTGGTATACTGGGGTAATAGTATAAAGTATCAGTAATACTGTAGTATAGATTAGAAGTGTAGTGGTATACTGGGGTAATAGTGTAAAGTATAGTAATACTGTAGTATAGAATAGTAGTGTAGTAGTATACTGGGGTAATAGTATAAAGTATCAGTAATACTGTAGTATAGATTAGAAGTGTAGTGGTATACTGGGGTAATAGTGTAAAGTATAGTAATACTGTAGTATAGATTAGTAGTGTAGTGGTATACTGGGGTAATAGTATAAAGTATCAGTAATACTGTAGTATAGATTAGTAGTGTAGTGTTATACTGGGGTAAAAGTATAAAGTATCAGTAATACTGTAGTATAGAATAGTAGTGTAATGGTATACTGGGGTAATAGTATAAAGTATAGTAATACTGTAGTATAGATTAGTAGTGTAGTGTTATACTGGGGTAATAGTGTAAAGTATAGTAATACTGTAGTATAGATTAGTAGTGTAGTGGTATACTGGGGTAATAGTATAAAGTATAGTAATACTGTAGTATAGATTAGTAGTGTAGTGTTATACTGGGGTAATAGTGTAAAGTATCAGTAATACTGTAGTATAGATTAGTAGTGTAGTGGTATACTGGGGTAATAGTATAAAGTATAGTAATACTGTAGTATAGATTAGTAGTGTAGTGGTATACTGGGGTAATAGTATAAAGTATCAGTAATACTGTAGTATAGATTAGTAGTGTAGTGTTATACTGGGGTAAAAGTATAAAGTATCAGTAATACTGTAGTATAGAATAGTAGTGTAATGGTATACTGGGGTAATAGTATAAAGTATAGTAATACTGTAGTATAGATTAGTAGTGTAGTGTTATACTGGGGTAATAGTGTAAAGTATAGTAATACTGTAGTATAGATTAGTAGTGTAGTGTTATACTGGGGTAATAGTGTAAAGTATAGTAATACTGTAGTATAGATTAGTAGTGTAGTGTTATACTGGGGTAATAGTGTAAAGTATAGTAATACTGTAGTATAGAATAGTAGTGTAGTGGTATACTGGGGTAATAGTATAAAGTATCAGTAATACTGTATTATAGATTAGTCGTGTAGTGTTATACTGGGGTAAAAGTATAAAGTATCAGTAATACTGTAGTATAGAATAGTAGTGTAGTGGTATACTGGGGTAATAGTATAAAATATCAGTAATACTGTAGTATAGAATAGTAGTGTAGTGGTATACTGGGGTAATAGTATAAAGTATCAGTAATACTGTAGTATAGAATAGTAGTGTAGTGGTATACTGGGGTAAAAGTATAAAGTATAGTAATACTGTAGTATAGAATAGTAGTGTAGTGGTATACTGGGGTAATAGTATAAAATATCAGTAATACTGTAGTATAGAATAGTAGTGTAGTGGTATACTGGGGTACAAGTATAAAGTATCAGTAATACTGTAGTATAGAATAGTAGTGTAATGGTATACTGGGGTAATAGTATAAAGTATAGTAATAATGTAGTATAGATTAGTAGTGTAGTGTTATACTGGGGTAAAAGTATAAAGTATCAGTAATACTGTAGTATAGAATAGTAGTGTAATGGTATACTGGGGTAATAGTATAAAGTATCAGTAATACTGTAGTATAGAATAGTAGTCTAGTGGTATACTGGGGTAATAGTATAAAGTATCAGTAATACTGTAGTATAGATTAGTAGTGTAGTGGTATACTGGGGTAATAGTATAAAGTATCAGTAATACTGTAGTATAGAATAGTAGTGTAGTGGTATACTGGGGTAATAGTATAAAGTATCAGTAATACTGTAGTATAGATTAGTAGTGTAGTGGTATACTGGGGTAATAGTATAGTAATACTGCAGTACAGATTAGTAGTGTAGTGGTATACTGGGGTAATAGTATAAAATATCAGTAATACTGTAGTATAGATTAGTAGCGTAGTGTTATACTGGGGTAAAAGTATAAAGTATCAGTAATACTGTAGTATAGAATAGTAGTGTAGTGGTATACTGGGGTAATAGTATATAGTATAGTAATACTGTAGTATAGATTAGTAGTGTTATGGTATACTGGGGTAATAGTATAAAATATCAGTAATACTGTAATATAGAATAGTAGTGTAGTGGTATACTGGGGTAATAGTATATAGTATAGTAATACTGTAGTATAGAATAGTAGTGTAGTGGTATACTGGGGTAATAGTATAAAGTATCAGTAATACTGTAATATAGAATAGTAGTCTAGTGTTATACTGGGGTAATAGTATATAGTATAGTAATACTGTAGTATAGATTAGTCGTGTAGTGGTATACTGGGGTAATAGTATAAAGTATAGTAATACTGTAGTATAGAATAGTAGTGTAGTGGTATACTGGGGTAATAGTATATAGTATCAGTAATACTGTAGTATAGATTAGTAGTGTAGTGGTATACTGGGGTAATAGTATAAAGTATCAGTAATACTGTAGTATAGATTAGTAGTGTAGTGGTATACTGGGGTAATAGTGTAAAGTATATTAATACTGTAGCATAGATTAGTAGTGTAGTGGTATACTGGGGTAATAGTATATAGTATAGTAATACTGTAGTATAGATTAATCGTGTAGTGGTATACTGGGGTAATAGTATATAGTATAGTAATACTGTAGTATAGAATAGTAGTGTAGTGGTATACTGGGGTAATAGTATAAAATATCAGTAATACTGTAGTATAGATTAGAAGTGTAGTGGTATACTGGGGTAATAGTGTAAAGTATAGTAATACTGTAGTAAAGAATAGTAGTGTAGTGGTATACTGGGGTAATAGTATATAGTATAGTAATACTGTAGTATAGATTAGTAGTGTAGTGGTATACTGGGGTAATAGTATAAAGTATAGTAATACTGTAGTATAGATTAGTAGTGTAGTGTTATACTGGGGTAATAGTGTAAAGTATAGTAATACTGTAGTAAAGAATAGTAGTGTAGTGGTATACTGGGGTAATAGTATATAGTATAGTAATACTGTAGTATAGATTAGTAGTGTAGTGGTATACTGGGGTAATAGTATAAAGTATAGTAATACTGTAGTAAAGAATAGTAGTGTAGTGGTATACTGGGGTAATAGTATATAGTATAGTAATACTGTAGTATAGATTAGTAGTGTAGTGGTATACTGGGGTAATAGTATAAAGTATAGTAATACTGTCGTATAGAATAGAAGCGTAGTGGTATACTGGGGTAATAGTATAAAGTATAGTAATACTGTAATATAGAATAGTAGTGTAGTGGTATACTGAGGTAATAGTAAAAAATACAGTAATACTGTAGTATAGATTAATAGCGTAGTGTTATACTGGGGTAATAGTATAAAGTATAGTAATACTGTAGTATAGAATAGTAGTCTAGTGGTATACTGGGGTAATAGTACAAAGTATCAGTAATACTGTAGTATAGATTAATAGTGTTGTGTTATACTGAGGTAATAGTATAAAGTATAGTAATACTGTAGTATAGATTAGTAGAGTAGTGGTATACTGGGGTAATAGTATAAAGTATAGTAATAATGTAGTATAGATTAGTAGTGTTGTGGTATACTGGGGTAATAGTATAAAGTATAGTAATACTGTATTATAGAATAGTAGTGTAGTGGTATACTGGGGTAATAGTATATAGTATAGTAATACTGTAGTATAGATTAGTAGTGTAGTGGTATACTGGGGTAATAGTATAAAGTATAGTAATACTGTAGTATAGATTAGTAGTGTAGTGGTATACTGGGGTAATAGTATATAGTATAGTAATACTGTAGTATAGATTAGTTGTGTAGTGGTATACTGGGGTAATAGTATAAAGTATAGTAATACTGTATTATAGAATAGTAGTGTAGTGGTATACTGGGGTAATAGTATATAGTATAGTAATACTGTAGTATAGATTAGTAGTGTAGTGGTATACTGAGGTAATAGTATAAAATACAGTAATACTGTAGTATAGATTAGTAGTGTTGTGGTATACTGGGGTAATAGTATAAAGTATAGTAATACTGTATTATAGAATAGTAGTGTAGTGGTATACTGGGGTAATAGTATATAGTATAGTAATACTGTAGTATAGATTAGTTGTGTAGTGGTATACTGGGGTAATAGTATAAAGTATAGTAATACTGTATTATAGAATAGTAGTGTAGTTTTATACTGGGGTAATAGTATATAGTATAGTAATACTGTAGTATAGATTAGTAGTGTAGTGGTTTACTGGGGTAATAGTATAAAGCACAGTAATACTGTAGTATAGAATAGTAGAGTAGTGGTATACTGGGGTAATAGTATACAGTATAGTAATACTGTTACATAGATTAGTAGAGTAGTGGTATACTAGGGTAATAGTATAAAGTATTGTAAGGCCTCATCACACCCATCCACAAGAATGGGGACAGGTATGACCCTGCCAACTACAGAGGATTATGTGTCATCAGCAACCTGGGAAAACTGTTCAACAGCATCCTGAACAAGAGGATCCTCAGTTTCCTCAACGAGCACAACGTCTTCAGCAAGAGCCAAGCAGGGTTCATGCCAAACCACCGCACTACCGACCACATCTACACCCTGCACAGCCTCATTCAGATACATGTCCACAATACGAAGAACGGGAAGATATACGCCTGTTTCGTGGACTTTAAAAAGGCCTTTGATTCGGTGTGGCACCCAGGCTTATTCCTGAAACTGCTGGAGAGCGGAATAGGAGGAAAGACCTACGATGTCATCAAAAGCAACTACACCGAGAACCTCTGCAGTGTGAGTGTGAACGGTAAAAGAACAGCCTATTTCCAGCAGAGCAGGGGAGTCAGACAAGGCTGCAGCCTAAGCCCAATGCTCTTCAACATTTACATCAACGAGCTGGCTACCGCTCTGGAATCTTCCACAGCAACAGGTCTCACCCTCCATGATGCTCAGGTGAAATTCCTGCTGTATGCAGATGACCTGCTGCTTCTGTCACCAACCAAGAAAGGCCTCCAAGACAACCTGAAAATCTCAGAGAAATTCAGCTCCACCTGGGCTCTACTGGTCAACCTAAAGAAAATCAACATCATGGTGTTCCAGAAGAGAAAGAGAAAATCAGACCAGCACCCTTCATTTGTCCTCAACAACTGCGCCCTTACAGGAACGGACAAATATACCTACCTGGGCCTAGAGATTCACCGGTCAGGGAGCTTCAAACAAGCCATAGAGACCCTGAAAGACAAGGCATGCAAAACCTTCTATGCCATCCGAAGGAAACTCTACCATCTGAAGCCACCAGTGAGGGTCTGGTTAAAAATCTTCGACTCTATCATCGCCCCAATCCTCCTGTATGGCAGCGAAGTTTGGGGTCCTCACACCTACCTAGACTAGTCAAGGTGGCATTCCAGCCCTACAGAAATATTCCACTTGGAATTCTGCAAGCACCTTCTCCAAGTCCATCGGAGCACCTCCAACAGTGCTTGCCGGGCCGAGCTGGGCAGATTCCCTCTACACCTAACGGTTCTAAAGAGGGCACTGTCATTCCGGGCTCACCTACATAGGAGCAATCCAAGCTCCCATCACCATAAAGCCCTGACACATGTAGGTGAAACAGAAAAAACAGGATCCTCGGAACAGCCCACCCAAACCCAATCTGACCAGAACACCAATCACAACAAACTGACAAAAGCCGGAATCAGGAAGATGGTAGACGAAGGCCAGGAGAGGTACGTAAGTGACTGGAAGAACGACATTATCAGCTCACAGAAACTGACCATGTAGACCGGAGTCTACAGAGAGACTACAGACTGGCCCCATATCTGGAGAAACTCCCGGACCCCAGAGACCGCAAGATCCTGAGCCGGTACAGACTCAGTGCCCACAGTCTGGCCATCGAATCCTACAGACACAGGCAGAGCTACAAGCCCAGGGAGGAAAGACTGTGCCAACACTGTGGTCAGGAGGCCCTGGAGGACGAGACCCACTTCCTGCTACACTGCTCCAAATACTCAGCAGTGAGGGACACTCACTTCAGGAGACTCTCACATCTCTTCCCGGATTTCATCACCATGAACGAGGAAGAGAAAACATATATCCTGCTAGGGGAAGAAGAGAGAGCAGTGGAGATAGCAGCGCAATATGTGAGCGAATGTCATAGATTGCGAGAAAGACAGTCATGATATGCCATGGACTTCTATAGCCCCCACCCTGGATCTGCCCCATCCCCCCATCCACCTTCCCTATGCCATGGACTTCTATAGCCCCCATCCTGGATCTGCCCCATTCACCTTTCCTACAGCCCCTACCCAACATCCCTACAGTCCCTATCCCCATTCCCTTTTGTGCACTTGCTTTGGCAAAACTAATATGTATTTAGTCCTGCCAATAAAGCTTCTTTGAATCTTGAATAGTGGTATACTGGGGTAATAGTATAAAGTATCAGTAATACTGTAGTATAGAATAGTCGTGTAGTGTTATACTGGGGTAAAAGTATAAAGTATCAGTAATACTGTAGTATAGAATAGTAGTGTAATGGTATACTGGGGTAATAGTATAAAGTGCAGTAATACTGTAGTATAGAATAGTAGAGTTGTGGTATACTGGGGTAATAGTATAAAGTACAGTAATACTGTAGTATAGATTAGTAGGGTAGTGATATACTGGGGTAATAGTATAAAGTTGTGACGAAAGCGCACCCTGTGCCACCAATATGTCACGATCCCACCACTGGCACGGGTATGTCAGCGGACGTAGGGATGTGATGCACTGCCGGAACACGCCTATAACAGGCACAGTGGGGGCTTAACTTAGTTATCCCGCCACTGGTACCATGTGACAAACATATACAACAAGCTAATCTTGCTCTAACAATTTACCGCAGGGGGGCATGTTGGATGCCCCACCACTGCTAACAACCTTCCAAGAACTGCGGGGATTTATGGATATCCCACTTTCTCATTTCCACTTTGGAACTCGCAGCTCTCCGGCACCCCCCTTACCCTCAGGTCAGTCAGGGAACTGCACCTAGGATAATTAGTCGCCGGATGGGCTGCTTGTTGTGCACAGGCAATTAGACTATTGCAGTAAGGGAATTATCGATGCTTTGGCAGCGGTCACTCATTCAGCATCTAAGACCCTTCCGTACTGCCAACTAGCCCAACCAACTGAACACACCACGCTGCCTCCAGCCACGATACACTTAATCAAAGAGTTAATTAAGAGAGTCCGTGGCAAACCCCCAAATTAGTAGCGATTATCTAGAAAAGGCGCATAGTTTCTTAGAGCATGAAGACAGACTGATAATTTTATCATTTAAGTTTAATATAGAGTCACTGCACACGTGAATTTTTGTTCAAGTGAATTATTTTTATTTGACGGTGAAGCGACAGCTTTTTGACGTTTCGGCCTCACAACGGCCTTTATCATATAGTCGCCCTTTGGAGAAGATAGGTGCCTGCATCTCCCACTGCCACCAATGACAGCAATTTTCTTTGGGCACATTTTCATAATAGTGTATCCTCAGGAATCAGGATCACTCGCCATAAAGGATAATCCACTGAATTTAGAAACATTGCCTAACAGTGACTACAACCTCTCTTCTCCAAAGGGCGACTATATGATAAAGGCCGTTGTGAGGCCGAAACGTCAAAAAGCGGTCGCTTCTTCACCAGCAAATAAAAATATAAATAACTCACTTGAACAAAAATTCACGTGTGCAGTGACTCTATATTAAACTTATGCTAACGAGACTACCAGTTCCCTTTTTACTAGCACCGTATATCCACACCATCTAGTCGAGTGCTAACCATCTCTACTATCCGTCAATGTTATCATTTATTCCCAAAATGTGGACAGTGATTACAGATAAAAGTTGTTACAAAGTTGAGACATTAAATATGTACAATGCAAATATATAAAAATAACAGGGATGAAAACCAAAATTACACTTACAGTTGCTTATGGTTCTTTAGGCAACCCATGTGGCTCGGGGGAGGGGCAGCCAACCACACATCCCCGGACATCTGCAGGTCTTTCTAGCATGGCATCTGCAGCTTCAACTGAGGAATTGTAAGGGAGGGGTACCTTATAGCCTAGGGTCGGTTACATCACGAAAGGGGCAGTCTGGGGAAGTTCAGCCCCCCTATCTCCAAGTTGCAATTTCACTGTAAAACTTATAATAACTATATCTGAAAGAGGGAAACTCGTATAAACACACATATGGTACCATTGGTTGCCGTTGTAGTCTATCGAATACAATAAAACAACATCAAACATGCCGTAATTAAGACACTCCATTTGGGAGCAATCCATATCTCGGTTTCTGGAGGGGTTAGAACCGTGAAAACTAGGGGTTAGAAAGCTGGTTTCGTGCCCTTCGCAAAAATGTACTTATTATATCCCTGTCACATATGGTTTTTGCGATATGACTTGTTTTAATATCTCCCATAGCTTTATTCAGCCACATGTTTGAGAACAAAAGACATCCTCTCCACTCAGCTTAATTAACATTCCTAGCTCCACAGGAAATGGACGGTGTCCTGTTACCACATGCAGGCACACCAGCACACACACAGCTGCTAAGGAGGGAGAAACAAAAGGAGGCCTCTGTGTGACAAGGAGATTTTCTCCTAGAATGGAGGATTCTGAAAGGTTCCACCAAATCATGCCTTACAGTACATTACACCTCCCCCTTTTAGAGGGCGCTACGGAGGCATTACCTGACGGTAATCAGCCATGCGCACCTCAGCGGGTTCGCCCCGGCGGGACAACCCATCGGCATTACCATGTTCACTGCCCTTTTTGTGTTGTACAGTAAAGTCGCACTGTTGAAGGGCAAGGCTCCACCGGAGCAACCTTTCATTGGTTCCGGACACTGTATGCAACCAGCTCAGAGGCTGTGGTCGGTTACCACCATGAAGGTGCGCCCGAACAGGTAGGGCTGTAATCGTTGCAGTGCTCACACCATGGCCAGACAATCCTTCTTGATGGTGGAGTATGCCACTTCTCTCGGCAAAAGTTTGCGGCTCAGGTACAACACGGGGTGCTCCTGGTTCCCCGAATCAACCTGGCTGAGCACAGAACCGAGGCCAAACTCGCTGGCGTCGGTCTGTACCAGAAATGGGCAACTGCTGTCGACTGCTTTCAACACTGGTGAGTTGCACAGGGCTGTTTTCAAAGCTTGGAAGGCCGCCTCACAGTCATCTGTCCAGTTGACTGTTTGGGGTAGCCTCTGCTTGATGAGGTCGGTCAAGGGTCATGCAAGGGCGCTATAGTCCTGTACGAACCGCCTATAGAACCCTGCAATGCCCAAGAAGTACTTCACCTGTTTCTTGGTCCTGGGGGTGGGCCAGGACATGATTGTGTGCACCTTTTCCGGCTCCAGACTCATGGAACCCCCACCTACCCAGTGTCCCAGGTAGTGGACCTCGCTCATGCCCATCTGGCACATTCCCGGCTTGATAGTCAGGCCTGCCTGGTGAAGACGCTTGAGCACCTCCTGGAGAAGCTGAAGGTGTTCCTTGCAGGTGGAACTGAAGATGGCGATGTCGTCCAAGTACGCCACCGCGTACTCCTCCAGTCCCCGGAGCAGGTGGTTGACCATCCGCTGGAAAGTGGCAGGGGCATTTTTCATGCCGAAGGGCATGACTGTGGACTCGTATAGTCCAAAGGGGGTGATAAAGGTGGATTTCTCCTGCGACTCAGGGCTCAGGGGAATCTGCCAGTATCCCCAACTCAAATCCATGATGGATGTGTACTTTGCTTTCGCCAACCACTCAAGCAGATCCTCGATGCACGGCATCGGGTGTGCATCAGAGGTTGCGATGGTGTTGAGCCCCCTGTAGTCCACGCAGAACCAGGTGGTCCGATCCTTTATAGGCACGAGAACTACAGGCGAGGCCCACGCGCTTTTTGACCGTCGAATCACCCCCAGCCTTAACATCTCATCGATCTCTTGGTGCATGACCTGTTGCACCTCCTCAGAGATCCGATAAGGTGTTGTCCGAAGTGGGGCGTGATTCCCGGTGTCCACCTCATGAACCGCTAACTCCGTCCTCCCAGGTCGGTTGGTGAACACGGCCCGGAAGAGTTCCAGGGTGGCCACCAACTGCGACCGCTGGGATACGGTTAACAAACCACTTATCTCCCCATGTCCTCAATGGACCCATTGGCCTTGGCTTGGGCCAGCATGTCCAGGAGGGGATCTTCCTCTCCATCCTCAGGCAGGTTGCAGACCGGTAGGATGCAAGTTTCACGTTCGTGGTGCGCCTTCAGCATGTTGACGTGAAAGGCCTTGCGCCTACCCCGAGCATGGTCAAGCGTGACCACGTAGGTGACCGGGTTGAGCTGTTGGTGGACGATGCATGGGCCTTCCCAGGCTGCCTGAAGCTTATCCACTAGTACGGGGACCAGCACCCACACCTTTTTGACCCACCTGGTAGGTCCGCTCCCGGGCGTTCTGGTCATACCAGTGCTTCTGGTCAGCCTGAGCCTGCGTCAGGTTGTCATGCACCAACTGCATCAAGGTCTGCATCTTGTCATGGAAGCACATGACATAATCCACAATGGACACTTCTGTGGGGTTTGGCTCATCTTCCCAGGATTCTCTTATCAACCCAAGGGGTCCCCGGACTTGCCCTCCATACAGGAGCTCGAAGGAGGAGAACCCCGTCGAGGCCTGCGGAACTTCTCGGTAAGCGAACAGCAGGTGTGGGAGGTACCGCTCCCAGTCGCGCCCTTGGGTCTCAAACAGCATGTGGATCATCTGTTTGAGGGTACCGTTGAAGCGTTCACACAAACCATTGGTCTGTGGGTGATACGCACTCGATACCAGGTGCTTCACCTAAATTTTCTCACAGAGAGCCACCATTAGGCGAGATATGAATTGGGTCCCTTGATCGGTAAGCATCTCCCTGGGAAATTCTACCCTTGAAAAGATGGTCACCAGTGCTTCAGCTACCTTATCCGCCCTGGTTGAAGACAGAACTACTGCCTCTGGGTACCAGGTAGCGTAGTCTACCACTGTGAGAATGTATTGTTTTGCGGAGCTGCTGGGGACGGCCACCGCAATTCTCTGGAAAGGCTCCTCTATCACTGGCAAAGGAATAAGGGGAGCCTTAAGAGCAGGCCCCGCCTTACCCACTTTTTGACAGGTGGCACAGGAGCGGCAGTATTGTGTTACATCTGTCCCCATCTTGGGCCAATAGAAGTATTGAGACAGCCGTGCCTTTGTTTTGCTGATCCCCAAGTGTCCAACGAGTGGAATCTCATGGGCAATCCGCAACAACTCAGTTCTGAACTGATAGGGGACAACCAGCTGTCTTTCCCTCAACCACTCCTTTTGGGATCCTCCGGGTACTGTCTCCCGGTACAACCTTCCTCGGTCCCAGAACACCCTCTCCATATCAGACTTGCAAGTGGGCGTCTCAGCGAGATCTCTCAATTTCTCCAGGCTCGCATCTGAGTGCAGAGCAGCCTGGAACTCCTGGCTGGAGGCTGCCAGAAGTGACGTCAGGATTCATTCCTTACTGGGACCCTCTGGAGCCTGCTCTGGGTTCACCTCTGGTTCAGTCTCTCCTGTAGCAGAGGAGGGTCCAGAAGACAGGGCGCTACCTGTGATCTGGGCACTCTGACTGCGTGTGACAGCTGCTACGTATGCTGTCTCCCTGGGGTTTTCTACAGACCCACCAGTCGGTGCTGCTATGTGCCCTACCTCCCCATCCATCCCCAACACTGCCGGAGCAGTGCTACTTATGGGCCAGTTACCTTCCTCGGTGGCACTGGTCAGTTGCATAGCATTACCTTCCTCATGGCCCCCCATGCACCTCCCCATTTCCTTGAGCACCGTTGCTTGCTCCTGCCAGGGGTTCCTCAGCCGTCTCACTCCGCAGAGTGACGGGGCTGAGCACTTCGGTACCTGTGGACACATCTACCGTTTCAAAGAAATGGTTAACAGGTTCAGTCGGCACAGATACATCATCATTCCTAGGAAAAGAATGGTTATCATTTCTTTGGTACATTTACATCACCATCAGCATCATTCCTGGGGAAAGAATGGTTATTAGTTGCATCATTGCTCATCAAGGCATTAGCAGGTAACACAGTTTCCCATCATCATCATCATCATCATCATCAGGGTCAACGTTACCCTTATTATCAGATTGGGGAGAGGTGTCAGGGACGTAGTATGCAACCATCCTTCCCAAGTCAGTCCCCAATAAAACATCAGTGGGCAGGTTTTCAGACACCCCCACTTCCCTCACCCCGCTCCCAGCACCCCAATCAAGGAATAACCGGGCCACTGGCAAGGGACAGCGGGTACCCCCGATCCTGGTGACAGTCAGGGATTTCCCGTCAACAAACTCTTCAGGGGCCGCCAGTCCAGGACGGATGAGGATTCGTTCAGCCCCGGTGTCCTTGAGGCCTGTAGTAAGATGGGCCCCCACCTGGACGGGTTGAACGTTGTCGTCCATCCTCCCAACCACACCTCCCACCAACAGAACAGAGGCATTGGGCACAGAGGCCTTGGCTGAGGGGTTCTTCGGCCTTTCCGGACAGGTGAAACGGAGGTGACCAGCCTGATCGCAGTTGTAACACTTGAGACTGTCAGTAATAGGCCTGGTTGTTGTGAGTTCATTTTCCCCTTCATTACTGAGGCCCGAGGAACTCCCTCTTCTGGTAAAGAAAGGTAGTGAGCCTGATTATCAAACACCTGAGGCTGATGATGATGACTGGCTGAGTGGAGTTACTGACTGGATATAAGGCTGCCGACGCCCTTCTGCCCTGCGGGTGATTTCTCTGTGGGATCCTTGGAGACCAGTCTGAATTCCTGCTCCTCTAAAGCTAAGTATGCTGCTCGGCCTTTTGCATTTGTGCTTTGACTTTGTTTTGCTTTGTTTTTCTGGATTTCTGCCATTCCCTGCTGGGGTGTGCTGAATCCCATTAGCTCTGTCTTCTGAAAATACCTGAGTGCTGATTTAGTTTTTGAAGCCTAGCTGCTTCAGGGCCTTTTTCATATCAGCTTGTTGGCTTATGTCTTTGATAGGGTTTTGGCAGATTGCAGACAGCAGCCTTCCTGTCCTTTCCTATCTAGGTAGTTTTGGGCCCCGTTTTTGCGCAGTCTATCTTTCTGTCTGTGTTAGTGTTTTCATCTTGCTTCACCGTCATTATATGTTGGGGGCTGCCTATTGCTTTGGGGTCTGCTCTGGGGCAGTTTAGATTTCCCCTTTCTTTCTTTAGGCCTAGTTAATTCTCCGGCTGTGATCGAGGGGTCTAGGGCATCGTAGGAACCCCCCACGGCTACTGCTAGTTGTGTTGATAGGTTCAGGGGTCTGCAATCTGATAGTTGCCAACGTTTCTGGTTTTTTGGACTTAGCTTGTATTTCTGCTTTTGCCTCCTACGGTGACTCATTCATAACAGAATCACCCGCCATACCGCAGATCCTAGGGTACTCAATAGCAGGAAAGAATTGTAAAAAAAAAAAAAGGTGTGTATATTTTTTCCTCTATATCTCTGAGGCCGTAGGGGGAATTTTTTTTTTCTCTCAATGGAGATAAAGCAATTGTCTGATCGTGTGGAGCAGCTCGCTGCGGAAGTGCAGGGAATTTCCGCCTACCTTGCTCATTCACATGCTGCTGAACCAAAGATTCCTACACCTGATGTATTTTTTGGGGATCGGTCTAAATTTTTGAATTTCAAAAATAATTGTAAATTATTTTTTGCCTTGAAGCCTAACTCGTCAGGGAGCTCCGCGCAGCAGGTTAAAATTGTCATCTCTTTGCTGTGTGGCGATCCCCAGGATTGGGCGTTTTCTTTGAAACTAGATGATCCTATTCTGACTAATGTGAAGGCATTTTTTCAGGCCTTGGGGTTGTTGTATGACGAACCTAATGCCATTGATCAGGCTGAAAAGACCCTGCTGGCATTGAACCAGGGTCGTGATTCTGCAGAATTGTACTGTCAAAAATTCCGAAAGTGGGCAGTACTTACTACCTGGAATGAGAATGCCTTGGCTGCTCTCTTTCGGAAGGGGTTGTCAGAAGCCATAAAAGATACTATGGTGGGATTTCCTGTTCCCTCTGGTCTTGACGATTCTATGTCATTAGCCATTCAGGTTGATCGGCGTTTGCGCGAACGCAAGGCTGCACGAGAGGTGTTGCCACCTGTTGATAAAATGTATGCAATGTGATAGAGTTTTTTCCAGAGAGCAGCGTCAGGAGTTCAGAAGGCGTAATAAGTTGTGTTTTTTCTGTGGAGATGCCTCGCATATTATTTCTGTCTGTCCTAAACGAGAGAAACGCTTTGCACACACGTTTTCTGTTGGGGGTGTTCAACCTAAGTTTCTTCTGGCTATTACTCTGATCTGCTCCCTGTCCACATTTTCCGCCAAGGCTTTTGTGGATTCGGGAGCAGCCCTAAACCTAATGGACTTGGATTTTGCTAAACGTTGTGGATTTCCGATGACACCTCTGCAGACGTCTATCCCTTTGAGGGGGATTGATGCTACTCCTTTGGCTAAAAATAAACCTCAGTTTTGGACCCAGGTGGTAATGCGGGTCGCCCCAGACCATCAAGAAAATTGCAGATTTTTGGTGTTGCATAATCTGCATGATACTATTGTTCTGGGGTTTCCCTGGTTACAAATTCATAATCCAGTTTTGGATTGGAAATCTGTGTCTGTGGTGAGTTGGGGTTGTCGGTGTGCCTTTAGCGAGGCTCCGGTGTTTTCCACCTCTCCTCAGTCGCATGATGTTCCTGATTATTTGGCGGACTTTTATGATGTATTTAGTGAGAATGAGTCTGCGTCTCTGCCTCCTCATAGGAGTTATGACTGTGCAATTGAACTGAGCCCGGGGTGTAAATTTCCCAAGGGTCGGCTCTTCAATTTATTTGTACCTGAGCACGAGGCTATGCGATCCTATATTAAGGAGGCGTTGGAGAAAGGTCATATTAGACCATCCTCGTCACCCTTAGGTGCCGGGTTTTTTTTCGGAGCCAAAAAGGATGGATCATTAAGACCTTGTATTGATTATCGTGCCCTCAACAAAATTACTGTTAAATATCAGTATCCGTTACCCCTGATTTCTGGTCTATTCTCCAGAGTTAAAGGTGCTTGCTGGTTTACCAAGCTTGACCTCAGGGGGCGTATAATCTTATTCGCATTAAGCATGGGGACGAATGGAAGACGGCGTTTAATACTCCGGAGGGACATTTTGAGTACCTGGTGATGCCTTTTGGGCTCACTAATGCCCCTTCTGTCTTCCAGTGCTTCATGAACGATATTTTCCGAGATTTTGTCGATAAATTTTTGATTATCTATCTGGATGATATTTTGATCTTCTCCAAGGATTGGGATTCTCATGTGGAACATATTCGGACTGTGTTCCGGATCTTGAGGGAGAATTCCCTGTATGTCAAAGGATCTAAATGCCTTTTTGGAGTACAGAGGATTTCTTTTTTGGGATTTATTTTGTCCCCGTCAACTATTGAAATGGACCCGGCCAAGGTACAGGCCATTTACGATTGGGTTCAGCCCACTTCTTTGAAGGCCCTCCAGAAGTTTTTGGGTTTTGCTAATTTTTATCGGAAATTTATAGCAAAATTTTCTAGTATTGCCAAGCCATTGACTGATTTGACTAAGAAGGGTGCTGATGTGTTAAATTGGTCTCCGGAGGCTGTTTCTTCCTTTCAGGAGCTGAAGCGAAGATTCACCTCCGCCCCGGTTTTGCGGCAACCTGATGTCTCACTTCCATTCCAGGTAGAGGTGGATGCTTCTGAGATTGGTGCAGGAGCTGTTTTGTCCCAAAAGGATCCTGAAACATCTAAAATGAATCCCTGTGCTTTCTTTTCCCGAAAGTTCTCTCCATCTGAACGTAACTATGATGTGGGGAATAGGGAACTGTTGGCCATGAAATGGGCATTTGAGGAGTGGAGACATTGGTTGGAGGGAGCTAAGCATCAAGTCGTGGTCCTCACTGACCACAAGAATTTGATTTACCTAGAGTCGGCTAAGCGCTTGAACCCTAGACAGGCTAGGTGGGCCTTGTTTTTTACACGTTTTGATTTTGTGGTTTATTTTCTTCCTGGAACGAAGAATGTCAAGGCAGACGCCCTCTCTAGGAGCTTCTTTGCTGATCCTCCTGTGGTGACCAAGCCTGCTACCATCTTAGGCGAAGGGGTAGTTCTTTCTGCCATCTCGCCCGATTTGAGACGTGCTCTGGAAGAGTTCCAGGAGGACAAACCTGAGCGTTGTCCCAGTGGAAAGTTGTATATTCCTGACCAGAGGAAGAAGAGAGTGATGTCTGAAGTTCATTGCTCTGCTTTGGCTGGTCATCCAGGTATTTTTGGTACTAGAGATCTGGTGAGTCGGTTTTTTTGGTGGCCCTCCTTGTCTCGTGATGTCAGGAATTTTGTGCAGTCCTGTGGGACGTGCTCCCGGTCTAAATCGTGTTCTCGCTCTAGTGGGTTGTTGATGCCTTTGCCTGTCCCCAAGAGGCCATGGACCCATATTTCAATGGATTTCATCTCTGATATGCCTATCTCTCAAAGGATGACTGTTATTTGGGTGATTTGTGATAGGTTCTCTAAGATGGTTCATCTTGTACCACTCCCTAAGTTGCCATCTTCCTCTGAGTTGGTGCCCCTGTTTTTACAACAGGTGGTTCGTTTGCACGGGATTCCTGAGAACATTGTATCTGACAGAGTCCAGTTTGTGTCTAGATTTTGGAGAACTTTCTGTTCCAGGCTGGGAATTCAGTTGTCCTTCTCCTCTGCTTTTCACCCTCAGACCAATGGGCAGACAGAGAGAACAAACCAGACCTTGGAGTCATATTTGAGATGTTTTATTTCTGCTGATCAGGATGATTAGGTTTCATTTTTGCCTTTGGCCGAATTGGCTTTAAATAATAGAGCTAGTTCTGCCACTTTGATGTCACCTTTTTTTTGTAACTTTGGGTTTCATCCTCGATTTTCTTCAGGGCAGGTGGAGCCCTCTGCCTGCCCAGGTGTTGACACTGTGGTGGAGAGAATGCACCAGATCTGGGACCAAGTGGTGGATAAGTTATCTCTCTCCCAGGAAAAGGCCCAGCGGTTTTCCAACCGACATAGGACTATTGGTCCCCAGTTTAAGGTTGGTGATATGGTGTGGTTATCATCAAAAAATATTGCTATGAAGGTGGCTTCTCCTAAGTTTAAGCCTAGATTTATTGGACCTTACAAGATTGTGGAGATTATTAATCTGGTCTCTTTTCGTTTGGCTCTTCCTGTCACATTTAAAATCCATAATGTGTTCCATAAATCTTTGTTGAAGAGGTTTGTTGAACCTGTTGTTCCGGGGGTGGCACCTCCAGACCCTGTGTTGGTTGAAGGTAACATGGAATATGAGGTAGAGAAAGTACTGGATTCCCGTCTGGCTAGACGGAGACTCCAGTATTTGGTTAAGTGGAAGGGTTATGGTCAGGAGGATAATTCCTGGGTCTCTGCCTCTGATATTCATGCCAAAAGATTGGTGCGTGCCTTTCATCGTGCTCACCCTGATCGTCCAGGTGGTGTAGTTGAGGGTTCGGTGACGCCTCCTCAAGGGGGAGGTACTGTTGTGAGTTAATTTTCCCCTTCATTACTGAGGCCCGAGGAACTCCCTCTTCTGGTAAAGAAAGGTAGTGAGCCTGATTATCAAACACCTGAGGCTGATGATGATGACTGGCTGAGTGGAGTTACTGACTGGATATAAGGCTGCCGACGCCCTTCTGCCCTGCGGGTGATTTCTCTGTGGGATCCTTGGAGACCAGTCTGAATTCCTGCTCCTCTAAAGCTAAGTTTGCTGCTCGGCCTTTTGCATTTGTGCTTTGACTTTGTTTTGCTTTGTTTTTCTGCCATTCCCTGCTGGGGTGTGCTGAATCCCTTTAGCTCTGTCTTCTGAAAATACCTGAGTGCTGATTTAGTTTTTGAAGCCTAGCTGCTTCAGGGCCTTTTTCATATCAGCTTGTTGGCTTATGTCTTTGATAGGGTTTTGGCAGATTGCAGACAGCAGCCTTCCTGTCCTTTCCTATCTAGGTAGTTTTGGGCCCCATCTTTGCTCAGTCTATCTTTCTGTCTGTGTTAGTGTTTTCATCTTGCTTCACCGTCATTATATGTTGGGGGCTGCCTATTGCTTTGGGGTCTGCTCTGGGGCAGTTTAGATTTCCCCTTTCTTTCTTTAGGCCTAGTTAATTCTCCGGCTGTGATCGAGGGGTCTAGGGCATCGTAGGAACCCCCCACGGCTACTGCTAGTTGTGTTGATAGGTTCAGGGGTCTGCAATCTGATAGTTGCCAACGTCTCTGGGGTTGGTTGCAGGCTTACTCCCTCTCCAGCTGGTGTGACTGGCCTCCGCGTCTCTGGCTTCCGGTTGGCCTCATATTTGTCGGCGATCTGCGCCGCTTTGTCCGCATTCGTTGGTTCGCGGGCCAGGATGAACTGTCGGACCTCAGCTGGGCAAATATGCAGGAACTGGTCTTTGATCATCAGGTCCCATAGCAGCTCAAAGGAATCAACGGACAGTCCATGGATCCACTGGTCAAAGTGGGTCCAGAGTCCTTGCACCACATCGCTATAGCCATCATGTGGGCCACGTTGGAGGTTCCGGAACTTCTTTCGGTATACCTCAGGTGTCAGCCGGTATTTGGCGATCAGAGCCTGCTTTATGGCGTCATAGTCATCGTCTTCTGGCGGAAGAGAAGCAAATGCCTCCAGAGATTTGCCTTTTAGCCCTGGGGTCAAGTACCGGGCCCATTGGACCTTATCCAGCTGGTACTGTCTGCAGGCTTTCTCAAAGGCTCGCAGAAACGTGTCCAAAACCCCGACCTTTTCCATCATGGGAAAATGCTCTGGCCGGGGTTTAGGACTCTGGACGCTGCTGGGCTCACTGCTTCGGAGGATGTTCCCCCTTGTCGGTGCATCTCCAGCTCATGGGCCCTGTGCACTTGGCGCTCGGCTCTCTCAGCCTTTTGGCTCGGGCCTCCTGCTCGGCTCTCTCCTGAGCTTGCTGGATCAGCTTCAGATGTCCCTCACGGTCTTCGGCAGGGAGTGCGTCCAAGGCCGCTTGCAGGTGGGGGTTCAGCCTGGCCTGGTTGCATGTGGAGCCGGCATACGGTGGTTGAACCTCAGATGCAGCGCCACCTTGGCTAAGGCCGGCATCTGTGCCCGCTTGGCTCTGGGCGTTGTCCAGCTGCACCAGAGCCGCGATCAGTTGGTCTCTGGTTTTGTTTGTGGCGTCAATGCCTCGGTACGTGCATACTCCAGCAAGAGTTTCCTTTTTCTGCTGTATGTACCAGCGCTCTCCTTTTGCCACCATGGTTGCCAAATAGAATAGAAAAACAAAGAGGGAGGGAATACTCGCACGTACACAATGTCTCAGGACTAATAACCACAGAGTCTATTCTTCAAAACCTATGACGCAGGATTCCCGCAGGAACCATGCAGGTTTTTAGTGAGAGGGATGATTGCTCAAACCAAATCACTAATGCTGTATAATCCCACCGCTCTGCCACCAAACTGTGACAGCACACCCTGTGCCACCAATATGTCACGATCCCACCACTGGCACGGGTATGTCAGCGAACTTAGGGATGTGACGCACTGCCGGCACACGGCTATCACAGGCACCGTGGGGGCTTATCTTAGTTATCCCGCCACTGGTACCATGTAACAAACATATACAGCAAGCTAATCTTGCTCTAACAATTTAGCGCAGGGGGGTATTTTGGATGCCCCACCACTGCTAACAACCTTCCAAGAACTGCGGGGATTTATGTACATCCCACTTTCTCAGTTCCACTTTGGAACTCGCAGCTCTCCGGCGCCCCCCTTACCCTCAGGTCAGTCAGGGAACTGCACCTAGGATAATTAGTCGCCGGATGGGCTGCTTGTTGTGCACGGGCAATTAGACTACTGCAGTAAGGGAATTATCGATGCTTTGGCAGCGGCCCCTCATTCAGCATCTAATACCCTTCCGTACTGCCAACTAGCCCAACCAACCGAACACACCACGCTGCCACCAGCCACGATTCACTTAAAGAGTTAATTAAGAGGGTCCATGGCAAACCCCCAAATTAGTAGCGATTATCTAAAAAAGGCACATAGTTCGTTTCTTAGAGCATGAAGACAGACTGATAATTTTATCATATATTCCCAAAATGTGGGCAGTGATTACACAGATAAAAGTTGTTACAAAGTTGAGACATTAAATATGTACAATGCAAATATATAAAAATAACAGGGATGAAAACCAAAATTAAACTTACAGTTGCTTATGGTTCTTTAGGCAACCCATGTGGCTCGGGGGAGGGGCAGCCAACCACACATCCCCGGACATCTGCAGGTCTTTCTAGCATGGCATCTGCAGCTTCAACTGAGGAATTGTAAGGGAGGGGTACCTTATAGCCTAGGGTCGGTTACATCACGAAAGGGGCAGTCTGGGGAAGTTCAGCCCCCCTTTCTCCAAGTTGCAATTTCACTGTAAAACTTATAATAACTATATCTGAACGAGGGAAGCTCATATAAACACACATATGGTACCATTGGTTGTAGTCTATCGAATACAATAAAACAACATTAAACATGCCATAATTAAGACACTCCATTTGGGAGCAATCCATATCTCAGTTTCTGGAGGGGTTAGAACCGTGAAAACTAGAGTTTAGAAAGCTGGTTTCGTGCCCTTCGCAGAAATGTAATTATTATATCCCTGTCACATATGGTTTTTGCGATATGACTTGTTTTAATATCTCCCATAGCTTTATTCAGTCACATGTTTGATAACAAAAGACATCCTCTCCAATCAGCTTAATTAACAATCCTAGCTCCACAGGAAATGGATGGTGTCCTGTTACCAAATGCAGACACACCAGCACACACACAGCTGCTAAGGAGGGAGAAACAAAAGGAGGGGGATGCAGCTGTGTGACAAGGAGATTTTCTCCTAGAATGGAGGATTCTGGAAGGTTCCAACAAAATCATGCCTTACAGTACATTACAAAAGTACAGTAATGCTGTAGTATAGAATAGTAGAGTAGTGGTATACTGGGGTAATAGTATAAAGTATAGTAATACTGTAGTATAGAATAGTATAGTAGTGGTATACTGGGGTAAGTGTAAAGTATCAGTAATACTGGTGAGATTAGGGGAGAGGGGTAAAGGAGCTCACCATGCTGAGTAGCTGGAAATTTGGCCCTGCGTTCCTCCTGCCATTTCCACTGGTGATCACAGGAATAATAATAATAAATTTTATTTCCATAGCGCCAACATATTCCGCAGCACTTTAAATTTCAGAGGGGATTTGTACAGACAATAGACATTACAGCATAACGATAATCACATAGATCATAACAGATACCAAGAGGAGTGAGGGCCCTGCTCGCAAGCTTACAATCTATGAGGAAGGTAGACGAGAAATGGGGAAAGATTCCGGCACAACCATCCAGGGATAAAATAAATTCTTCGCTTTTTAATGTTTTAACTACGTTTGAATAAAGAATGTATTTTATCCCTGGATGGTTGAGCCGGAATCTTTGCCCATTTTTTCTCTATCAGTAATACTGTAGTATAGATTAGTAGTGTAGTGTTATAATGGGGTGTCAGATAAACGTCCAATAATCCTCATATAATGTTATAAATTCCAGTAATAATTGTCATGATCTCAGTGCGGGTTTGACTCGCACACGTGGGGTTAATGTATGGAACCAGTACTGATGACTGGCATTTCTAAGGTTAAAGGTTGTGATCCCGTTGCAGGCTTACCTGCACACCTGGGGCTATGATTGTGGCCTCTCCCTGGTTCTGGGGGAGGCTTCTTATAGCCTCAGAACGCTCCCATCCCTGTCAGTTATACTCTCGCCCTTGGCATTGTGTGGTGACCCCTGAGTGTGTTTGTGCTGTGTTCTGGTTACTTGATTCTCTGTGTACGATTCGGTCTGTTTCCTGGATATCGCTTTGGATTCTGCCTGGTACCTCCTATGTCTGTTTGGTTTTGATCTCTGCTTGGCCCTGATTATCCGCTCTGTCTCATCCCTGGTACTGTACTGTGATCCTGTGTATGACCTTTGGCTTTGTCTGACCTCCCGTCTATCACTCCTGTACCTCGTTTAGCACGGCTTCTGTACTCAGGACACGCGCACTGGCTCTATGAGCAAGTGTAGTGCGGTGTCTCTGACATTATAACTGACCATTTCAGTTTTTTTTTTTTTTTTTTTTTCTCTGAAAGAAAAAAAAAAAAGTGTGTGTTATCCTCATGGATCCCATACAAGCCTTGGCTGATCAGGTCAAGCACCTGACCCAAATGTTCCATAAGCTCAATGTGGAACAACGCACGATGGCCCAGACCCAGCAACAGTTGGTGGTTACTGTGCAGGGGGCTTTCGATGCAGGGGCTTCTAGTTCTGGGGGTAGGGATGTGTCATTAGCGTCCCCCGAATCTCCGGTCAAATTGCCAGACCTTTTCTCAGGGGATAAAAAGGAGTTCAGGTCTTTCAGAGAAGGATGCAAGCTTTTTTTTTCTCTAAGGCCCCGCTCCTCCGGGGATGAGTTCCAGAGGGTGGGGGTCATTATTTCCCTACTTCGGGGGGCTCCGCAAGCATGGGCTTTCTCTCTGTCTTCCTCTGCTCCTGAACGTATGTCAGTGAACGCATTCTTTGAGGCCCTCGGGCACATTTATGATGAACCTGACCGAGTGCGATTGGCAGAGGACATGTTGATGAGTGTCTGTCAGGGGAAACACTCAGCTGAGTGGTTTTGTTCTGAGTTCCGCCGCTGGGCGGCAGAGGTCTCCTGGAGCGACGCCGCACTCCGAGGACTCTTTCGCAGAGGCTTGTCCGAGCGGCTGCAGGATGCCTTGGCGTTACATCCCCCACCTAACTCTCTCGAGCACGCCATGACCCAGGCCGTCCGGATGGACCGCAGGCTGCGGGCCAGAGGGGTGATGCAGGTGGATACTCCATTATTCCCCAGTGGAAAAGAGACTGCCCCTGAGCCCATGGATGTAGGCGCCCTCTCCCTGAAGGATACGGAGAGGAAACGCCGGAAGGACAAGCAGTTATGCTTTTACTGCGGTAAAACGGGACATTGGAAAAGGGAGTGCCCGAATTGCCCGTCTTCTAACCCGGTCGGCGGGAAACGACTAGGTCTGGGTAGTCAACGGGGAGGCTGCTCAGACCCTCAGGTACCATTTTCCTCGTTTTCTAAAGTAGTACTGCCTGTGGAACTGTTTGTGGATGGTAGTTCTTTTTCCTCTACAGCCTTCGTGGACTGCGGATCATCTATTAATCTTATTGACTCCCAATTGGTCACACACTGCAAGATAGGGACAGTTAGGCTCAAGGTTCCGATCAAGGTGATGGCCATTGACTCATCTCCCCTCATTAAGGAGGGAATTCGCTTTATGTCTGATGTGTTTTCGCTCAGAGTGGGCGCTACTCATGTGTAAAACATAAGTTGTTTTGTGCTGGACAATCTACCTGCAGGGTTGGTGTTGGGCATGCCCTGGTTACAACGCCATAACCCAGTTATTAACTGGAAAACGGGGGAGATTGTTCAATGGGGGTTTAATGATTTTGAGTTATGTGATAAATCCGCACTGCTGGTTGAACCTGTTAAATCTGTGTCTGTATCATCTGTCGAGCTGGAAGGTATTCCGGAATGCCTGAAGGACTTCGAAGATGTATTCTCCGAAAGCGAGGCCGAGACGTTACCGCCACATAGACCCTTTGACTGCGCTATTGAGCTGGTCCCGGGGGCTAAATTACCCAAAGCCCGTCTGTTTAATTTGTCCGGTCCTGAGCGCTTGGCTATGAAGGAGTACATTACTGAAAGTCTGCGCAAAGGACACATACGTCCTTCAGTCTCACCTGTGGCGGCAGGTTTCTTTTTTGTAAAGAAAAAAGATGGCGGGTTACGTCCCTGTCTCGACTTCCGGGAGCTTAATCAAATTACTGTACGGAATACGTACCCCCTTCCGTTGATTCCCGATTTATGTAACCAACTATCAGGGGCAAAGTGGTTTTCTAAAAACTGGACCTTCGGGGGGCATATAATTTGATAAGGGTCCGGGAGGGGGATGAATGGAAAACCGCGTTCCTCACGACTGAGGGACTATTTGAAAATTTAGTCATGCCATTTGGTCTTACCAATGCCCCTGCCATATTTCAGAATTTCATCAATGTGGTATTCTCAGATCTCATTGGTCGTTTTGTCGTTATCTACTTAGATGATATTTTGATATATTCCCCCGACAAGTATTCTCATTTGGAACATGTACGAACTGTGCTCCAAAGGCTTAGAGAAAATCATTTGTATGCCAAATTGGAGAAATGTGTATTCTGTGTACAAGAGTTGTCCTTTTTGGGGTTAATTGTATCCGGTGAGGGTTTTCACATGGACCCCAAGAAGGTGCAGGCCATTGCGGATTGGGTGCAACCCCGAGATCTTAAGGGTCTTCAGCGCTTCTTGGGGTTCGCCAATTATTACCGCAAATTTATCCGGGGGTTTTCGCAAGTGGTCAAACCTCTCACGGATCTTACATGCAAAGGTGCGGATGTGAGAAATTGGTCCTCGCTCGCAAAAGAGGCCTTTGCAACGCTGAAAAAATGTTTTATGTCTGCTCCTGTGTTAGTGCAGCCAGATCCGTCCAAACCATTCGTCGTGGAAGTGGACGCCTCTGAGATGGGGGTGGGGACGGTGTTGTCCCAAGGGCCTGCCACTCTAACCAACCTCAGGCCATGTGCTTTCTTTTCCAAGAAGTTCTCTGCTGCAGAAAGAAATTACGACGTAGGCAATAGAGAGCTTCTTGCGGTCAAATTGGCGTTTGAAGAATGGAGGCACTTTTTGGAGGGGGCCAGTCACCCGGTTACGGTGATCACGGATCACAAAAATTTGTCGTACATTGAGTCTGCTAAAAGACTAACGCCCAGACAGGCCCGTTGGTCACTTTTTTTTTCCCGTTTTCAGTTTACGATTACGTTTCGTCCAGGGTCTAAGAATGTCAAGGCTGACGCCTTATCACGCAGTTTTCAGCCAGTGTCGCCCCCTGAGCCACCGTCCTCCATTCTTCACCCTGGGGTTGTGATAGCAGAGGTCTCATCTGAATTGGAACGGGAGATTCAGGGAGCCCAGTCGCTGGGCCCGGCGGCCAAGCCGGAGGGGAAGTTGTTTGTCCCAGAGCAACTTCGCCTGAAACTCTTGCAGGAGTTCCATGAATCCAAGCTGAGTGCTCACCCTGGTATTTCGGCCACACGTCTGGCGGTGGCTAGGATCTTTTGGTGGCCTACCCTTGGTTCGGACATAAAAAAATTCATTGCTGGTTGTGGGGTCTGCACTCGTTCTAAAAGCTCTCATAGCCGGCCGGCAGGGGAGCGGATACCCTTGGCAGTGCCCGAAAGGCCATGGACTCACTTATCCATGGATTTTATTACCAATCTCCCTCCATCTAAGGGTAATACAGTGGTATGGGTAGTGGTGGACAGGTTTTCTAAGCAGGCTCATTTCGTACCCCTGTCCGCACTACCATCAGCTGAGACATTGTCCAGGTTGTTTGTGCAGCATGTGATCCGGTTGCATGGGGTACCCCTGAATGTGGTGTCTGATCGTGGTGTGCAGTTTGTGGCTAAGTTTTGGCGTGCTTTCTGCAAAAAATTAGGTATGTCTCTGTCCTTTTCGTCTGCATACCATCCTGAGTGCAATGGGCAGACGGAGCGCACTAACCAGTCCCTGGAACAGATCCTCAGGTGTCTAACCTCTGCTAGACAGAATGACTGGTGTGATGCACTGCCGTTGGCTGAATTTGCCTTCAATAGTCGGGTGAGTCAATCCACGGGTATGACTCCTTTTTTGATCAATTATGGGTTCAGTCCTCATTTCGGTGAGTTTTCTCGTCTGGATTCGGGGTGGCCCGGGGCTGAGGACTCTGTTCAGCGGTTAAAAGATACATGGGCAGAAGTCCAGCGGCGTATATCTAGGTCTCAAGGCAGGTATAAGTTTTTCGCGGACAGGAAACGAACACCTGGTCCCATGTTTCGGGTGGGAGAGAAAGTTTGGCTCTCCACGTGAAACATTAAGTTAAAGATTCCGTCAGCCAAGTTGGGACCCAAATTCATTGGCCCGTACAAGATTGTGGAAAAAATCAATCCAGTGGCGTATAGGCTGTGCCTTCCACCCTCTTTCAAGATCCCTAACGTCTTCCACAAATCTCTACTGAAACCTTTTGAAGCAGTCCGGGGAGACTCCGAGCCTGCTGCTCCTCCTGTTTTGGTCGAGGGGCAGGTGGAGTACGAGGTTGGTCATATCGTAGATTCCAGGTTGGTACGGCGGTCGGTACAGTACCTGGTTCATTGGAAGGGGTATGGACCGGAGGACAGGTCCTGGGTACCGGCCCGGTTCATGCATGCTGATCGCCTGGTGCGGGCTTTCCATGGTAAGTACCCGGGCAAGCCTGGGGGTCCAGAGGCCCCCCGTTGAGAGGGGGGTACTGTCATGATCTCAGTGCGGGTTTGACTCGCACACGTGGGGTTAATGTATGGAACCAGTACTGATGACTGGCATCTCTGGGGTTAAAGGTTGTGATCCCGGTGCAGGCTTACCTGCACACCTGGGGCTATGATTGTGGCCTCTCCCTGGTTCTGGGGGAGGCTTCTTATAGCCTCAGAACGCTCCCATCCCTGTCAGTTATACTCTCGCCCTTGGCATTGTATGGTGACCCCTGAGTGTGTTAGTGCTGTGTTCTGGTTACTTGATTCTCTGTGTATGACTCGGTCTGTTCTCTGGATATCGCTTTGGATTCTGCCTGGTACCTCCTATGTCTGTTTGGTTTTGCTCTCTGCTTGGCCCTGATTATCCGCTCTGTCTCATCCCTGGTACTGTACTGTGATCCTGTGTATGACCTTTGGCTTTGTCTGACCTCCCGTCTGTCTATCACTCCTGTACCTCGTTTAGCACTGCTTCTGTACTCAGGACACGCGCACTGGCTCTATGAGCAAGTGTAGTGCGGTGTCTCTGACAATAATTAAAGTGCCGGCTCCCAGTTTTTTGTGATTCACTTTCTAACACTCTTTGTTTTTGCAAAGCTCACTGCTTGTTGTCTGGGAATGGAGTCGGCCTCGTAGCGCTGATATATGCGGCTCTTAAGTGTCACGTGGACCTGTCCTGTGTGACACGGCTTGCAGGCCGGTAACTAAAACAACAAGACAAGGGGAAGGGAAAACAGTTACAACGGTGGGCCCTAATGTTCCCTAGGCCGGTTCTGCACTGGGCGCCGCTCAGAATACCTGTCGCCCTAGCACACCCGACACCTATCCCTTGCTAGGGAGCTGGATGGCGCAGGCACTGGCCCCACCGCTGCACTAATACACACTAAGGAAAAACACAAACAGGGAAACACCACTTAGCTTTACTCTGTTGCACTTGCTCCTGGCAACAGAGTCCACCACCAGAATGCAGCTCTCCTCCTGAAACGCTGCCACCAAGCTCTGTCAGAGCTACAAGGAAATCCTCTGACTCCTTCCACACGAGGGCTAAGACAGTGCTGCAAGGAACATTCTCCAGCTTCTTCCTCCACCAAGGATGGTTGAAATGAATACTATCACCAACGCTGATTGCAACACCTGTGACTCTTATAGCAGAGCCAACAATCACACCTGCATTATAAACATGTGCACTTAACTAAAGAAACAGGGTGCAATGATGCTCACCACCACCGGGGGCAAACTTAGAACAAACGACACCACAGTGCAATAATCCAAGTGGCCACCGGGGGCAAAAACCACACTCACACACACCCCCGCACTTCACCAAGGGGTACACCACCCTCCAACCTCTTCCACCACGAGGTCTGCGCCTCCCAGGGTTGGCCAATGGCGAGGGTTGAGACTTGCCCCTACTCTCCTGCAGCACATCTGCTGCCCTCACCGGAGAGGAAGGGGTCCGTTGAAGAGAGACGGCAGAGACAGTAGTTCCTAGGCAGCAGCCCTCACACGAGTGCCACCAGCTGACCACTTCCCTCGCCCGCCAATCTATTACCGGGTTGTGTCTTTTCAGCCAAGGGAGTCCTAAAACAATAGGTACTGGCATTCCCTTCAAGACGTAGCACGATAGGGATTCCTCATGATGTCCTATACGCAGATAGATATTCTCTACGACCTTGGTCAAGCTCCCCTGGCTTAGTGGAACAGAGTTTATGGCATGGACACTTATAGGCTGGGCTAGAGGCCTACACTTCAGACCATGAGTCTGGACAAAGCGAGCATCCACCAGACTGACTCCTGCTCCGCTGTCCACAAGCACCGGTATCACCTCCGATACCCCGCCAGCCAAGACCTCTGCTGACATGGTACCTTGGGAGGGCAAAATGGATGAAATGTATACTCCCTGGTCGCCTCCCTCCAAGCGACCAGGGGAATGCGGCCTCTCAGATGGCACAGATAATTAGGCGCGCAATGGGCAAGCCTTCAAGACATGACCAGTCTGCCCACAGGACAAACATGCCGACGCCACTCCCCGAACCGTAGGCAGCTCCGAATACAACCTAGCTACTCCCACTTGCATAGGTTCGTCTGGAGACTTGGCATGAACTGGCCAGGCTTCCCACAGGAAAAGCATACCCCCCCACCACGATGAGCCGCAGACACCCCCTTTTTTGTATCAACAACACTGGGCTGTCTGGGTTCCTCCATCCGCACTGGTGGGTCATCCTCCCTAGCGAGGACATCAGGGGGCACTGTTTGTATATGTCTTTCCCTAAGGCGTCTATCCAACCGGATGGCAAGAGACATGGCGGCCTCCAGCGACCTGGGGGCAGCGTACTGCACCAGAGTATCCTGCAACTTTGGAGACAAACCCTGCACAAATTGACTCCTAAGTGCAGGGTCAGTCTACTGAGTCTTAGTGGCCCATCTCCTAAACTCTGAGCCATACTCCTCAGCAACCCGGGCTCCCTGTTTACACCTACGGAGTCTAGATTCTGCCAGGGCGACGCCATCAGGATCCCCATACACAAGCGCCAAAGCCGCAAAAAACTCGTCCACGGACACCAATGATGGAGAATTGTCCGGTAGGGAGAAGGCCCAGGATTGGGGATCCCCTTTAAAAAGGGACAGATTGATTCCCACCCATTGCTCCACACTCCCTGATGAACGAGGGTGCAGTCTGAAATACAATTTACAGGCTTGTTGAAACACCAAGAAGTGATCTCTCCCTCCAGAAAATCTGTCAGGGAGGGATATCTTGAGTTCTGGCTGAGCCTGTTCCTGAACCAAGCCCCCAGAGCCCACCAACAGCCGCAGCTGCCGCACCAACCCTCGCAGCCCCCTAATCTCATTAGTAAGGGTCTGCAGCATTTGGGCAAAGGTCTGAACTGGGTCCATGGCTCAGCAGAAAAAAAAGTTGTCGGTTGGTGATAATGTCACGTGGACCCATCCTGTGTGACATGGCTCGCAGGCCGGTAACTAAAACAACAAGACAAGGGGAAGGGAAAACAGTTACATCGGTGGGCCCTGCGATAGGGAAAGGGGACGTGGAGACCTCCTGCACTCCCCTAAGTGTCCCTAATGCTCCTAATGTTCAGTAGGCCGGTTCCGCACCGGGCGCCGCTCAGGATACCTGTCGCCCTAGCACACCCTACACCTATCCCTTGCTAGGGAGCTGGGTGGCGCAGGCACTGGCCTCACCACTGTACTAATACACACTAAGGAAAAACACAAACAGGGAAACACTACTTAGCTTTACTCTGTTGCACTAGTTCCTGGCAACAGAGTCCACCACCAGAATGCAGCTCTCCTCCTGAAACGCTGCCACCAAGCTCTGTCAGAGCTACAAGGAAATCCCCTATGACTCCTTCCACACCAGGGCTAAGACAGTGCTGCAAGGAACGTTCTCCAGCGCCTTCCTCCACCAAGGATGGTTGAAATGAATACTATCACCAACGCTGATTGCAACACCTGTGAATCTTTTATAGCAGAGCCAGCAATCACACCTGCATTATAAACATGAGCACTTACTGTAACTAAAGAAACAGAGTGCAATGACGCTCACCACCACCGGGGGCAAACTTAGAACAAACGACACCACAGTGCAATAATCCAAATGGCCACCGGGGGCAAAAACCACACTTAAGCACAGCTTAAGAAAAGAAAAAAAAAAAAAGGTTACCTGTGCTTTTATCTGTCCAGATCCCGCATGGATTATGACATTAAGTCTTTGGATGATCTTTCTCTCTGAAGTTTCCCATTCACTGTCAGCAAGCAGAGATCTTAAGAACTTTGAGAATTGGAAACACTTGTCCTGATATAGAAGGATCTCTCCTGATGACGGTATATACTGTATATGTTTAGTTGCGTGTTGACGGTATTACGTGTTCCTGGGTGGGGGCTCGTCACGTCTTGTCGTGTGACTGATTATAGAAGCTCCATATAATCTACAGATTTCCGGCTATTATATCCCACCATCATGCAGCTGGATCTCCCCATGTGTTTCACAGGGTTTACATGGATATCAGTCATTAGGAGCCCCCCTCGCTGCAGACGCGGCTGCGGTATTTGAGGGGCTTACTATTCCGGTTCAGCGATGGTTCAGCACCTGCAGGCGGCATTATGGCCGCAGCCTGACAGACTGGTCTAATATGTTGTATCCACATAAATCTCCGTAGAGTAACCGGAGAAGCCGCACAGCCTGAGACAGGGGGATGGAGACATCTGCTCGTATCTATGGCAGAGGATTGCAGGATAGGGACAGGTTCCAATTAATGTCAACAGGGCCCCTGTTCTGCTTGGGGCCCAAGAGTCTCATTCCAAGAGAGTATGAAAATTGGTTAAATCCTGCAGGCAGTGCCTTCACATATCAATGGGTCCCATATAGAAGAGGCCGTCATGGTGTTCTGAGCGACAAGCAAAAGAAGAGTGCAAGAATGTCGCCTGAGAGTCTCTATCATTATAAGTGTGGTCACTTCTCAGTTCCACAGAACTGTTGTCTGTCAGCCGGTCACAGCTGAGGTAAGTGTGCGGACGCATTGTGTGTGTGTGTGTGTGTGTGTGTGTGTACGGCTGTGACAGTGGAGTCCTGGGCTTTGTCTATGTAGATACAAAGTATCACTAACTAGAACAAGGCTCAGATGGAATGTGGGCGCTGATTGGCTGCAGTGGTCACATGATTCTTCATATAGCACCTATCTGACAATGGAATTGGCTTAGCAGACATGGGTGAGGCTTAACTTCCACTCACAAGCACCACAATGGGGGTCTAAAAGGTTCAGGTTCGCACAAACATGAACTGTCAGGAAAACCTCCCTTCTATAGAATGAAATGGCCGGAGACAGCTGAGATCGAATCAACACTCAGGTTTATTTCTCATATTTGAGGAGTCAGCGCAAAAAATCACATCAGAAAGGATAAGGTAGAGTGTCTCCCTCTTCTGGGGTTACATCTATTTTTGTAATCAACATTGAAGGACATTGTTATACAAGTTACACACATTTGAAACATTTTCATTACTACAAGAGAAACTTTTCCTCACAAGTTAATTATATTTTCAATGAGTACATTGTTTTAATAAACCATCCACATGTCTTGGAGTAAGAACATTTCCTGGCCTTGAACATCCCACATAGACATCCTGGAAAAATACATCACCACACAAGGAAATCATACATGTCAGCAAAATAATGAATATAGACTTTATAGAAGATTCTATTATATTAAGCTATCAAAGATTAATATAAGATCAAGATTTCTATAACATGGACACTTCTCTGGAGTTAGCCTGTCCAGACACACTGAAAACTGAATGCCTCAGGAGGCCGACTATTTAAACCTCAGACCACACCCTGGGGTGGAGACAAGGTGGAAAACCTTCCATTCACTCTATGGTTGTCCACAAAAACCCAGATGGCCAATTAACCCCTCTCAACACATACTGTAGTGTGGTATAGCAAATGTCTGGGTTGCAAATCACTGAAGCTAATAGCCTCAGTGAAATGTATCTTCCCTCCAGCACTTTGCTAGTGAATGTCACATACACCCTCCCTCTGCCCAAAGCCAGTGGTTTTGGCACCTTTACTCACTAAGCAGGTAAGTCTGGATAGGGCATTTGCGTTACCATGTATTTTCCCTGGCCTATGCTCCGCGTGGAAGCTGCAGTCCTAGAGCACCAGAAACCATCTAGTCACCCAGGCATTCTTCCCGTTCCTTTCACTCATCCATGTCAGGGGCACACGGTCTGACACTAAGTTGAACTTCAGGCATACATGTAGTACCTCAGCGTGTCAGTTGCCCATTTGATGGCCAAGCACTTTTTCCACGATGGCATAGCTTTTCTCACAAGCAGAGAGTTTTCTGCTTAAGTATAGGATGGGATGTGCCTTCGTATTTTCTTCCTGGGACAACATGGCCCCCAACCCAACCTCTGAGGCGTCCATCTGGACCAAGAATTCCCTACTGAAGTCAGGTGCGATCAAGACTGGTTGCTTACACTACTGGAATGCAATCTCTGCTTCAGAGGACCATTCGGCCATTGTTTTCTTCATGCCCCTAATAAGATCAGTCAGGGGAGTGGCTATCATAGCAAAATTTGAGATAAATCACTGATAGTATCCCACAATTCCCAGAAACATCCAAACTTGTTTCTTGGAGACCAGTTTCTGCCAATTCTCGATTGCTTCTACCTTAATTTACTTGCTGCTTGATTTCGCCCCTTCCGACTATGCAGCCCAAGTATTTCGCCTCTTCAAAATATGCCTACCCATGGCGCACTTATATGGGTTAATAATGGTAAACCATGCCTTTCTCAGCGCAGCCAGTACAGCATGGACCTTCTGTAGATGACTTCCCCAATCCTTGCTGAAGATCACAATGTCGTCCAGATAAGCTGCAGCATAATTTTTCTGAGATGCTAGGATCTAGTCCATGGCCCTCTGGAAGGTAGCTGGGGCTCCCTACAGACCAAACGGCATCCTGGTGCATTGACAGCACCCGTCAGGTGTAGAGAAGGCTGTCTTCTCCTTGAGACTTGGGAACAGGAGAATTTGTCAGTACCCTTTCGTTAGATCCAGGGTGGTGATATACCTGGCTGACCCTAGCCTCTCAATGAGCTCATCGACCCAGGACATCGGATATGCGTTGAACTTGGACACCTCGTTCAGCTTCCTGTAGTCATTAAAGAAATGCCACTCTCCATCCGGCTTCGACACAAGGAAACTGGGGCAGGACCACCCACTCTGACTCCTCGATTATGCTTATGCTTAACAGTCTCCCCAGCTCCTTGGAGATCACCTCGCAGCGGGCTTCGGGAATCCGATACTACTTTTGGTTCACCTTCACATGCAGTTCTGTTGGGATTTCATGCTTCACAACCTACGTACAACCTAGCAACTCCGAAAACGAGTCCCGGTTCTGCTGAAGCAGCTCAGCGCTGTTGCTTCTGGGCCGGTGACAGAGTATCTGCCACTGTGACATCCTAGACTCTGCCTTCAGGATTGGCCCATAGGCATGTCGCTTCCACCGGTTGCCTGTGTCGCCATGGTTTGAGCAGGTTAATGTGGTACATCTGGCAAGGCTTTCTTCTCTCTGGTTGGTGAACCTTGTAGATGATGTCACTCAACTTTTCAGCCACCTTTTATGGCCCTTGCCCAGGAACTTACTTTCCACTGAGGGGATCAACACCAACACCCGGTCTCCATGGTTAAACTGTCTCAGTCTTGCCGACTGATTGCAGACCCTTGCCTTGGTCTCTTGTGCTTGAAAGAGGCTCTCTCTCACAATCAGCATCACCCTCACGATCCTGTCCTCCATTTGGGCCACATGTTCGATGACACTTCAGTGTGGTGTTACCTGCGCTTCCCAGGTCTCCTTGGCAATGTCCAGAATTCCCTGAGGGTGCCGTCCGTATAGCAGTTCGAATAGTAAAAACCCCGTAAAGGCCTGTGGGACTTCTCTCACAGAGAAGAGTAGGTAATGTAGCAGGCAATCCCAGTCTCAGCCATTATTCGCCACAACCTTCTTCAGCATAGATTTCAAGGTCTTGTTAAACCTTTCCAGCAGGCCAACCGTCTTCGGATGGTACACAGACATCCCGAGTTGAGTAATATGGAAAGCTGTACACAACTCCTTCATCACTTTGAACAAAAATTTGAGTCCTTTGGTTCATCAGGGTCTCCTTTGGCAGGTCCGTCCAGGAGAAAATATGGATTAACTATTGCGCTATACTCCTGGCGGAGGAGTTTCTCAGTGGTACCCACTCTGGGTATTGTGTTGCCTAGTCCGGTACCACCAGGATGTATTGGTGACCCCTGGCGGACTTAACTAAGGGTCCAACAAGGTCCATGGCAATCCGGTAAAATGTGACTTCTATTATTGGCAACGGCACTTGTGGACTGCGGATGTGGGATACGGGAGCAGTCAGCTGAGAGGTAGAGCAGGATCGACAGAAATTAACAATTGACACCCAGGCCAGTAGAACGTCTGAAGGGCCTGCTATTGAGTTTTTTCTACTCCTAGATGCCCACCCAAGATGTGAGAATGGGCCAGATCTAATACTCAGCTTTACATAGAGGTAGACATGAGAACACGGTTTCTTTAAGATCTTCACTGGTTTATTATATATGTGTAATACCATGGCCGCCGGGGGGGTAGCTTCTGCGGTCGTTCCAGTACTCACTGTGCTGGAGGCTGTTTCATCACCCGTATGCTGTTCACTTTCGGGACCCAATTGACTGCAGACAGAGGCTGGAAACAACTTTAACAACTCAGCTTTATTCTCTTCAGGGCACAGCATATCCACAATGGCTACAGGACTCTTTACTCGATAACAGCAATACATCTTCATCTTCTTCCTTCACTTTACACGTATGAACCACATAGGCAAGCTGACAGGTCACATGGAGCACGGTGAACACAGAACACTTCCCTTCTTCCTGAGCCCGACTTCAGCCCACGAAGGTACCTGACTTATCCGTTACAGCTCACCCCTTTACGGCACTGTTGCTCCCGTTCGTGTCCTAGATTTGCAGCTCACTAGACTCTTCACACAGCTCCTGTACTCCAGCTGCTACTTCCACAGGGGCTCACCCACGGACCTCCCTGGCTTGCGCAACTCCAGACACGGGCAGGTTTCAATAGACTGGCTTAGTTGTCACTTCAGCTCTTCCTTGCTAGCTGACTTGACCAATGAGACTCCTTCTTCCATCTACCTAGTCCTACAGTTCCCAGTCTCTAACTGCAGGACCTCCAGTATCACTACGTACTGGCTACTGCTGTAGGCATTTGCTGTGCTTCACTCCTTTCCAGTATAGCTACCCCCGGCTCAACTAACTCATGGAGGGAAAACTATCTTCTTCTTCTCCTGTCTAGCCACTCCTCTCACTTAACCCTCTCCACAGGTTCCCTCAGTTATGCTCGTTGCCCCCATCTAGTGTCCCTTAATGATACTACAACTATCTAACTATTGTCATGCAGCCGCAAACACACACGACATATACACTGCACACAGACATCTCAAACACCTCAATTTAAAATCACTCTCTGAGTCCCTTCTCCCTCTTACAGACATAGCTTCCCTTCATGACACAGATGCTGCTGCCACTTTTTATAACACCACAATAACAGCAACACTTGATTCGGCTGCCCCCCTCACGCAGAGCAAAACTCGTACAATCAACAGGCAGCCCTGGCTGACCAGCCTGACCAAAGAACTGAGACGGGTTTCCAGGGCCGCTGAGCGGAGAGGGAAGAGAACCGATTCTACTGAGCAATTCAGCGCATACAAGCAGTCCCTTGCCAGCTTTAAGTCCATTCTCTCTGCCACTAAACAAACTTACTTCGCATCTCTCATCTCCTCCCTGTCTCACAACCCTAAACAACTCTTCAACACTTTCAATTCTCTACTCCGTCCCACAGCACCTCCTCCCCCTCCTCTCATTTCTGCTGAAGACTTTGCCTCCTTCTTTAAGCAGACGATCGACAAGATCAGACAAAACTTTGGCCTGCAGCCCCCAATGCCCCTCTTAGCCGCTCAGCCCTGTTCTGCAAAAGCCAGCTTCTCCACCATGACAGATCAGCTCTCCACCCTTCTGTCAAGATCACACCTCACCACTTGTGCCCTCGACCCACTCCCGTCTCACCTCATCCTTAACTTGGCCACAGTCTTCATCCCATTTCTAACACACCTCTTCAACCTTTCACTTACAAATGGTGTCTTTCCCTCATCCTTCAAACATGCCTCAATCACACCCATCCTCAAAAAGCCCTCCCTTGATCCATCCTCTGTGTCTAACTATCGCCCGATATCTCTTCTCCCTTACGCCTCAAAACTACTGGAACAGCATGTATATCTTGAACTGTTCTCCCACCTCTCCTCCTGTTCCCTCTTTGACCGGTTACAATCTGGCTTCCGACCACATCACTCAACTGAAACTGCCCTAACTAAAGTCACTAACGACTTACTAACTGCCAAGAGCAAGTGACACTACTCTGTCCTCTGCCTTCGACACAGTAGACCATTCCCTCCTGCTACAGACTCATCTCTTGGCATCACAGACTTGGCCCTTTCCTGGATCTCATCATACCTAACATACCGAACATTTAGTGTCTCCCTCTCACACACCACCTCCTCACCTCACCCCCCGTCTGTTGGTGTTCCTCAATGCTCTGTCCTAGGACCACTACTATTCTCCATCTACACCTTTGGCTTGGGACAGCTCATAGAATTCTACGGCTTGCAGTATCACCTCTATGCCGATGACACGCAGATCTACCTATCTGGATTCAACCTCGCCTCCTTACTGACTGAAATCCCAAAATGTCTGTCTGCTATCTCAGCCTTCTTCTCTGCTCGCTTTCTCAAACTGAACATGGACAAAACAGAATTCATCATCTTTCCCCCATCTCACTCTACCAATCCATCAATGTCAATGGCTGCTTTCTTTCCCCAGTCCCGCACGCTCGGTGTCACGGGTTGATAGTCGACTCTGCGCTCTCTTTCAAACTACATATCCAAGCCCTCGCCTCCTCCTGCCGCCTCAAACTCAAAAATATTTCCCGGATCCGCACATTCCTCAACCACGAAACCACAAAAACACTAGTGCATGCTCTTATCTCCCGCCTCGACTACTGCAACCTCCTACTCTCTGGCCTCCCCTCTAGCACTCTGGCTCCGCTCCAATCCATCCTACACTCTGCTGCCTGACTAATCCACCTGTCTCCCCGCTATTCCCCAGCCTTCCCCCTATGCCAGGCCCTTCACTGGCTTCCTATTGCCCAGAGGCTCCAATTCAAAACCCTAACCATGACATACAAAGCCATCCACAACCTGTCTCCTCCATACATCTGTGACATGGTCTCTAGGTACCTACCTGCACGCAACCTTTGATCATCTCAAGATCTACTTCTCCACTCCCCCCTTATGTCTTCTTCCCACAACCGCATACAAGACTTCTCCCGTGCTTCCCCCATACTCTGGACCTCTCTGCCGCAACACATCAGACTCTCACCATCAACGGAAACCTTCAAGAAGAACCTGAAGACCCACCTGTTCCGACAAGCCTACAGCCTGCAATGATCCTCGGTCTACTGAACCACCGCACGACCTGCTCTACCCTCTCCTACTGTATCCTCACCCATCCCTGTAGACTGTAAGCCCTCGCAGGCAGGGTCCCCTCTCCTTATGTACTTGTGTGTCCCTTGTCTTACACATGTTTATTATACTTGTCTATATTTCCCCTTTTCACATGTAAAGCGCCAAGGAATAAATGGCGCTATATAAATGCATAATAATAATAATAATAATAATGTAAGGAACACAGTTAATATGCAATAACAATATTTAGAGTGCTATGCCCCCACCTCCTTACATATGCGGCATAAACCATGGTAAGTAAAAATAAACTAGGCCCTTTGGGCAAAAACGGGAAAAAAAACAAAAACACTTCTCTGGAGTTAGCCTCTCCAGACACACTGAACACTGAATGCCTCAGGAGGCCGACTATTTAAACCCCAGACCTCACCCTGGGGTGGAGATAAGGTGGACAACATCCCACTAGTTCTATAGTTGTCTGGTTGTCAACAAAATCCAGCCCTTTAAATGGCCGATTAACCCTTCTCAACACAGTGTGCTGCAGCAAACTTCTGGGTTTCAAGTCACTGAAGCTAATAGCCTTAGCTAAACGTATCTCCACTCCAGCACTATGCCAGTGACTTTGTCGCAGTCACTATGATAACAGTGTCGGAAGATGGATATATTGTATTTCACCATCTTCCAAATAATTACACAAATGTTATCTTTCTCCGAGTTTCCTATATGTTGGATGCAGATGAGTCGCATTATGCACAAATCATTGACCATTAGAGGACAAACCATCCAATGAGAACAGGATTTTTTCCAAAACTAAAAAAAACTTACACTGCAGCAAATAACAAGCGTCAAAGCATGTTATAGGTTGTAAAGAACTGAAAATGGTAATTTGTGGAATTTGCAGCATTAATCCATCACATTTACGGAGATCAAAAGCTTCTTCAATTACAAACCTGTTAACAAGGCAAGTTACTTGTGACATCGGAGCTTCTGTGATTTCAGCTTCACAATTCTTGTATCCATTGAAATTGTGAGTTTATGGAGAGATTCTGCTTGAACTTCTTTGCAGGATGTCAGATTCACCCCCAGAGCTCAAGTTTTGATGTGAGTGACCTCCCACCATCATAGATTTTTTGCTTGAGGATATTCCAAAGGTTCTCAATAGACTTGATGCCAGGGAAGGATGGTGGCTACCCCAAAGTAACCAATGGCTCAGAGGTTTCTTTGCGGCATGAGATGGCGCATTGATGTGTGGAGACACGAGAGTCCATGGTGTCCTGACTGTTTTTAGGATGTCCAAGTGAGCCGGGGTTTATCCGACTGAACTCCCATACTCTTTCCCCAAGGGCAGAACACTACTCAGGCAACACAGGGTGAAGGTATCACACTCATCGGCTAAAAGTTTATCAGATCACCAACAGTTATCAGCATATAGTACATTCCCAGAAATGACACAAGATGATGCAAATGACAGAGTCTCACCCTTCTGCTGGCTCGCCTGGGATTTGAATCTCTGCAACTTTGGGACATCCATGTTCAACTACCCAAACCAGTAGCAACCCGCTTATGGTGGGCACCCACTGAGAGCAAGCTTAGGAAGGTGACTGAGCACAGCAAGGTATGTGGCCGACAGGTGACTGGATTATCCCAACCTGGGTTCTTCAAACAAATTTGTTGGCTCAGTGTTGGGCAGTGGAGCATTTCTGTAATCCACCAGCTGGAACAAAGGTCCCTAGGCTGAAGTTCTGTAGAATCACACTAGTGACAGGAACAAGCCTCTTTTCTTATGCCTTAGCTCCCGTTTCAAGGCATTGTCAGACAGGATTGGGGGGAGATAGTCATGGATATTAACTCACTGTCCACTGGTTCAATTAGACTGCTTAATTGTCCTTCAAATGATGCTGACTAGTACAGGACAGTGGGCTAATGCAATACGTAATCAGCTGGCATTCTAAAAATTAGCATACAAAAAAGGGGCCTTGGACAGTCTCGCATGAAATAATGGCTCATGTTCTTGACGTAATGAACAAAGGAATAGTACGTTTGGCATAATTTAGAATAGTTCACCCCAGCACAAGTGGTCAGATTGCTGAAAAATCGTCACAGTCTGCATGAAAATAATTGTGTTACGGATAGCACAATTCTTTTTTTTCTACATACTTTGTTGAGGTTATTTTCACATTTTCAAGGACCGTAATGGGGCCAACTAGCTCTTTCCCCATGATTGTGACCCAAAACATGACTGTTACAGGCTTACCATGACAGAGGGGCCAGAAGAACGTGATGTCTCATTTCACATACTTCTGCACTGCATAAAAGCACTTTACCATTATATTAAACAGTGCAGGTTTTTGCTAACAGTGCAGGGGTTAATCTGTTGAGTTGAGAGCTCCTAGAGCTTTCCTGCTTTGATGGTCTCTGCTGTTCAGTGTTGGCCATTCCCATCTGCTATATGTACTGGTCTCTGGCAATCAGGGATTGCCAGTGTTAGATTCATACTGCCTGTTTCTGGAGTAGGTGGTGTTCTATGTTTGAGAAGGCTTTTGGAGTGATGTTCAGAAGACTGTTTGGTTATTTGTCTGTGTTCATATCCTCATCCTCTCCTATTTGGTTTTGCTTCCCAGTGTTCCCCTCTGTTGTTTGTGAGTGCCTATTTCTATTATTGGCATTTTCATTTATCCTTGAACATCTTCCCTTGTTTGTCTGGTTTGTGTATTCCTATACACTACAACTCCCCACTTCCCTGGTTAGGGGAGAGGACAGATAAGGGCTGATTCAGGAGCTCAGCATGGTACATGGCCCTGGCATTTTCAACATCAGAAATATTCTGGAGAGCAGGGATAGCTAGAGCACCCCTAGCCCCAGGATATCTTGCAACAATGCCGTGACAACGACTCTGCCACCTGTTATGAATGGATCACCGAGGAGGAAAAAGCAAAACAAGCTAAGCCACAGAAAACCAGAGTGGTTGGTAACTATGCAGATTGCAGATCCCTGATCTTACCACACAACTAGCAGTAGCCGTGGAGTGTGCCTACGATGAACCTAGTCGCCTTGTCACGGCCGGAGGACTACATAAGCCTAAAGCAAGAAAAGGGAAAACTGCCCCAGAGCAGACCTCAAAGGAATAGATAGCCCCCACACATGTATTGACGGTGAAATAAGATGAAGGCACAAACACAGGCAGGAAAATAGGCTGAGCAAATGATGGGGCCCACACTAACTAGACAGGAAAGGAAAGGGAAGACACTGTCTGCAACCTGCAAAAAACCTACAAAAATAATGTCCAACACTTCTGATAGCAAAATTAACCCTGAAGTCACTAGACTTCTCCCACTATATCAGCACTCTGAAATATTCTGAGACAGAGCAAAAAGAGACCAAACCAGTAAGGGACAAAAAGCCAATTGGCAAAATACTGATAAATAAGAGTGGAAATTCAGCTCAGCCCCCAGCCGGGGCTGGCAGACCACACAAAAAACTGAAAAGACCAACAAAATCAAGTGTGAACATTAGCAGAAAAACTTAGCTTTAGATGACTGGAACAGAGCTGAAAACCAAGAGCTGACAAGCCAGAAGGAATCACCAGCAACTGAATAGGGCGTCGGCTGTCAAATCCAATCTGAGAATCCTGAGATCCAATCATCATCCTCATGCTCAGGTGACAGATCTCCACAGATCAAACCAGCTGCACCACCTCCCGTCACCACCAGAGGGAGTCCAGAAGGGGAACTCACAACTGGTGAACCCGAGAATGAACTCACAACAGTACCCCCCGTGAGGAGGGGTCACCGAACCCTCATCCACGCCACCAGGCCGATCAGGATGGGCCCGGTGAAAAGCACGAACCAATCTATTGGCATGAATATTGGAGGCAGAGATCCAAGAATTATCCTCCTGACCATAACCCTTCCATTTGACCAAATACTGGAGTCTCCGTCTAACCAAACGAGAATCCAATATTTTCTCTACCTCATAGTCCACATTGCCTTCGACCAACACAGGGTCAGGAGGTGCTGCCATAGGAACCACTGGTTTAACAAACCTCTTCAACAGAGGTTTGTGAAATACGTTATGGATCTTGAACGTAACTGGAAGAGCTAATCGAAACGAAACAGGATTAAGAATTTCCAAAATCTTATAAGGACCAATAAATCTTGGCTTAAATTTAGGAGATGCAACCTTCATAGGAATATTCTTAGACGACAACCAACCCATATCACCCACTTTAAACAGGGGACCAATGGTCCTATGCCGGTTGGAAAATCGCTGGGCCTTTTTCTGAGAGAGTGACAACGTATCCACCACTTGGTCCCATATCTGCTGCATTCTCTTAACCACAGTGTCCACACCTGGGCAGGACGAAGATTCCACTTGCCCTGAAGAGAATCGAGGATGAAACCCAAAATTACAAAAAAAGGGTGACATCAAAGTGGCAGAACTAGCTCTATTGTTCAGTGCGAATTTGGCCAAGGGCAAAAATGAGACCCAATCATCCTGATCAGCAGATATGAAACATCTCAAATAAGACTCCAAGGTCTGATTTGGTCTCTCAGTCTGTTCATTGGTCTGGGGATGAAATGCGGAGGAGATGGATAACTGAATTCCCAGATTGGAACAAAAGGCTTTCCAGAATCTGGAAACAAACTGGACTCCTCTGTCGGACACAATGTTCTCTGGAATTCCATGTAACCGAACCACCTGTTGTAAAAACAAGGGCACCAACTCAGCAGAAGATGGCAACTTTGGGAGTGGTACAAGATGGACCATCTTCGAAAATCTATCACAAATCACTCAGATAACAGTCATTCTCTGAGAGACAGGAAGATCAGAAATAAAATCCATTGAGATATGGGTCCATGGCCTCTTGGGCACCGGCAAGGGTATCAGCAACCCACTAGAACGAGAACAGGGTTTAGACCGAGAACAAGTCCCACAGGACTGTACAAAATTCCTGACGTCACGAGATAAGGCAGGCCACCAAAAGGACCGACTCACCAAATCTCTGGTACCAAAAATACCTGGATGACCAGCCAATGCAGAGCAATGAATTTCAGACATCACTCTCTTTCTCCACTGGTCAGGAACATACAATTTTCCCATAGGGCAACGCTCAGGTTTATCCTCCTGAAATTCCTCCAGGGTGCGTCTCAAATCGGGCGAAATCGCAGAAAGAACTACCCCCTCACCTAGGATGGTAGTAGGCTCGGTCACACTAAGAGAATCTGCAAAGAAACTCCTAGAAAGGGCGTCAGCCTTAACATTCTTAGTGCCCGGAAGAAAAGAGACCACAAAATTAAAACGCGTGAAAAACAAGGCCCATCTAGCCTGTCTAGGATTCAAGCGTTTGGCCGACTCCAGATAAATCAAATTCTTGTGATCGGTGAGGACCACAACTTGATGTCTAGCTCCCTCCAACCAATGTCTCCACTCCTCAAATGCCCACTTCATGGCCAACAATTCCTGATTCCCCACGTCATAGTTGCGTTCAGATGGGGAGAACTTTCGAGAAAAGAAGGCACAGGGATTCATATTAGAAGTCACAGGGTCTTTTTGGGAAAAAACAGATCCTGCACCAATCTCAGAAGCATCTACCTCCACCTGAAATGGAAGTGAGACATCAGATTGCCGTAAAACTGGAGCTGAAGTAAATCTTTGCTTAAGCTCCTGAAATGCTGAGATAGCCTCAGGAGACCAATTCAGCACATTTGCGCCCTTCTTGGTCAGATCAGTCAGTGGTTTGACAATGCCAGAAAAATTACCTATAAATTTACAATAGAAATTAGCAAAACCCAAAAACTTCTGGAGGGCCTTCAAAGAAGTAGGCTGAACCCAATCATAAATGGCCTGTACCTTGGCCGGGTCCATTTCAATAGTCGATGGAGATAAGATAAATTCCAAAAATGAAATCCTCTGTACACCAAAGAGGCATTTTGATCTCTTAACAAACAGGGAATTCTCCCTCAAAATCCGGAACACAGTCCGGACGTATTCCACATGAGAATCCCAATCACTAGAAAAGATCAAAATATCATCCAGATAGATGATCAAAAACTTATCCACAAAGTCACGGAAAATATTCATAAAGGGCTGGAAGACAGAAGGGGCTTTAGTGAGCCCAAAAGGCATCACCAGGTACTCAAAATGTCCCTCCGGAGTATTAAACGCCGTCTTCCATTCACCCCCGTGCTTGATGCGAATAAGATTATACGCCCCCTGAGGTCAAGCTTAGTAACCCAGCAGGCACTCTTAACTCTGGAGAATAAATCAGACATCAGAGGTAACGGGTACTGATATTTAACCGTCATCTTGTTAAGGGAACGATAATTAATACACAGTCTTAATGAACCATCTTTCTTGGCCACAAAAAAAAACCAGCACCTAAAGGTGACGAGGATGGTCTAATATGACCCTTCTCCAATGACTCCTTAATATAGGATCGCATAGCATCATGTTCGGGTACTGATAAGATGAAAAGCCGACCCTCGGGAAATTTACACCCAGGCATCAACTCAATTGCACAGTCATAACTCCTATGAGGAGGCAAAGACGCAGACTTGCTCTCACTAAATACATCAGAAAAATCTGCTAGATAATCAGGAATATCATGAGACTGAGGAGAGGTGGAGAAAACAGGAGCGTCCCTAAGAACACAATGACAACCCCAACTCACCACAGACCCAGATTTCCAATCCAAAACTGGATTATGAGTTTGCAACCAAGGAAAACCCAGAACAATAGTATCATGCAAATTGTGCAGCACCAAAAATTTACAATTTTCTTGGTGGTCTGGGGCAACCCGCATCGTCACCTGGGTCCAAAACTGAGGTTTATTCTCCGCCAAAGGAGTAGCATCAATACCTCTCAAAGGAATAGGCATCTGTAGAGGAGTCATGGACAAGCCACAACGTTTAGCAAAGTCCAAATCCATCAGATTCAACTCTGCTCCTGAATCCACAAAAATCTTCGTGGAAAATGAGGATAAGGAGCAGATCAGTGTAATTGCCAAAAGAAACTTAGGTTGTATACTGCCCACAGCAAATGTGTGTGCAAAACGTTTCTCTCGTTTTGGGCAGACAGAAATAATATGAGAGACGTCTCCACAGAAAAAACACTGCTTATTACGCCTTCTAAACTCCTGACGTTGCGCCCTAGACAAAACTCTATCACATTGCATAGGTTCAGACATTTGACCAAAAGGTGGCAACTCCTCTCGTGTAGTTTTGCGTTCAAGTAAACGCCGATCAATTTGAATGGCTAATGACATAGAATCGTCAAGACCAGAGGGAACAGGAAATCCCACCATAGTATCTTTTACGGTTTCTGACAAACCCTTCCGAAAGAGAGCTGCCAAGGCACCATCATTCCAGGTAGTAAGGACCGTCCACTTTCGGAATTTTTGACAGTATAACTCTGCAGAATCCTGACCCTAGTTCAATGCCAATAGGGCTTTCTCAGCTTGATCAACAGAATTAGGTTCATCATACAACAACCCCAAGGCTTGAAAAAATGCATCCACATTAGTCAGAATAGGATTTTCAGGTATCAAAGAAAACGCCCAATCCTGGGGATCGCCGCACAGCAAAGAGATGACAATTTTAACCTGCTGCGCAGAGCTCCCCGATGAACTAGGCTTCAAGGCAAGAAATAATTTGCAATTATTCTTAAAATTCAAAAATTTAGACCGATCCCCAAAAAACACATCAAGAGTAGGGATCCTTGGTTCAGCAGCATGTGAATGAGCGAGATAGGCGGAAATTCCCCGCACTTCAGCAGTGAGCTGCTCCACACGATCAGACAATTGCTTAATCTCCATTAAAAAAAAATAAAAAAAAAAAAATCCTCCTACGGCCCCAGAGAAAAAGAGGAAAAAATATACACATATATATATATATATATATATATATATATATAAAAAAATTTCTGACACTTTTTTTTTTTTTTTTTTACAATTTTTTCCTGCTTTTGAGTACCCTAGAATCTGCGGTATGGCTGGTGATTCTGTTATGAATGGGTCACTGAGGAGGAAAAAGCAAAACAAGCTAAGCCACAGAAAACCAGAGTGGTTGGTAACTATGCAGATTGCAGATCCCTGATCTTACCACACAACTAGCAGTAGCCGTGGAGCGTGCCTACGATGAACCTAGACGCCTCGTCACGGCCGGAGGACTACATAAGCCTAAAGCAAGAAAAGGGAAAACAAACTGCCCCAAAGCAGACCCCAAAGGAATAGATAGCCCCCACACATGTACTGATGGTGAAATAAGATGAAGGCACAAACACAGGCAGGAAAATAGGCTGAGCAAATGATGGGGCCCAAACTAACTAGACAGGAAAGGAAAGAGAAGACACTGTCTGCAACCTGCAAAAAACCCTACAAAAATAATGTCCAACACTTCTGATAGCAAAATTAACCCTGAAGTCACTAGACTTCTCCCACTATATCAGCACTCTGGAATATTCTGAGACAGAGCAAAAAGAGACCGAACAAGTAAGGGACAAAAAGCCAATTGGCAAAATACTGATACATGAGAGTGGAAATTCAGCTCAGCCCCCAGCCGGGGCTGGCAGACCACACAAAAAACTGAAAAGACCAACAAAATCAAGTGTGAACATTAGCAGAAAAACTTAGCTTTAGATGACTGGAACAGAGCTGAAAACCAAGAGCTGGCAAGAAAGAAGGAATCACCAGCAACTGAATAAGGTGTCGGCTGTCTTAAATCCAATCTGAGAATCCTGAGATCCAATCATCACCCTCATTCTCAGGTGGCAGATCTCCACCGATCAAACCAGCCGCACCACCTCCCGTCACCACCAGGGGAACTCACAACTGGTGAACCCGAGAATGAACTCACAACAGCCACCTCCTTCTGTTGTTCCAGCCTTGTTGGGACATGGTGGCCACCCACCAACCATAGTAGGTTTATGCACAACTGTAACTTGTGGAGGATCCTACACCTTGAGGTTCACGGGACTTCAGAGGCACCAGCAGCTTCAAATCCATGCTTGCTGCTTTGTAATGGTATTTTAGCAGCTGTTCTCTAAATACGATTAGTTTGTCTGACATAAACCTTCCTCATTATGCCTTTATGTGAACAAACCAGTCTGTACTCTGCATCAGCCAGCCATAAATCTCTTCACAGAATGATCGTGCTTATGTTTTCGTGAATTATCTAATGTTTTCATACCTTGTCCGAGGCATTGAACTGATTGACACTTTTCGGCAGCAGAAAGAGTCTCTTTCCCATTTTGCTTGAAACCCATGGCTTCTTAATAATGCGGAACATCCTTCTTAAGTAGTTTTCCTTTAATTGGGCAAATGGCAACTAATTATCACAGGTGTCTGAGATTGATTCCAGTAATCCCAAGACCCTAAGACACAAACCATCCATGAGTCTATGGGACCAACATCTTTATCACTCTTAAATTAATTTGCATAATATTTTGGATCACGGTGTATACGCAACTATGATAACACTGCCGAGAGCCAGGTGTCTTGTATTGTGAAATTAAATATCTGACAAATTGGGGACTTTCTTAATCCCACAAATTCCTAATATCACAGGCCGGGAAGGTCACGAGTACAACCGGCTGTGATCTTTGGAGAAATATTGTATTATGTGTGACTATGATAACACTGCTGGGAGCCAGATATATTGTATTATGTGTGACTATGATAACACTGCTGGGAGCCAGATATATTGTATTATGTGTGACTATGATAACACTGCTGGCAGCCTGCCTGTGACATTATATCACATTCAGCACTTTCACTGCTATAACTTCAGTGGAGATGGATGGGAACATCCCTGATGGGCTGTGAAGGAGCAGGAAAGAGTTAATGGCGTCGGATCGCTGCTCTGTTTACTGCCTGTAGTGGGGTTTGACACCTGTTGCTTTGGACGCCTGAGTCCTGTTCACAGCAGTAGTTCTGACGCAATGTAACCGGACCCTGCTCTACTCTGCCGCCGGTTACCAAGAAAAGCGCCCCACACTCTGGGGGCCGCCGGGAAACGAAACGCCACTTACATGTCCAAACCCCCAACATTGAGTGAGATCAGCGAGCCGACAACCACTTCTAGGTACAAATTAGATTGTCACCAATGATCCGACACTGACACTCAGCGGCCCGTCCATCAAGGGGCGAACGCCGGAAAGGGCTAAATAAGGAACCACCAGTCAGTGCGGGGGCCGACAGGAATGACAACTCTGATCATCCATCACACTAGAAATCTCTCATCATACTATATAATCCTAGTGTATATAGGACAGGAGGAGTGGTACTGTGCAGTGTATATATACAGGAGGAGCGGTACTGTGCAGTGTATATATACAGGAGGAGTGGTACTGTGCAGTGTATATATACAGGAGGAGTGGTACTGTGCAGTGTATATATACAGGAGGAGTGGTACTGTGCAGTGTATATATACAGGAGGAGTGGTACTGTGCAGTGTATATATACAGGAGGAGTGGTACTGTGCAATGTATATATACAGGAGGAGCGGTACTGTGCAGTGTATATATACAGGAGGAGTGGTACTGTGCAGTGTATATATACAGGAGGAGTGGTACTGTGCAGTGTATATATACAGGAGGAGCGGTACTGTGCAGTGTATATATACAGGAGGAGTGGTACTGTGCAGTGTATATATACAGGAGGAGTGGTACTGTGCAGTGTATATATACAGGAGGGGTGGTACTGTGCAGTGTATATATACAGGAGGAGTGGTACTGTGCAGTGTATATAGGACAGGAGGAGTGGTACTGTGCAGTGTATATATACAGGAGGAGCGGTACTGTGCAGTGTATATACAGGAGGAGCGGTACTGTGCAGTGTATATAGGACAGGAGGAGTGGTACTGTGCAGTGTATATATACAGGAGGAGTGGTACTGTGCAGTGTATATATACAGGAGGAGCGGTACTGTGCAGTGTATATATACAGGAGGAGTGGTACTGTGCAGTGTATATATACAGGAGGAGTGGTACTGTGCAGTGTATATATACAGGAGGAGTGGTACTGTGCAGTGTATATATACAGGGGAGGTGGTACTGTGCAGTGTATATATACAGGAGGAGTGGTACTGTGCAGTGTATATATACAGGAGGAGTGGTACTGTGCAGTGTATATATACAGGAGGAGTGGTACTGTGCAGTGTATATACAGGAGGAGCGGTACTGTGCAGTGTATATATACAGGAGGAGTGGTACTGTGCAGTGTATATATACAGGAGGAGTGGTACTGTGCAGTGTATATACAGGAGGAGTGGTACTGTGCAGTGTATATATACAGGAGGAGTGGTACTGTGCAGTGTATATAGGACAGGAGGAGTGGTACTGTGCAGTGTATATATACAGGAGGAGTGGTACTGTGCAGTGTATATACAGGAGGAGCGGTACTGTGCAGTGTATATAGGACAGGAGGAGTGGTACTGTGCAAAGTATATATACAGGAGGAGCGGTACTGTGCAATGTATATATACAGGAGGAGTGGCGCTGTGCAGTGTATATATACAGGAGGAGTGGTACTGTGCAGTGTATATATACAGGAGGAGTGGTACTGTGCAGTGTATATACAGGAGGAGTGGTACTGTGCAGTGTATATATACAGGAGGAGTGGTACTGTGCAGTGTATATAGGACAGGAGGAGTGGTACTGTGCAGTGTATATATACAGGAGGAGTGGTACTGTGCAGTGTATATACAGGAGGAGTGGTACTGTGCAGTGTATATATACAGGAGGAGTGGTACTGTGCAGTGTATATAGGACAGGAGGAGTGGTACTGTGCAGTGTATATATACAGGAGGAGTGGTACTGTGCAGTGTATATAGGACAGGAGGAGCGGTGCTGTGCAGTGTATATATACAGGAGGAGCGGTACTGTGCAGTGTATATACAGGAGGAGTGGTACTGTGCAGTGTATATACAGGAGGAGTGGTACTGTGCAGTGTATATATACAGGAGGAGTGGTACTGTGCAGTGTATATAGGACAGGAGGAGTGGTACTGTGCAGTGTATATATACAGGAGGAGTGGTACTGTGCAGTGTATATAGGACAGGAGGAGCGGTGCTGTGCAGTGTATATATACAGGAGGAGCGGTACTGTGCAGTGTATATATACAGGAGGAGTGGTACTGTGCAGTGTATATATACAGGAGGAGTGGTACTGTGCAGTGTATATACAGGAGGAGTGGTACTGTGCAGTGTATATATACAGGAGGAGTGGTACTGTGCAGTGTATATATACAGGAGGAGCGGTACTGTGCAGTGTATATACAGGAGGAGCGGTACTGTGCAGTGTATATACAGGAGGAGCGGTACTGTGCAGTGTATATACAGGAGGAGTGGTACTGTGCAGTGTATATATACAGGAGGAGTGGTACTGTGCAGTGTATATATACAGGAGGAGTGGTACTGTGCAGTGTATATAGGACAGGAGGAGTGGTACTGTGCAGTGTATATATACAGGAGGAGTGGTACTGTGCAGTGTATATATACAGGAGGAGTGGTACTGTGCAGTGTATATAGGACAGGAGGAGCGGTACTGTGCAGTGTATATAGGACAGGAGGAGTGGTACTGTGCAGTGTATATATACAGGAGGAGTGGTACTGTGCAGTGTATATATACAGGAGGAGTGGTACTGTGCAGTGTATATATACAGGAGGAGTGGTACTGTGCAGTGTATATATACAGGAGGAGTGGTACTGTGCAGTGTATATACACAGGAGGAGTGGTACTGTGCAGTGTATATACAGGAGGAGCGGTACTGTGCAGTGTATATATACAGGAGGAGTGGTACTGTGCAGTGTATATATACAGGAGGAGTGGTACTGTGCAGTGTATATACAGGAGGAGTGGTACTGTGCAGTGTATATATACAGGAGGAGTGGTACTGTGCAGTGTATATAGGACAGGAGGAGTGGTACTGTGCAGTGTATATATACAGGAGGAGTGGTACTGTGCAGTGTATATACAGGAGGAGCGGTACTGTGCAGTGTATATAGGACAGGAGGAGTGGTACTGTGCAATGTATATATACAGGAGGAGCGGTACTGTGCAATGTATATATACAGGAGGAGTGGCGCTGTGCAGTGTATATATACAGGAGGAGTGGTACTGTGCAGTGTATATATACAGGAGGAGTGGTACTGTGCAGTGTATATACAGGAGGAGTGGTACTGTGCAGTGTATATATACAGGAGGAGTGGTACTGTGCAGTGTATATAGGACAGGAGGAGTGGTACTGTGCAGTGTATATATACAGGAGGAGTGGTACTGTGCAGTGTATATACAGGAGGAGTGGTACTGTGCAGTGTATATATACAGGAGGAGTGGTACTGTGCAGTGTATATAGGACAGGAGGAGTGGTACTGTGCAGTGTATATATACAGGAGGAGTGGTACTGTGCAGTGTATATAGGACAGGAGGAGCGGTGCTGTGCAGTGTATATATACAGGAGGAGCGGTACTGTGCAGTGTATATACAGGAGGAGTGGTACTGTGCAGTGTATATACAGGAGGAGTTGTACTGTGCAGTGTATATATACAGGAGGAGTGGTACTGTGCAGTGTATATAGGACAGGAGGAGTGGTACTGTGCAGTGTATATATACAGGAGGAGTGGTACTGTGCAGTGTATATAGGACAGGAGGAGCGGTGCTGTGCAGTGTATATATACAGGAGGAGCGGTACTGTGCAGTGTATATATACAGGAGGAGTGGTACTGTGCAGTGTATATAGGACAGGAGGAGTGGTACTGTACAGTGTATATATACAGGAGGAGTGGTACTGTGCAGTGTATATACAGGAGGAGCGGTACTGTGCAGTGTATATATACAGGAGGAGTGGTACTGTGCAGTGTATATATACAGGAGGAGTGGTACTGTGCAGTGTATATACAGGAGGAGCGGTACTGTGCAGTGTATATACAGGAGGAGTGGTACTGTGCAGTGTATATATACAGGAGGAGTGGTACTGTGCAGTGTATATACAGGAGGAGCGGTACTGTGCAGTGTATATATACAGGAGGAGTGGTACTGTGCAGTGTATATATACAGGAGGAGTGGTACTGTGCAGTGTATATATACAGGAGGAGTGGTACTGTGCAGTGTATATACAGGAGGAGCGGTACTGTGCAGTGTATATACAGGAGGAGCGGTACTGTGCAGTGTATATACAGGAGGAGTGGTGCTGTGCAGTGTATATATACAGGAGGAGTGGTACTGTGCAGTGTATATATACAGGAGGAGTGGTACTGTGCAGGGTATATATACAGGAGGGGCGGTACTGTGCAGGGTATATATACAGGAGGGGCGGTACTGTGCAGTGCATATATACAGGAGGGGCGGTACTGTGCAGTGCATATATACAGGAGGAGTGGTACTGTGCAATGTATATATACAGGAGGAGTGGTACTGTGCAGTGTATATATACAGGAGGAGTGGTACTGTGCAGTGTATATATACAGGAGGAGTGGTACTGTACAGTGTATATATACAGGAGGAGTGGTGCTGTGCAGTGTATATATACAGGAGGAGTGGTGCTGTGCAGTGTATATATACAGGAGGAGTGGTACTGTGCAGAGTATATATACAGGAGGAGTGGTACTGTGCAATGTATATATACAGGAGGAGTGGTACTGTGCAGTGTATATATACAGGAGGAGTGGTACTGTGCAGTGTATATATACAGAAGGGGTGGTACTGTGCAGTGTATATATACAGGAGGAGGGGTACTGTGCAGTGTCTATATACAGGAGGAGTGGTGCTGTGCAGTGTCTATATACAGGAGGAGTGGTACTGTGCAGTGTATATATACAGGAGGAGGGGTACTGTGCAGTGTATATATAAAGGAGGAGTGGTACTGTGCAGTGTATATACTGTATACAGGAGGAGTGGTACTGTGCAGTGTATATATACAGGAGGAGTGGTACTGTGCAGTGTATATATACAGGAGGAGTGGTACTGTGCAGTGTATATATACAGGAGGAGTGGTGCTGTGCAGTGTATATATACAGGAGGAGTGGTGCTGTGCAGTGTATATATACAGGAGGAGTGGTGCTGTGCAGTGTATATATACAGGAGGAGTGGTACTGTGCAGTGTATATATACAGGAGGAGTGGTACTGTGCAGTGTATATATACAGGAGGAGTGGTACTGTGCAGTGTATATATACAGGAGGAGTGGTACTGTGCAGTGTATATATACAGGAGGAGTGGTGCTGTGCAGTGTATATATACAGGAGGAGTGGTACTGTGCAGTGTATATATACAGGAGGAGTGGTACTGTGCAGTGTATATATACAGGAGGAGTGGTGCTGTGCAGTGTATATATACAGGAGGAGTGGTGCTGTGCAGTGTATATATACAGGAGGAGTGGTACTGTGCAGTGTATATATACAGGAGTGGTACTGTGCAGTGTATATATACAGGAGTGGTGCTGTGCAGTGTATATATACAGGAGGAGTGGTACTGTGCAGTGTATATATACAGGAGGAGTGGTGCTGTGCAGTGTATATATACAGGACAGGAGGAGTGGTGCTGTGCAGTGTATATATACAGGAGGAGTGGTAGTGTGCAGTGTATATATACAGGACAGGAGGAGTGGTACTGTGCAGTGTATATATACAGGAGGAGTGGTACTGTGCAGTGTATATATACAGGAGTGGTACTGTGCAGTGTATATATACAGGAGTGGTGCTGTGCAGTGTATATATACAGGAGGAGTGGTACTGTGCAGTGTATATATACAGGAGGAGTGGTGCTGTGCAGTGTATATATACAGGACAGGAGGAGTGGTACTGTGCAGTGTATATATACAGGAGGAGTGGTACTGTGCAGTGTATATATACAGGAGTGGTACTGTGCAGTGTATATATACAGGAGTGGTGCTGTGCAGTGTATATATACAGGAGGAGTGGTACTGTGCAGTGTATATATACAGGAGGAGTGGTGCTGTGCAGTGTATATATACAGGACAGGAGGAGTGGTGCTGTGCAGTGTATATATACAGGAGGAGCGGTACTGTGCAGTGTATATATACAGGACAGGAGGAGTGGTACTGTGCAGTGTATATACAGAATATATACACTGAGAATCACACCCAGTACTCGTACAAGACTGGAGAAGTTTTCAAGAAGGAAAAGTCATGGAAAGCAAATGATTTAAAATAAAATCTATATATACAAAGTAGTTCAGACAATTCCTGTTCCTCAGACTGGAGTAGGAGTTATGTCCCAGCACTGACAGTCACGGCTGTTACTGTTGGTTGTGTGAGATGAAGCGCATTACACATTATAAATATTATGTATTATGTGACATTCTGGGAGGAGATCGATGTGTTGGGTGATGACTTGGTGACACTTGCTAATATGTAAGTATTACAGGATGTCCTTCCTCTCAGATGGCACAATTCTCAGGACGGCGGCTGATGGAGGAGCATGTGCCAGACCGTTGCAGACGTGTCCTCCAATAGAAAAACCCGCACATGGAAAAACTGAGACTCAGTCTCCAGTCATCTGAATTGTAACCTGCTGTGGAATATGATGGCGCTATATACAGTTAGGTTCATATATATTTGGACAGAGACAACATTTTTCTAATTTTGGTTCTAGACATTACCACAATGAATTTTACACAAAACAGTTCAGATGCAGTTGAAGTTCAGACTTTCAGCTTTGGATGAAGGGTTTAGGAGTTTCAGCTCCTTAACATGTGCCACTCTGCTTTTAAAGGGACCAAAAGTAATTGGACAGATTAAATAATTGTAAATAAAATGTTAATTTCTAGTACTTGGTTGAAAACCCTTTGTTGGCAATGACTGCCTGAAGTCTTGATCTCATGGACATCACCAGACGCTGTGTTTCCTCCTTTTTGATGCTCTGCCAGGCCTTCACTGCGGTGGTTTTCAGTTGCTGTTGGTTTGTGGGCCTTTCTGTCTGAAGTTTAGTCTTTAACAAGTGAAATGCATGCTCAATTGGGCTGAGATCAGGTGACTGACTTGGCCATTCAAGAATATTCCACTTCTTTGCTTTAATAAACTCCTGGGTTGCTTTGGCTTTATGTTTTGGGTCATTGTCCATCTGTAGCATGAAATGACGACCAATCAGTTTGGCTGCATTTGGCTGGATCTGAGCACACAGTATGGCTCTGAACACCTCAGAATTCATTCGGCTGCTTCTGTCCTGTGTCACATCATCAATAAACACTAGTGACCCAGTGCCACTGGCAGCCATGCATGCCCAAGCCATCACACTGCCTCCGCCGTGTTTTACAGATGATGTGGGATGCTTTGGATCATGAGCTGTACCACGCCTTCACCATACTTTTCTCTTTCCATCATTCTGGTAGAGGTTGATCTTAGTTTCATCTGTCCAAAATATGTTCTTCCAGATCTGTGCTGGCTTTTTTAGATGTTTTTTTAGCAAAGTCCAGTCTAGCCTTTTGATTCTTGATGCTTATGAGTGGCTTGCACCGTGCAGTGACCCCTCTGTATTTACTTTCATGCAGTCTTCTCTTTATGGTAGATTTGGATATTGATACCTCCTGGAGAGTGTTGGTCACTTGGTTGGCTGTTGGGAAGGGGTTTCTCTTCACCATGGAGATTATTCTGCGATCATCCACCACTGTTGTCTTCCGTGGGCGCCCAGGTCTTTTTGCATTGATGAGTTCACCAGTGCTTTCTTTCTTTCTCAGGATGTACCAAACTGTAGATTTTGCCACTCCTAATGTTGTAGCAATTTCTCGGATGGGTTTTTTCTGTTTTTGCAGCTTAAGGATGGCTTGTTTCACCTGCATGGAGAGCTCCTTTGACCGAATGTTTCCTTCACAGCAAAACCTTCCAAATGCAAGCACCACACCTCAAAGCAACTCCAGGCCTTTTATCTGCTTAATTGAGAATGACATAACGAAGGGATTGCCCGCACCTGTCCATGAAATAGCCTTGGAGTCAATTGTCCAATTACTTTTGGTCCCATTAAAAACAGGGTGGCACATGTTAAGGAGCTGAAACTCCTAAACCCTTCAACTAATTTTAATGTGGACACCCTCAAATGAAAGCTGAAAGTCTGAACTTCAACTGCATCTTAACTGTTTTGTTTAAAATTCATTGTGGTAATGTCTAGAACCAAAATTAGAAAAATGTTTTCTGTCCAAATATATATGGACCTAACTGTAAATACAATTGTAATGATTACTAGATGGAGGCCCGATTGCATCGGGAGGGCGGTAATGTCACAATGGGGGAAGAATTTGCAGTGTTAAGAATCTCTCCCCCCCATGTACTCACCCACCTATCCACTCTCTTTCCCCATGTGCTCTCTTCTTTGACCCGTCTACCCAGGGCCGGACTGGGACTAAAATTCAGCCCTGGCATTTGAAGTTACACAGGCCCACTAGTCACATGGTGACTATATAATATCTTTGTACACTTGTAGGTTACAAGAAGTGAGAGGAGATTAACACAACTATATAACATGTAGTCACAGCTGTGCCCAGTATTTCACCTCAGTCTAATTTATTGCTTTTTGGTACAGTACTCCTCCCAAATCTCTGTCCCCTTTTGTATGCATGATTACAGAATTCCTGGCAGAACTGCTCTCTATTGGGCAACCAGACCCCCTGGTCATAGCTGCCTCTATCATACCTCCCAACTTTTGAAGAAGGGAAAGATGGACAAAGACTGCAAATTTTGGCCACGCCCAGCCACACCCATTTCACAACTAGTCACACCCATGTCCACACCTAATCGCACCCATTTAGCACTGCTGATCACACTGACTGGTACTGAGGGCACAGTGGCTGGCATTATGGGCACACTGACTGGTACTAAGGAAGAGAGAAAACAGAGAGAGAGAGAAAAAAGAAAACAGAGAGAGCGAGAAAGAAAGGGGAAGGAAAGAACAGTGAGAGACAGAGAAAGAACAGAGAGAGAAAGAAAGAGGGGAAAGAAAGAACAGAGAGAGACAGAGAAAGAACAGAGAGAGAAAGAAAGAAGTAAAGAAAAGAAAGAACAGAGACAAAGAGAGGAAAGAAAAAGAAAGAAAGAACAGAGAGAGAAAGAAAATGAGGGAAAGACAGAACAGAGAATGAAAGACAAAGAGAGAAAGAAATAAAGAAAGATTCTACAAAGATACTATAGCAGCCTGGCTCCCATTGTAGTGCCCACCTGAGCCTCCCGGTGCAGGACCTATCATGATCCGCTCACATGGCCGGCATCCCCGATTCCAAGGCGATCCTGCTGTCTGCGCTGTCGGAGGAGGACACGGTGATGGATCTGAAGCATTCCTGGTTCCGTCACAATCTCCTCAAGAAATTATCTCATTTCCGGTCAGCTTCCAGCACATCACTTCAGGTGGAACGTCATGTGTGTGTTTCAAAATGCTCCTCGGGGCTCCGCCGTGTACTCCTGTGTCCGTGGGAAAAGCCCGCTTTGTATGCTTTGTACACACACGGCTCCTCTCCATACACACGCGGCTCCGCTCCGTACACCTCGTACACACGCGGCTCCGCTCCGTACACCTCCTACACACGCGGCTCCGCTCCGTACACCTCCTACACACGCGGCTCCGCTCCGTACACCTCCTACACACGCGGCTCCGCTCCGTACACCTCCTACACACGCGGCTCCGCTCCGTACACCTCCTACACACGCGGCTCCGCTCCGTACACCTCCTACACACGCGGCTCCGCTCCGTACACCTCCTACACACGCGGCTCCGCTCCGTACACCTCCTACACACGCGGCTCCGCTCCGTACACCTCCTACACACGCGGCTCCGCTCCGTACACCTCCTACACACGCGGCTCCGCTCCGTACACCTCCTACACACGCGGCTCCGCTCCGTACACCTCCTACACACGCGGCTCCGCTCCGTACACCTCCTACACACGCGGCTCCGCTCCGTACACCTCCTACACACGCGGCTCCGCTCCGTACACCTCGTACACACGCGGCTCCGCTCCGTACACCTCGTACACACGCGGCTCCGCTCCGTACACCTCGTACACACGCGGCTCCGCTCCGTACACCTCCTACACACGCGGCTCCGCTCCGTACACCTCCTACACACGCGGCTCCGCTCCGTACACCTCCTACACACGCGGCTCCGCTCCGTACACCTCGTACACACACGGCTCCGCTCCGTACACCTCGCACACACACGGCTCTGCTCCGTACACCTCGCACACACACAGCTCCGCTCCGTACACCTCGTACACACACGGCTCTGCTACATCCACACTGTAAATCCTGACCCCACACATACTTACCTAAACCAGCACCATGACAACAGCACAGCAGAGTCTTGCAGACACCAAGAGGCAAGGCTGAGCGCACAGGACCTGTGATGAGGTCACAGGAGGGGCGGAGTCAGGGGTGACATGATCAGGGGTCTGGACAAAGGCTCCTGATCATGTGACCCCACTGACTCCTCCCCTCCTGTGACCTCATCACAGGTCCTGCGAACAGAGAGAGCAGGCAAGCGAGTGCGACGCTGTGAGTGGCTGCGGGGGGGAGGGGGTCTCATGCTAAGGCGAGGATGGGGGGGGAGGCGTGGCGGCTTATCTCCCTGCAGTGCGGGAGGAACTTGAAACTATCACCGCCATGCCCACAGGGGGCCAGCGGCAGGAGCAACAGTGGCCGCAGCAGCTGGCAAGCGGCCCACGTGACAGCGGCCCAGCGGGAAAATGCCCGGTTGGTTATATTGCCAATCCGGGCCTGCGTCTACCCCATGTTCTATCCCCCTTGTCATGTTTCTGCGGTAACTTAGATAACCTTCCTTTTCTTTGACGGTATATTCATGGTATTTTTTTTTATGTTGGCGTTGATATTTGCTTTTTAAAGGGGTTTTCCCATGAACGAAAGTCCATTTTAAAAATTGTCTGTGTCTGACTGTGTACAGAACATACCACGTCTCCTGGGCAGGGGAGGAAGCAAAAGACAATACTGACATTACAGCAGGAGATCGCAGAGGATACATTTTGTGAGGTAAAATATTGTTTAAAAGTCAGTGAAATATTTTACCTCACAAAATGAATCCTCTGTGATCCCCTGCTGTGATGTCAGTATGGTCTTTTGCTTCCTCCCCTGCCCAGGAGATGTGGCATGCTCCGTACACGGTCAGACACAGACAATTTTTAAAATGAACTTTTTTCGTGGGAAAACCCCTTTAATGTGACCGGCTTCCTCTGCCTGTAGACACGTCCCGCATCTGCCGCCGGGATCAACCGAATGATTCACTGCGCCTGCACCGAATTCGTGCAGGCGCAGTAAATCAGACCTCCGCCATCTTTGTGCAGACAGATAGCAGCGGTCACATTAAAACTGCGCATGCGCTCCTCCTGTACCAAGATGGCGGCAGTCAGTGAATCATTCGGATGATCCCAGCGGCGGCGTGTTCGTGACGGTATTCAGCTGGTGGAACCGCGCAAGAGGCTGCGTACGGTGTATACAGTGTGTGTGTGTGTGTGTGGTGCGTACGGTGTATATAGTGTGTGTGTGTGGTGCGTACGGCGTATACAGTGTGTGGTGCGTGCGGCGTATACAGTGTGTGTGTGGTGTGACAGTGTTCCGCTGGTGGTATGGCCCAAGAGGCTGGTACCACCAGCAGTTTCCATATTGAGACACCCATCACTTGGTTGTCCCAATATGGCGGTCTGTGAACTTCCACCGCTTGGAATTCTGGGATCCGGACACATCTGGACGGAACAGGAAGTGAAGACATTACAAGGTAAGTATGTATTAGATTCCATCTCCAACAATGAGAAATGAGATATGTGAGGGGGCAGCAGACTGCGAGACAGAGACCACCAGAGGCAGCTGCTGGATGATTAATAAGGTGAAATAATTCATAAATGAATGACAATCTCACAGATATTGAACAGTTTCTACATAAGGAAGTTAATAGAAAAAAAGACCGGACGTGCCCCACTGTTCCAGTGCAGAATTCATGATTCCCCTTGGTGTCCCAGCACCCTTACGTCCCAGTGCTACTGCCTACACATGGGGCAGATCGCGGACTGGGAACTTCCTGTGTTATAGGATTCCTCTTTAAAACATTACATTGTGCAAAATAAAAAAAATAATGTAATAGTGAAGGGGGTTGAATACTTTAGAAAAATATGTAACCAATGTCCCAGAATAATTAGATCCCAGTCTATCTTTTTTGTAAATTTGATGGTAAGTAAAGGCAACTCCAAGTAGTGCCATGCGGGTTCATGAAATCCGGCAAGTCTCCAGAGGAGTGAAAACAAGACCACCTGGGGCCGGGGTTGTTCGAGGAGACGCTGGCAGCTATTTTAGGACCCAGCGGCAAGTGGATCTATGATTTAATTGAGTGGATTAGCACAAAGATCCGGTATCCTCCCGCCCGGTGCTATGACTCCCCCTGAAGGATGGATTGAGGAGTCCCATCTTACACCCTCCTTGTCCCAAATGAACAGAGCTAGAACCTCAGGGTCAATCCATTCCCTGAAGGTCCCTAGGAGCTGTCCCTGCAGGCCTGGAACTGAAACATTAATGGATTACAAGAGTACGACGGGCCAGGGGTTCTGGGCCATTCTCACTCCACCAGCCGGATATATTTGGACGGCATTCCTCAGGTGCCATTCTTGGTGCCTAATACAACAGGGGGCAAGTCGTGGGCTGTGCTCACTGCGGGGAGAGTGACATACCCAGTTGTAGAATTGGAGTCTCTAAGACTGGCATCATTCATGTAAATATAGATAGAGGGGAAATGGAGGCAAAGAGATGGAAGGTTTCAGAGCAGGAGTTGTCTGATGCTGCCACGGACGGCACTGCCACCAAGCAAAACGGACATTGACTTACCAAAGCTGCAAGGAAAGTTGGAATATAAATAATCACACCGGCGCTGAAATGGACACACAGTTTGATCTAAAAGCTGCTGGCACACCTGGCAGATATAGTGTGCTCTCCACCACAAAAAAACACAATTAAAACTTAAAAGAAAGTGGCTGCGCTAAAAGCACTGTGTAATCAGAAATACAATGGAACTTAAAATCAGTGGAACTTTAATGCAATTGCAAACAACCAGGAGGACAAGTGGTAGTACTCACTGCTATGGAGGCTGCTGTTCTGTGGGGCGCGTTTCCCTGTGGGGAGTCGGTGTTTTTTCTTTTGTGCAAACGGGAGGACGCTCCCTGTATTGCACCAGCTCCTCATGCCCACTGGCCTTTCGTTTGAAAAACTTGGGGCTTCTATGAGTACCGTCATCATCGGCAGTCAGCCTCCATATCAGTGAGTACTACCACTTGTCCTCCTGGTTGTTTGCAATTGCATTTTAAAGTTCCACTGATTTTAAGTTCCATTGTATTTCTGATTACATAGTGCTTTTAGCGCAGCTACTTTCTTTTAAGTTTTAAAGTTGGAATATAGTTACAGCCATAGGAGATTTTAAGACGATGGGACCGACAGATCTTATAGCATCATGGCACCGCTGTTGTTATCTGGTTTCATACACTGATAATTATATATGGCGCCAGGTGTTATCCAGTATCATACACTGTTAATTATATATGGCGCCAGGTGTGTTATCCAGTATCATACACTGATAATTATATATGGTGCCAGCTGTGTTATCCGGTATCATACACTGATAATTATATATGGCGCCAGGTGTGTTATCCAGTATCATACACTGATAATTATATATGGTGCCAGCTGTGATATCCGGTATCATACACTGATAATTATATATGGCGCCAGCTGTGTTATCCGTTATCATACACTGATAATGATATATGGCGCCAGCTGTGTTATCTCTGGTATCATACACTGATAGTTATATATGGTGCCAGCTGTGTTATCCGGTATCATACACTGAAAATGATATATTGCGCCAGGTGTGTTAACTCTGGTATCATACACTGATAATTATATATGGCGCCAGCTGTGTTATCCGGTATCATACACTGATAATTATATATGGCGACAGCTGTTTTCCGATATCATACACTGATAATTACATATGGCACCAGCTGTGTTATCTGGTATTATACACTGATAATTATATATGACGCCAGCTGTGTTATCCGGTATCATACAATGATAATTATATATGGCGCCAGCTGTGTTATCCGGTATCATACACTGATAATTATATACAGTTAGGTCCATATATATTTAGACAGAGACAACATTTTTCTAATTTTGGTTCTAGACATTACCACAATGAATTTTAAACACAACAATTCAGATGCAGTTGAAGTTCAGACTTTCAGCTTTCATTTGAGGGTATCCACATTAAAATTGGATGAAGGGTTTAGGAGTTTCAGCTCCTTACCATGTGCACCCTGATTTTAAAGGGACCAAAAGTAATTGGACAATTGACTCCAAGGCTATTTCATGGACAGGTGTGGGCAATCCCTTCATTATGTCATTCTCAATTAAGTAGATAAAAGGCCTGGAGTTGATTTGAGGTGTGGTGCTTGCATTTGGAAGGTTTTGCTGTGAAGGAAACATTCGGTCAAAGGAGCTCTCCATGCAGGTGAAACAAGCCATCCTTAAGCTGCAAAAACAGAAAAAACCCATCCGAGAAATTGCTACAACATTAGGAGTGGCAAAATCTACAGTTTGGTACATCCTGAGAAAGAAAGAAAGCACTGGTGAACTCATCAATGCAAAAAGACCTGGGCGCCCACGGAAGACAACAGTGGTGGATGATCGCAGAATAGTCTCCATGGTGAAGAGAAACCCCTTCACAACAGCCAACCAAGTGACCAACACTCTCCAGGAGGCAGGCGTATCAATATCCAAATCTACCATAAAGAGAAGATGCATGAAAGTCAATACAGAGGGGTCACTGCACGGTGCAAGCCACTCATAAGCATCAAGAATCACAAGGCTAGACTGGACTTTGCTAAAAAAACATCTAAAAAAGCCAGCACAGTTCTGGAAGAACATTCTTTGGACAGATGAAACCAAGATCAACCTCTACCAGAATGATGGAAAGAGAAAAGTATGGTGAAGGCGTGGTACAGCTCATGATCCAAAGCATCCCACATCATCTGTAAAACACGGCGGAGGCAGTGTGATGGCTTGGGCATGCATGGCTGCCAGTGGCACTGGGTCACTAGTGTTTATTGATGATGTGACACAGGACAGAAGCAGCCGAATGAAACCTGAGGTATTCAGAGCCATACTGTGTGCTCAGATCCAGCCAAATGCAGCCAAACTGATTGGTCGTCGTTTCATACTACAGATGGACAATGACCCAAAACATAAAGCCAAAGCAACACAGGAGTTTATTAAAGCAAAGTGGAATATTCTTTAATGGCCAAGTCAGTCACCTGATCTCAGCCCAATTGAGCATTTCACTTGTTAAAGACTAAACTTCAGACAGAAAGGCCCACAAACAAACAGCAACTGAAAACCACTGCAGTGAAGGCCTGGCAGAGCATCAAAAAGGAGGAAACACAGCGTCTGGTGATGTCCATGAGTTCAAGACTTCAGGCAGTCATTGCCAACAAAGGGTTTGCAACCAAGTACTAGAAATGAACATTTTAGTTACAATTATTTAATCTGTCCAATTACTTTTGGTCCCTTTAAAAACAGAGTGGCACATGTTAAGGAGCTGAAACTCCTAAACCCTTCATCCAATTTTAATGTGCATACCCTCAAATGAAAGCTGAAAGTCTGAACTTCAACTGCATCTGAACTGTTTTGTTTAAAATTTATTGTGGTAATGTCTAGAAGCAAAATTAGAAAAATGTTGTCTCTGTGCAAATATATATGGACCTAACTGTATGGTGCCATCTGTGTTTTCCGGTATCATACACTGATAATTACAGTGGGGGAAAAAAAGTATTTAGTCAGTCAGCAATAGTGCAAGTTCCACCACTTAAAAAGATGAGAGGCGTCTGTAATTTACATCATAGGTAGACCTCAACTATGGGAGACAAACTGAAAAAAAAAAAATCCAGAAAATCACATTGTCTGTTTTTTTTTCATTTTATTTGCATATTATGGTGGAAAATAAGTATTTGGTCAGAAACAAGCAATCAAGATTTCTGGCTCTCACAGACCTGTAACTTCTTCTTTAAGAGTCTCCTCTTTCCTCCACTCATTACCTGTAGTAATGGCACCTGTTTAAACTTGTTATCAGTATAAAAAGACACCTGTGCACACCCTCAAACAGTCTGACTCCAAACTCCACTATGGTGAAGACCAAAGAGCTGTCAAAGGACACCAGAAACAAAATTGTAGCCCTGCACCAGGCTGGGAAGACTGAATCTGCAATAGCCAACCAGCTTGGAGTGAAGAAATCAACTGTGGGAGCAATAATTAGAAAATGGAAGACATACAAGACCATTGATAATCTCTCTCGATCTGGTGCTCCACGCAAAATCCCACCCCGTGGGGTCAGAATGATCACAAGAACGGTGAGCAAAAATCCCAGAACCACGCGGGGGGACCTAGTGAATGAACTGCAGAGAGCTGGGACCAATGTAACAAGGCCTACCATAAGTAACACACTACGCCACCATGGACTCAGATCCTGCAGTGCCAGACGTGTCCCACTGCTTAAGCCTGTACATGTCCGGGCCCGTCTGAAGTTTGCTAGAGAGCATTTGGATGATCCAGAGGAGTTTTGGGAGAATGTCCTATGGTCTGATGAAACCAAACTGGAACTGTTTGGTAGAAACACAACTTGTCGTGTTTGGAGGAAAAAGAATACTGAGTTGCATCCATCAAACACCATACCTACTGTAAAGCATGGTGGTGAAAACATCATGCTTTGGGGCTGTTTCTCTGCAAAGGGGCCAGGACAACTGATCCGGGTACATGAAAGAATGAATGGGGCCATGTATCGTGAGATTTTGAGTGCAAACCTCCTTCCATCAGCAAGGGCATTGAAGATGAAACGTGGCTGGGTCTTTCAACATGACAATGATCCAAAGCACACCGCCAGGGCAACAAAGGAGTGGCTTCGTAAGAAGCATTTCAAGGTCCTGGAGTGGCCTAGCCAGTCTCCAGATCTCAACCCTATAGAAAACCTTTGGAGGGAGTTGAAAGTCCATGTTGCCAAGCGAAAAGCCAAAAACATCACTGCTCTAGAGGAGATCTGCATGGAGGAATGGGCCAACATACCAACAACAGTGTGTGGCAACCTTGTGAAGACTTACAGAAAACGTTTGACCTCTGTCATTGCCAACAAAGGATATATCACAAAGTATTGAGATGAAATTTTGTTTCTGACCAAATACTTATTTTCCACCATAATATGCAAATAAAATGAAAAAAAAAACAGACAATGTGAGTTTCTGGATTTTTTTTTCTCAGTTTGTCTCCCATAGTTGAGGTCTACCTATGATGTAAATTACAGACGCCTCTCATCTTTTTAAGTGGTGGAACTTGCACTATTGCTGACTGACTAAATACTTTTTTTCCCCACTGTATATATGGCATCAGCTGTGTAATCTGGTATCATACACTGATAATTATATATGGAGGCAGCTGTGTTATCTTTGGTATCATACACTGATAATTATATATGGTGTCTGCTGTGTTATCTCTGGTATCATACACTGATAAATATGGCGCCAGCTGTTATCTGGTATCATACACTGATAATTATATATGGCGTCATCTGTGTTATCCGGCATCATACAATCATAATTATATATGGCGCCAGCTGTGTTATCTGGTATCATACAATGATAATTATATATGGCGTTATCTGTGTTATCCGGCATCATACAATCATAATTATATATGGCGCCAGCTGTGTTTATCCGGCATCATGCAATGATAATTATATATGGCGCCAGCTGTGTTATCTGGTATCATACAATGATAATTATATATGGCGCCAGCTATGTTATCCGGTATCATACAATGATATATATGGCGCCAGCTGTGTTATCCGGTATCATACACTGATAATTATATATGGTGCCAGCTGGGTTATCTCTGGTATCATACACTGATAATTATATATGGCGGCAGCTGTGTTATCTCTGGTATCATACAATGATAATTATATATGGCGCCAGCTGTGTTATCTCTGGTATCATACAATGATAATTATATATGGCGCCAGGTGTGTTATCCAGTATCATACACATCTCCGCTTGCATTGGGGGCATCCTCAACATGCCTTTTACCTGCTCAGTCCAGTCCCACAGCAGTAGATTACTCCCTGTTTTGGGAGATTGCTGAGCGTGGCCGCTAGCGGCAAGCTGGACCTCAGGGCAATCATGACAGATTGGTCTGCTGCCTCTGTGTTTGTAGACTGCATCCTGACGACTACCCCAAGTGTAAGCAAGTGTGAGGATGCAGTAACGCAGGGAATGCAGAGCAGGGTTTAACTAAAGTGCGGATTAATTTATAACAATAGTACTTGTGATGATGTGATAGGCTATGTGGATATCATTTTGTGTATATTTCTATTTCACTTATTTTCATAGTGTTTTCTTGTATGTCTATAGCCTGACTGTATCTGTCTCTTGATGACCCCCTGTAGTTCTTTAATCCCCAAGGCTCCTTTGTTCTCCTCTGGGAGGCCTGGAAACCGCCCCAACCTGTTTGACTACCCCTGGACACAAGGAAGGGCGTGGGGAGAACAGGAGCTGGTCAAGTCAGTTCCTGTGTGGAGAGGATCGTGTAAAGACTGCACTTCAGATAGGACCCATTTTATCCTCTGGTGCTAGAGTTTTGGAATCTTGTCTCCCTGGACATTTTATCCTGTTACTGGACTACATTCTTGTTCTGGACTATGGCATCCTCAGTGTGGTGGATTATTTATGGACCTTCTAATTTTGCCTGTAATAAAGGTCTTGGGATTGTTCACCCTTCCCTCGCTCTGTTGATTGTGTGGTATCGGAGAAGGACCCTGTGACAGTACTCCTCGCAGGGAGTTACAGGGGGTAACGGGGGATTAACAGTAGGATTGCAGCATAACACAATAGTCTTATAAATCTCCTCCTACCATGACTTTGCTGGTCCTCAGTCGCATACAATCTGAAGAGTGATGAAATACCCGCGATGGCTGACTGTGTCTTCAGGCCTATTCCGCCCAACACGAAACCTCGCTTCTGGCGGCAACGAGCAGTCACCGGTTTGCCCTTTGAGCCCCTAGTCCTTTAATCTGTAAAGCCAAAGTGGGGAACGCTGTACAAGTCTATCTGGTGCACACTCTTCTGCACGCCCAACAATGTTGGAGAACACAATTCACGATCCGGCACCGGACACTTGCTCCCCAATGCAACCGCACCACACTGCTTAGCTGGGCACTCCTCACTAAGCCTCTCCTGGGTCTCAGCCCCGCACGGTCCCTCGCCTTGAAGGGCGCAGCATGCTCCAGACTGCCCCTTCCTACGGTGGGAACCTTCTGTCCCTTCCCGCGCTTTGACCCCTCTCCTCCCCTGGCTCACCACGCCCCCTCCCACCAGGTCATGGGTCCCGTTCGGTTCCCCAATCTTTCTCCTTGCAACACTGGACACAGCCTCGGCAGTTCCGGACCTGGCATTGCACAGGTACCCACAGCCTGGTCTTCCTCCTTCCTTGATTTCCGAGCGCTCTCCGCAATGCACCATGGGGCGCACACTGACCACATGGCTGATTACCGAGCTCTCACCGCACTGCACATTGGGGCGCGCACTGACCGCATGGTTGACTACCGAGCGCTCTCCGCACTGCACCATGGGGCGCTCACTGACCGCATGGCTGACTACAGAGCGCTCTCCACACTGCACCATGGGGCGCGCACTGACCGCATGGCTGACTACCGAGTGGTCTCCGCATTGCACCATGGGGCGCGCACTGCCCGCATGGCTGATTACCGAGCGTTCTCCGAACAGCACCATGGGGCGCCACTGACTGCATGGCTGATTACCGAGTGCTCTCCGCACTGCACCATGGGTCGCACACTGACCGCATGGCTGATTACCGAGCACTCTCCGCACTGCACCATGGGGCGTGCACTGACCGCATGGCTGATTACCGAGCGCTCTCCGCACTGCACCATGGGGCGCGCACTGACTGCATGGCTGATTACCGAGCGCTCTCCGCACTGCACCATGGGGTGCGCACTGACCGCATGGCTGATTACCGAGCGCTCTCCGCACTGCACCATGGGGCGCGCACTGACCGCATGGCTGATTACCGAGCGCTCTCCGCACTGCACCATGGGGTGCACAATGATTCACTTATATACTAGCATCCAGCTATACATGGATTCAATATTAACCACAAGATGATGGAAAAAAATGGACCCCCCCCATTTATGCCAAAGACAAACATGAGGACAAGATTCAAGATGCGTGAGCGACTAACATTTTCTATAACCTAATGCGTTTTACCCGAATGGACTACAAATACCAACAACTCAGTCCAATATGGAGTTATACCAACAAACCCAAAACTTAACCAGCTTTGTCCATAAAGAGAGAAGTGGAAAGTGGAAAGCACCAAGTGGAATTTAGTGGATTTTCTTTAGATTTAGATTGTTGCTTGAACACTTTAGAAACTGGAGCCCCCCAGAGAAATGAGAGGAATGGAATGTTCTATAAACACCTCTGGAGGGGAACGCAGTCCTTGACAGGTCCCTCTCCTCCCCAACATCGCTGGATCGTGCCATCTTACAGCCAGGGGTGTCCTATTCTCCATGAGCTAATTACAGCTCGGGCAATGGCAGCGTCTGATTGGCTGGCATCTGTTACAGTATGACACAAGGTATAATGTTACTGTGATAAACTGCGACACCTGGGGCAAGTGTCAACCGTACAGGTGACCGCAGGCTCCAAGCGTCATCAAGTGACATCCAAGTAGGATTACAGATGGCTGATAGACGAGTTGCCGTGACCATGGAGAAGACAGACCATAGACCGTGCGCTGCCTACTGCACAGCCTGCGATCCTTCGTGTCAGGCTCCAGCCTCAGCCCTGCAGCAAGCACAACACAAGATGAGCCTGACCCGGGCTGCTCCTGTACACACCAAAATCATACTGTAGAGCGATGCTGAACACCCAGGTACCAACCCATGCCCTACCCTAAACCATGGGAAATGGCGGATAATTCCTTCACTACCCTAGCCCACCAGGGAAACAAGCATTAGCTCCTTCACATCACTACTTCAGACTTTCAAAGAAGAAGCCATTAACGATTTTATTCTACTGAGACCGCTACAGCCATTACCACATAATCATCCCAGACCACAAGGTAACTCTCCAACCACCCTAGACGCACAGGAAAACACCAATTAACCTTCAAAGCACTAGAGACAACCAGAGAAGCAGCTAATAACTCTGGAACCACCCAAAACCTCTAGGGAGACCGCTAATATACTTCCAGCCACCACCGCGGATCACCAGGAAGGCAGCCAATAACCCTTCAGCCACCACCGCGGATCACCAGGAAGACAGCCAACAACCCTTCAGCCACCACCGCGGATCACCAGGAAGGCAGCCAATAAGCCTTCAGCCACCACCACGGATCACCAGGAAGGCAGCCAATAACCCTTCAGCCACCACCATGGATCACCAGGAAGGCAGCCAATAACCCTTCAGCCACCACCACGGATCACCAGGAAGGCAGCCAATAACCCTTCAGCCACCACCGCGGATCACCAGGAAGGCAGCCAACAACCCTTCAGCCACCACCGCGGATCACCAGGAAGACAGCCAACAACCCTTCAGCCACCACCGCGGATCACCAGGAAGGCAGCCAATAAGCCTTCAGCCACCACCACGGATCACCAGGAAGGCAGCCAATAACCCTTCAGCCACCACCATGGATCACCAGGAAGGCAGCCAATAACCCTTCAGCCACCACCACGGCTCACCAGGAAGACAGTCAACAACCCTTCAGCCACCACCGCGGATCACCAGGAAGACAGCCAATAACCCTTCAGCCACCACTTTGAATCACCAGGAAGACAGCCAATAATGCTTCAGCCACCACCGCGGATCACCAGGAAGGCAGCCAATAACCCTTCAGTCACCACTTTGAATCACCAGGAAGGCAGCCAATAACCCTTCAGCCACCACCGCGGATCACCAGGAAGACAGCCAACAACCCTTCAGCCACGACCGCGGATCACCAGGAAGACAGCCAATAACCCTTCAGCCACCACCGCGGATTACCAGGAAGGCAGCCAATAACCCTTCAGCCACCACTTCGGATCACCAGGAAGGAAGCCGAGCCAATAACCCTTCAGCCACCAATGCGGATCACCAGGCAGGCCACCCAACAATCCTTCAGCCACCACCCCAGATCACCAGGAAGGCAGCCAATAATCATTCAGCCACCACCGTGGATCACCAGGAAGGCAGCCAATAACCCTTCAGCCACCACCGCGGATCACCAGGAAGGCAGCAAATAACTCTTCAGTCACCACCACGGATCACCAGAAAGGCAGCAAATAACCTTTCAGCCACCACTGCGGATCACCAGGAAGGCAGCCAATAACCCTTCAGCCACCACCGTGGATCACCAGGAAGGCAGCCAAAAACCCTTCAGCCACCCTGGATCATCAGGCAGGCCGCCAATAACCCTTTGACCAATGTATATAATCAGAGAAGTGGTCAATTAGCCTTAACCCTAGACCAACAGGGATGCGGCCAATAGCCCTTCCACCTGCAGAGACCACCACGGAAGGAGTCATTTAACCTTCAACCACCCTAGACCATCAGGAAAGCGGCGAACGACCCTTCAACATGGCGCAGTAGGAAAGTAGCCAATATACAGTATGTTCAACCACACAAGACATCCAGGAAAGCAGCTAATTAATATTCAATCATCTTAGGTCACCAAGGAAGCAGCAATTAAACCCCCAACCACTCCAGACCACAAGGGAAATAGCCAATAACACTTCCCTATAGGCAACCAGGGAAAAATCCAGAAACATCTTAAACCACCAGGAAACCATGTATTAATCTGCTTACTGCTCTAGATGACCAGGAAAGTATAGAAAATATACAAAAAATATCAGTTTCTAGAACTTTACTTCTTAATCTCCTTTGATCACATTTAATCTTTTTGTTTAAATTATATAAAAAAAAAATACTCTCTCTGAACCCCAAGTGCTCAGTCACCTCCTAACTCTATACTATCTGGTATTAGCTGCAGTAGGAGCCTCCCCCCTCAGCCATGTCTGCAATAGGACATAAATATTGTTAATCCCTGACTCTCCCATCATCCCCAAAGTAAAAATGGACCCTGTCAGCGGGAGATTAACCCTCGTGTTCTCAGCCAAATTTTAACAAGACTATTTATTTTAGGAACATGCAGAAAATCCTGGCGTCACAGTGGGGTGCAGCGATTTTGTGGATAGCCATGCCATTAGGTCCATTCTCCAGAAACAGTCCAGTGTTTTTTCACCATGCCTGACACAGAGGTGGCGAGGCAGCAGGGGGTCCGGTATGGGCATTACACAGGACAGATGGACGGCCGTGGCCTGGACACGGGCATGAAGCAGCAAGGGGTCCCGTATGGGCATTACACAGGACAAATGGACGGCCGTGGTCCAGACACGGAGGTGGCGAGGCAGCAGGGGGTCCAGTATGGGCATTACACAGGACAAATGGACGGCCGTGGCCCGGACACGGAGAAGCAATGGGTCCCGTATGGGCATAACACAGGACAGATAGATGGCCGTGGTCCAGACACAGAGGTGGCGAGGCAGCAGGGGCTCCGGTATGGGCATTACACAGGACAGATGGACGGCCGTGGCCCGGACACGGACGTGGAGAAGCAAGGGGCCCCGTATGGGCATTACACAGGACAGATGGACGGCTGTGGCCCAGACAAGGAGGTGGTGAGGCAGCAGGGGGTTCCGTATGGGCATTACAGAGGACAGATGGATGGCCGTGGCCTGGACACAGAGAATCAGCAAGGGGTCCCGTATGGGCATTACACAGGACAGATGGACGGCCGTGGTCCGGACATGGAGGTGGTGAAGCAGCAGGGGGTCTGGTATGGGCATTACACAGGACAGATGGACGGCTGTGATCCAGACACGGAGGTGACGAGGCAGCAGGGGGTCCGGTATGGGCATTACACAGGACAGATGGACAGCAGTCACCTGGACATGGAGGTGGCCAGGCAGCAGGGGGTCTGGTATGGGCATTACACAGGACAGATGGACGGCCGTGGTCCAGACACGGAAGTGGCGAAGCAGCAGGGGGTCTGGTAAGGGCATTACACAGGACAGATGGACGGCTGTGGCCCGGACAGAGGTGGTGAGGCAGCAGGGGGTCCCGTATGGGCATTACACAGGACAGATGGACGGCCATGGTCCGGACACGGAGGTGGCGAGGCAGCAGGGGTTCTGGTAAGGGCATTACACAGGACAGATGGACGGCCGTGGCCCGGACACGGAGGTGGCGAGGCAGCAGGGGGTCCAGTATGGGCATTACACAGGACAAATGGACGGCCGTGGCCCGGACACGGAGAAGCAAGGGGCCCCGTATGGGCATTACACAGGACAGATGGACGGCCGTGATCCAGACACAGAGGTGGTGAGGCAGCAGGGGGTCCGGTATGGGCATTACACAGGACAGATGGACAGCCGTCACCTGGACACGGAGGTGGCCAGGCAGCAGGGGGTCTGGTATGGGCATTACACAGAACAGATGGACGGCCGTGGTCCAAACACGGAGGTGGCGAGGCAGCAGGGGGTCCCGTATGGGCATTACACAGGACAGATGGAAAGCCGTGGCCTGGACACGGAGGTGGTGAGGCAGCAGGGGGTCCCGTGTGGGCATTACACAGGACAGATGGACATGGACGGCCATGGCCCGGACACGGAGGTGGCGAGGCAGCAGGGGGTCTGGTAAGGGCATTACACAGGACAGATGGACGGCCGTGGCCCAGAGATACATCACTGTGAGCCCGGCACTATGAGCTGCTGATCCTGGACTCAACTGCACCAATTACAGCTGGATCAATGATCCATACTCCGCATTGATTCCTGGGGCTTTTAGTGTGTAAATCCAGCAGCCGATAATAGTTTTTAGTAACCCCTGCACTGCCGCCAAGTATAGATTCTGTGCAAGGCTTCTTGATGGATGAGGTGACAGAAGCCCCATCGACGATCATCAGAAATGGACAATTACCCGCGCCCGTCATCAATATTCTGCCCTGATGTATTTATTATCCCTTACACTGTTAGTGCAATGGGGGACGGGAAAATATATACCCCCCGAAAATAGGCAGGACCCCCACCCCATATACCACACTCACCCAGCTTACTTTATAACTTGCTTTCTTTCTTTCCCCTGCTCCTAGGAGCTAATGCAATGTAGCAAGATTCCTACTGCTCATACTAAGCCTCCTGATTCACGTAGAGAATGCCAGAGCTGCAGGAAAGAGATTCCCTGAAAGGACATTAAAATCAAGGCACCCAGTAAAAGTATACCTCTGATATGCTGGGTGACAACCACAATTGACTTCTACTGGTAGTTGTCAGCTCACATTTGGACTCCAAGGTTACTTGTGCTGAGAAAAAAGTATTGGAATATGCAACGCAGAAGGTAAAAAGCGGGAGCGGATCCTGATTACTGTCCTATTAAATGTATAAAATGCATTACGCTTGCTTGTTCAGCGTCTGGAGGCATCCAAGCTATCATGTGCCACTCATACACCGGGGGTGGCAGGAGGGCCACGGGGGCCCATGAGACCCTAGGACTCGGCAGTGGCCATGATGCGCAGCCCTGGTCACATCCTCAGATCTATAGTACAACCCCTGGCAAAAATTATGGAATCACCGGCCTTGGAGGATGTTCATTCACTTATTTAATTTTGTAGAAAAAAAGCAGATCACAGACATGGCACAAAATTAAAGTCCATTCAAATGGCAACTTTCTCTGGTTGCTGCTGCTAAATTAGCTTTGCAGGTTGGAGCCTTGTCATGGACCATTTTCTCCAGCTTCCACCAAGATCCGGACTATTTGCAGGCCATGACATTGACCTTATGTGTCTTTTTTCAAGGAATGTTTGCACAGTTTTTGCTCTATGGCAGGATGCATTATCATCTTGAAAAATGATTTCATCATCCCCAAACATCCTTTAAATTGATGGGATAAGAAAAGTGTCCAAAATATCAACATAAACTTGTGCATTTTTTGAGGATGTAACGACAGCCATCTCCCCAGTGCCTTTACCTGACATGCAGCCCCATATCATCAATGACTGTGGAAATTTGCATGTTCTCTTCAGGCAGTCATCTTTATAAATCTGATTGGAATGGCACCAAACAAAAGTTCCAGCATCATCACTTTGCCCAATGCAGATTCGCGATACATCACTGAATATGACTTTCATCCAGTCATCCACAGTCCACGATTGCTTTTCCTTAGCCCATTGTAACCTTGTTTTTTTCTGTTTAGGTGTTAATGATGGCTTTCGTTTAGCTTTTCTGTATGTAAATCCCATTTCCTTTAGGCGGTTTCTTACAGTTCGGTCACAGATGTTGACTCCAGTTTCCTCCCATTGGTTCATCATTTGGTTTGTTGTGCATTTCCTGTTTTAGAGACATTTTGCTTTAAGTTTCCGGTCTTGACGCTTTGAGGTCTTCCTTGGTCTACCAGTATGTTTGCCTTTAACAACCTTCCCATGTTGTTTGTATTGGGTCCAGATTTTAGACACAGCTGACTATGACCAACCTCTTTTGCAACATTGCGTGATGATTTACCCTCTTTTAAGAGTTTGATAATCCTCTCCTTTGTTTCAATTTACCGTACATACTCGAATATAAGTCGAGATTTTCAGCCCAAAAAATTGGGCTGAAAGTCCCCCTCTCGTCTTATATTCGAGTCATATACAAAGGGGGTCGGAGGGGGCGGACGTGTCAGGTCATACTTAGCCGTCCTGACGCTGTGTCTTGAGCCCCCAGCTTCTCATGCGCATATTCATCAGTTTTAATGAGCGGTACCACATGACCGCTGAAGGCAGGAAGAGAGAGCGCGGAGAAGCTGGGGGCTCAAGACACAGCGTCAGGACGGGTAAGTATAGCGATACTCACCTGTCCTGCGTCCATGGTTGCTTGCTGCTGTATGTCATCGGTCAGTGACTTCAGACAGCAGAGGGCGCGGTGACGTGGTTAGTGCGCGCCGCGCCCCCTGCAGTCTGAACGTCACTGACTGATGACGTGGCAGATAGCGGTGAGCAGCTATGGACGCAGGACAGGTGAGAATCTGACACCCAGCGACGGAGAGGTGAGTATGTCATTTTTTTATTTTTACATGCAGCAGCAGCAGCAGCATGGGGGCAGCATATGGGGGAACAATCTATGGAGCTTCTTATGGGGGCAGCATATGAGGGAACAATCTATGGAGCTTCTTATGGGGGCAGCATGAGGGAACAATCTATGGAGCTTCTTATGGGGGCAGCATATGGGGGAACAATCTATGGAGCTTCTTATGGGGGCAGCATATGAGGGAACAATCTATGGAGCTTCTTATGGGGGCAGCATATGAGGGAACAATCTATGGAGCTTCTTGTGGGGGCAGCATATGGGGGAACAATCTATGGAGCTTCTTGTGGGGGCAGCATATGGGGGAACAATCTATGGAGCTTCTTATGGGGGCAACATATGAGGGAACAATCTATGGAGCTTCTTATGGGGGCAGCATATGGGGGAACAATCTATGGAGCTTCTTATGGGGGAAACATATGAGGGAACAATCTATGGAGCTTCTTATGGGGGCAGCATATGGGGGAACAATCTATGGAGCTTCTTATGGGGGAAACATGAGGGAACAATCTATGGAGCTTCTTATGGGGGAACAATATGGAGCTTCTTATGGGGGCAGCATATGAGGGAACAATCTATGGAGCTTCTTATGGGGGCAGCATGTGGGGGAATTATCTGTGGAGCTTCTTCTGAGGTCACCATATGGGGGAATAATCTATGGAGCATTTCCCACCCTAGACTTAGACTCGAGTCAATAAGTTCTCCCAGTTTTTTGTGGCAAAATTAGGGGGGTCGACTTATACTCGGATCGACTTATACTCGAGTATATACGGTACATCGTTCATGTTGGAGCCATGATTCATGTCAGTCCACTTGGTGCAACAGCTCTCCAAGGTGTGCTCACTCCTTTTTAGATGCAGACTAACGAGCAGATCTAATTTGATGCAGGTGTTAAGTTTTGGCAATGGAAATTTACAGGGTGGTTCCATAATTTTTTCCCACAGAATTGAGTGATTCCATAATTTTTCCCCTCTGCTTAGTCTAAAAAAGTAACCATAACTGACTACCACATTTTTTGTTCTTGATTTCTTTTACTGTTTCTTAAAGCTAGAAAGTTGCCATTTGAAATGACTTTAGTTTTGTGCCATGTCTGTGATCTGCTTTTTATCTACAAAATTAAACAACTGAATGAACATCCTCCAAGGCCGGTGATTACATAATTTTTGCCAGAGATTGAAGCACCAGCTCCAGAGAGGAGCACAGAAGCATCTCCTGCAAGCGTCCTACTGCACAAGAAAAGCGGGAGAACTATCTCAAGATGGCAGAGGCTTAGATCTCCATTCTATATATTGTATCACACATTGTATTACACATTGTATTTCCCTCGGACATGGCAGTGTACTGATGCCAAAGCTGAAGGATTGTTCCCACCTTGGGCACATGCATTGCTGCACCAGGATGGTCCAAGTCCAAGGGACGGATCACAAAATGTTGCATGCAGCTTTTTATTTTTATCCAGCTATGGATGCTGAACAGTCATCATCAGCTGTATCTGACCTGACCAGACCGATGTATGGAAATCCAGGGAAAGATCTGCAGTAAGGGAAGGGTGCAAGCTGCGGGGAACGGTGCAGGCTGCAGGGAAGGGTGCAGGCCACAGTGGAAGGGTGCAGGCTGTGGAGAGGCGCTGCTGCTGGCTCTTGGCTGGGGCACCACCATGAAGGTACAGCACATTTTGGTTTTATCAGGCAGTAATAATATTCAAATAACTTTTTGTCTATAGTAATAATATTCAAGCTCCCCTTTAGATGTCACAGAAGCAATAAACTCACAGTCAGAGAAGGAAGAAGTGGCCTGCTGAGGTTTAATGGCATCCGGTAGTCTATCACAATTCACCTTTATTGCCTCATGTGTCAGTAAAGAAATGTATGTGAGGAAGCCTGAAGTGTCAGTAATGGCTGGTATCAGAGCAGCAGATGTGACATGACAACCCCCTCATAAAAGAGAAATACGACGCTCACTGACCCCGTGTCACAGCGCTTCATTGGGAACAGTCAGTAACGCTAAACTGCGCTTTTCTTAGCTGCTGCCACGTGTCGTGTCCAGGAGGAGGACGAGTGGAGAAGAAATCGCCCACGGCCTCCTACTAGAAGAGCGCGGAAGGCCAGCAAAACACCGGAGCAAATACATCCCACGTCCATTCCCTGGACGTCCACTCTCGGGGCCCAGGAATCCCCTCGCACCGCCATCGATTAGAGCAGATAATGGGGAGTCGGTCAGAGCCTTCGACAACATTTCACTAAGGCAGCGCCTCAGCCTTGCAGGGTCTCCTACATTGTGGCACTGGCATAGCCTCCTCCATCATCTCCATTTGATCAGAGCAAAAATATAAATCAATATTTATATGGTAAATAGTCAATGTATAGGGATAGGCTCAGAGGTGACATCACCTAGGTGTCAGGCACGTTCCTCCCAGACCCGTCGTCATGACCTCCTCTCATATACTGCTGAGCGGCTTCTCCATCCCGGGCGCGTGCCGCTGAGGGACCATAAATCGGCGGATACTGGCTACAGCTCTCCATTTAATTTGAAGCAATTAGCATTTTTCTGCTTCCTCCGTTATTAGCTCCTTAATCCCGCTGTATAACCAATTAACTCCAGAATCTCAGCGCTCGTATAAAGTCTGCGGGTCGTGTCCTCTCCGGGAAGACCCGTTCTCTGTTGGGTGCGGACATTATCAGCAGAATAATCGCTGTACATCTGAATCTGGAGGGATCATTGACTGATCAGTGTCATCTGTACCGGGCACTGGGCGACTCCACAGCCAAGGTGCCCAAGAGCCCGGGCAGAAAGGGGGAAGATCTGCGGGAAGATGGGAACAACATTCATCTGGAGCTCTGGAAAAGGGTCTGCCATCTCATAACCCAGAAAAAAAAATTCTTGAACCACTTATTACTAGAGGAGATCTAGTGGATCTGACACTCCTGTAAAGATACTTGTTAATCTGATCATTGACCTACTCAAGATGTTACGACTAACTACATCAAGCTTCTGCTCCGGACCACAAGGACTAATGAGGAGATATTAAGACCTAAAAATTCACTGCCTGCTAGAACGAACATGTTACAAAGTGCCAAGCGTTTTACGAAAGGAGCATCTCTCTTCCATATTCTCCTGCTCATCTTCCTCCACTGAGACTGGATCCCAGTGCAGACCTCCTCCTTCTCCTCCCAGTAACGGCCTACGACCGAATCTTCCAGAGACGGACTCCGACCATTGCTCATGCTCGATGACTCACATACAAGACCTTCATGACTGAGGAAGAACGAGGCCAGCGTTAACAATCCTGGATTCACTGGTTCCAGGTCTTCTATTCTGCGAAATACCTGTATTTCATGGCTGCCCCCCAAATACCGTATTGCAAAAAAATAAAAATTCTGAGCACTGTGTCTAGGGAATATGAATCGTTTTTAGTCCCATGATCAGTCCCCGACTCCAGATGTTCTGCCATCCACCACGATGGACTGATTGCTGTAGACGCAAAGATTCTGCCAAAATAAATTAAAAGTGACCAGTCACCATAAAGTCTTCTTCAAAAACCAGACCGGCAGCTAGGCTTTCCCTCACCCAGAGCAAAGGCTCAGTTTGGCAGCCCTGCATCCGGAGAATCGAGATAATCCGCGCGGCACGTTCCGCCAGTCCTAGCCTATAGCTCCTCCACAACCAGACATCCTTCTTTATGGGTGTGTTCACACTGGCCGATTGAAGGTCGTTTAACAGCCTGATTACACAGACTTCCAGGCGCACAGAACAATTGTTAATATGATCGTTCTGTGCTCGTAGAATATCATTATTTACACAGAAAGATGTGCTGCCAAGATTGAGGATTTTTAAGAAAGCATTTTAGCTTTAGGCTCCCGAGTTCAGTGGTCGTCTTGCAGATCAGTATCTTCCACATTAGACAAGAGGACCATGAATATATCCCGGAGACGGGTGTAAACTGTCCACCATGCAGCGACATTATAACATTCATCTGATGGATCATCAGTAACTAAAACATGTAAAAAGTTCTTCACAGTAAAAAGCTCAAAGTACTCAAGTGTAAAAAATTCTGACCTATCAAAATTAATTATCCTGTTCAATAAACATCGCAATGAGATAAACAAATGAAATGTCATAATCGTGGGAATTTTGGTGGCTGCAACTTTGGGAGAAAGTACAATAAGCAGCGATCAAAACATTGCATCAAACTGAAAACAGTGTCAAATAAAAAAACAAGCCCTCACCTGACGTCAGACTGAAAAAAAAAACGTTACGGATCTTAGAAAATGACGACACAAGTTGTTTATCACTTTGAAAAAAAAAAAAAAAAAGACATAGTTTGCCATTGCCGAAATCGTACTGACCTGAGAAGTCACGTTCACAAGTGATTGTTACCAAGCAACAAAAACCATAAAAATAAAGTAAAAAAAAAAAACATTTGCAGAATTGCGTCTTTTGGGAGCTTTATTTGCAGTTTCAACAAACTTTGATTTTTGTTTTTTTCCATTCCCCATTTCATTGTATGCTGAATTGTATGGTGCCGTTCAAAATTACAAGTCATCGTTAAAAAAAAATAAAACAAAACAAAAAAAAAATCAGGTATTCATGTGACTTTGTAGCTGGCAAAATGCAAAAAAAAAAAAAGTTATGGTGCCTGGAAGAAAAAAAAGTGAAAGTATAAGAACAAAAAATTTTACATCAAATTTTGAAAAATTCGGTCTGCCCCTTGTTGACTTGAAACTCTGTTTCAGAAACCCCATTTCATTGCTTGGGTTTCTGTAACTCACGTCCATAGCGGCCACTGCAGGGTGGGAGCCGCACATACTGACGTTACACTCGATGGTCATACTTGTCGTGATCGACAGGAAATCCTGATTTACACGGAAAGCTTTTTAATGGAAGCTGCACATAGCGGCCGGCAGGGAAGAGTCAGCACCATTAATAATGGAAGGTGTCGATATTCTCCACTCCGCAGGGAGTATTGACTCCTGATATTTATATTGTTCTACCACAGTATTATGGGATCTCCCAACCAATATTTAACTGCTATCCCGAAAAAAAGAGAAATTCTCTTTCTCATGGAAGGACGATCAAACACCAAGTGAGGAAAAGAAATGATAGTCCATGCCAATAATAATACCGTATACATTAATATCCAGGAAGGTCAGCGAGAGAAGAGATACAGATATTGGGAAACAGCACCTAGGAATAAACACCTATCGGCCCATGTCTCAATGTCAGGAAGATGTCTCCTGCTCCCAGGGACTAGGCTTACATCACAAAGCTAATGATGGCAAGGAAAACTGAAAAGGACGAGATCAGCACAGACTGAGAAATAGACAATACACGGGTATGATACAGCGGAGCGAGACACAGGAACACAGAACTCGCTATATACAGGGTCACGAGATAGAATTCTCTCCTAAAAAGAATTTATAACTTTCTATAATACTGCCCTTTACCTACAAGAATATAACTACTATAATACTGCCCCTATATACAAGAATATAACTACTATAATACTGCCCCATGTACAAGAATATAACTACTATAATACTGCTCCTATGTACAAGAATATAACTACTATAATACTGCCCCTATGTACAAGAATATAACTACTATAATACTGCTCCTATGTACAAGAATGTAACTACTATAATACTGCCCCTATGTACAATATAACTACTATTATACTGCCCCTATGTACAAGAATATAACTACTATAATACTGCCCCATGTACAAGAATATAACTACTATAATACTGCTCCTATGTACAAGAATATAACTACTATAATACTGCCCCTATGTACAAGAATATAACTACTATAATACTGCTCCTATGTACAAGAATGTAACTACTATAATACTGCCCCTATGTACAATATAACTACTATAATACTGCCCCTATGTACAAGAATATAACTACTATAATACTGCCCCATGTACAAGAATATAACTACTATAATACTGCCCCTATGTACAAGAATATAACTACTATAATACTGCTCCTATGTACAAGAATGTAACTACTATAATACTGCCCCTATGTACAAGAATATAACTACTATAATACTGCCCCTATATACAAGAATATAACTACTATAATACTGCCCCATGTACAAGAATATAACTACTATAATACTGCTCCTATGTACAAGAATATAACTACTATAATACTGCTCCTATGTACAAGAATATAACTACTATAATACTGCCCCCTATGTTCAAGAGTATAACTATTATAATACTACGCCTATGTACAAGAATATAGCTACTATAATACTGCCCCTATGTACAAGAGTATAACTACTATAATACTGCCCCTATTTACAAGAATATAACTATTATAATACTGCCCCTATGTACAAGAATATAACTACTATAATACTGCTCCTATGTACAGGAACATAACTATTATAATACTGCCCCTATGTACAAGAATATAACTACTATAATACTGCTCCTATGTACAGGAACATAACTACTATAATGGTGATAAGTATTCAGACCCTTTCCTCAGACACTCATATTTGAGTCACATGCTGTCCATTTCCTTGTGTTCCTCCTTGAGATGGTTCTACTCCTTCATTGGAGTCCAGCTGTGTGTAACTAAACTGATAGGACTTGATTTGTAAAGGCGCACACCTGTCTACATAAGACCTCACAGTGCATGTCAGACCAAATGAGAATCATGAGGCCAAAGGAACTGGCCAAGGAGCCAAAGAGACAGAATGGTGGCAAGGCACAGATCTGGCCAAGGTTACAAAAGAATGTCTGCAGTACTCAAGGTTCCTAAGAGCACAGTGGCCTCCATAATCCTTACATGGAAGAAGTTTGGGACCACCAGAAGTCTTCCTAGACCTGGCCGTCCAGCCAAACTGAGCAATCGTGGGAGAAGAGCCTTGGTGAGAGAGGTAAAGAAGAACCCCAAGATCACTGTGGCTGAGCTCCACAGATGCAGTAGGGAGATGGGAGAATGTTCCACAAAGTCAACTATCACTGCAGCCTCCACCAGTCGGGCCTTTATGGCAGAGTGGCCTGATGGAAGCCTCTCCTCAGTGCTAGACATATGAAAGCCCGCATAGAGTTCGCTAAAAAACACATGAACTCCCAGACTATGAGAAATAAGATTCTCTGGTCTGGTGAGTTGATGATAGAACTTTTTGGTGATAATCCTAAGCGGTATGTGTGGAGAAAACCAGGCACTGCTCATCACCTGCCCAATACAATCCCAACAGTGAAACATGGTGGTGGCAGCATCATGCTATGGGGGTGTTTTTGAGCTGCAGGGACAGGACGACTGGTTGCCATTGACGGAAACATGAATGTGGCCAAGTACAGAGATATCCTGGATGAAAACCTCTTCCAGAGCGCTCTGGACCTCAGACTTAGCGGAAGGTTCACCTTCCAACAAGACAATGACCCTAAGCCCACAGCTAAAATACAAAGGAGCGGCTTCACAACTCTGTGACCGTTCTTGACTGACCCAGGAAGAGCCCTGACCTGAACCCAATGGAGCATCTGTGGAGAGACCTGAAAATGGCTGTCCACCAACGTTCACCATCCAACCTGACGGAACTGGAGACGATCTGCAAGGAAGAATGGCAGAGGATCCCCAAATCCAGGGGTGAAAAATTTGTGGCATCATTCCCAAGACGACTCATGGCTGTACTAGCTCAAAGGGTGCTTCTACTGAATACTTATGACCATGTGATATTTCAGTTTTTCTTTTTTTAAAAATTAGCAAAAATTTCTACATTTGTTCTTTTTCTTCAGTCAAGATGGGGTGCAGAGTGTACATTAATGAGAAAAAAAGGAACTTTTCTGAATTTACCAAATGGCTGTAATGAAACAAAGAGTGAAAAATTTAAAGGGGTCTGAATACTTTCCGAACCCACTGTAACTACTATAATACTGCCCCCCATAGACCATTCAATACCTGCTATAATACTGACCCTTATAGACCACACCTGCTATAATACTGCCCCCTATAGACCATTCCTGCTATAATACTGCCCCCTACGGACCATTCCTGCTATAATACTGCCCCCTATAGACCATTCCTGCTATAATACTGCCCCTTACAGACCATACCTGCTATAATACTGCCCCCTATAGACCATTCCTGCTATAATACTGCCCCCTATAGACCATTCCTGCTATAATACTGCCCCCTATAGACCATTCCTGCTATAATACTGCCCCCTACAGACCATACCTGCCATAATACTGCCCCTACAGACCATACCTGCTATAATACTGCCCCCAACAGACCATACCTGCTTTATTACTGCCCTCTACAGACCTTACCTGCTATAATACTGCCCCCTATAGAACATATGATACCTGCTATAATACTGCCCCCTACAGATCACAACTGCTGTAATACTGCACCCTACAGACCATACCTGCTATAATACTGCCCCCTACAGACCGTACCTGCTATAAAACTACCCCCTACAGACCATACCTGCTATAATACTGCCCCCTACAGACCGTACCTGCTATAATACTGCCCTACAGACCGTACCTGCTATAATACTGCCCCTACAGACCATACCTGCCATAATACTACCCCCTACAGACCATACCTGCTATAATACTGCCCCCTACAGACCACACCTGCTATAATACTGCCCCCTACAGAACATTCCTGCTATAACACTGCCCCCTACAGACCATACCTGCCATAATACTGCCCCTATAGACCATACCTGCTATAATACTGCCCACTACAGACCATACCTGCTATAATACTGCCCCCTACAGACCATACCTGCCATAACACTGTCCCCTACAGACCATTCCTGCTATAACACTGCCCCCTAGACTATACCTGCCATAATACTGCCCCTATAGACCATACCTGCTATAATACTGCCCCCTACAGACAATACCTGCTATAATACTGCCCCCTACAGACCATACCTGCTATAATACTGCCCCTACAGACCATGCCTGCCATAACACTGCCCCCTACAGACCATACCTGCCATAATACTGCCCCTATAGACCATACCTGCTATAACACTGCCACCTACAGACCATTCCTGCCATAATACTGCCCCTATAGACCATACCTGCTATAATACTGCCCCCTACAGACCATACCTGCTATAATACTGCCCCCTACAGACCATACCTGCTATAATACTGCTCCCTACAGACCATACCTGCTATAATACTGCCCCCTACAGACCATACCTGCTATAACACTGCCCCCTATAGACCATTCCTGCTATAACACTGCCCCCTACAGACCATATCTGCCATAATACTGTCCCTATAGACCTTACCTGCTATAATACTACCCCCTACAGACCATTCCTGCAATAATACTGCCCCCTACAGACCTTACCTGCTATAATACTGCCCCCTACAGACCATACCTGCCATAATACTGCCCCCTACAGACCATACCTGATATAATACTGCCCCCTACAGACCATACCTGCAATACTGCACCCTATAGACCATTCCTGCCATAATACTGCCCCTACAGACCATACCTGCCATAATACTGCCCTCTACAGACCATACCTGCCATAATACTGCCCCCTACAGACCATACCTGCTATAACACTGCACCCTACAGACCATTCCTGCTATAATACTGCCCCCTACAGACCATACCTGCCATAACACTGTCCCCTACAGACCATACCTGCTATAATACTGCCCCCTACAGACCATACCTGCTATAATACTGCCCCCTACAGACCATACCTGCTATAACACTGCACCCTATAGACCATTCCTGCTATAATACTGCCCCCTACAGACCATTCCTGCTATAACACTGCCCCCTACAGACCATACCTGACATAATACTGCCCCTACAGACCATACCTGCTATAATACTGCCCCCTACAGACTATACCTGCCATAATACTGCCCCCTACAGACCATTCCTGCTATTATACTGCCCCCTACAGAACATTCCTGCTATAATACTGCCCCTATAGACCATACCTGCCATAATACTGCCCCCTACAGACCATACCTGCTATAATACTGCCCCTATAGACCATACCTGCCATAATACTGCCCCCTACAGACCATACCTGCTATAATACTGCCCCCTACAAACAATTCCTGCCATAACACTGCCCCCTACAGACCATACCTGCCATAATACTGCCCCCTACAGACCATACCTGCCATAATACTGCCCCCTACAGACCACACCTGCTATAATGCTAGTTGGAGGCTTGTATAGAGAGTTCCGCTTTGCAGACTGATGCAGATGAGTGACTCACACATGGAGCAGAGTGAGAAGTTCGGGTCTTGGCCAGGGACAGCTGGGTTGGGACAGGTGCAGCTCTGGGGGTGACAGCGACGTGCACGGACAGACAGGAATGAGGCGAGTCACGTGGAGGCGAGCGCTGCGGATATTCCTGCTGGATGTGACCACTTCTCTATTGGATTTTAGGACCGGAAAAAAAAAAACATCACAGAAGTCATGAAGGTGTAAAGTAAAATATGTGCACTTTAATGAAATGCTCTCGCTCTCCACCGAGCTGGAAACTGAGACAAATCTTCGAAATAAAACATCATCTAAAATCAGAGGTGAGGTCGGTAAAACCGTCAGTCTGTCCTGTAGAGAGGGATCGGGGCGCGCACCGCCATCGCACGCTCACCGTCACAGACCGCACCACATGGCCGCCCGACGCCTGGCAGTGGGAGGGAAGGAGACACTTCGGAGGCCAATATTAATGGTATGGACAAAATAACCGGTGTGATGGATTCCGCCGTGGCGAAGCGCCGCCATGAGTGCTCCAACAACTGCGTCCGATACGTCAAGACATATGGGGAGAAACTCGTGTCGAGTGCCAAAAATGAAGCAAGACATCTGCTCCAAATTATCAGTAGAAGTATAAGGACATGGTTGGTACGTAAAATTAGCATATATGCAAATGAGGAGATGATCTCCGAAACATTTGTAACCATGGAGACATTTTGCTGACTTGACACTTTTACTCGCAGTTGTGTCTGCCGGGGATCATCCCACTCGGATATCGGATCGCAGCCGTATATAATGACAGACGCGCTGTTACTCCATTACATGCGATGGGGAACGAGACCCCGACCTGCCGAAATACAAAAAGTGCAGGCGCCAACCACACTGGCAGGGGTTAAAAATGTCAGATACAAAGTAATAGTAAATCTGTCTAGTAAAATAATCTGGTCATCTGAAATCTATAAAGTAGAAAGTTTACGCAATGTCCGAGAGGCCCGGGGAACAGAAAACAACGGCGCCCCCCTCTGAGCGAGCACTGGAAAACTGGGAGTCTCTGAAGACGAAGTAGGGACCCTGAGATATGGAAACTCCAGAGCTGAACTCTCAGGACGTCGTCATAGCCTCGGCTTAATCTGAAGAGGTTTCCCTGCAAGAGAAATACAACACATTAGGGGCATGAAATCATCAGTCACAGCAAAGCTAAAAGGGAATCTCCACCTCAGTCATCAGGTCAGATTTTACGTAAAAAGTGCTGCTGTATTCAAACATCTATCGCCTGCAGCCACCACTAGAGGGAGCTCCCTATATACATGATAAGATCCTGTCTGCAGCCACCACTAGGGGGAGCTCCCTGTATACAGAGATACATGATAAGATCCTGTCTACAGCCACCACTAGGCGAGCGCCCTGTATACAGAGATACAAGATAAGATCCTGTCTGCAGTCACCACTAGGGGGAGCTCCCTGTATACAGAGATACAAGATAAGACCCTGTCTGCAGTCACCACTAGGGGGAGCTCCCTGTATACAGAGATACATGATAAGATCCTGTCTGCAGTCACCACTAGGGGGAGCTCCCTGTATACAGATATACATGATAAGATCCTGTCTGCTGTCACCACTAGGGGAAGCTCCCTGTATACAGATATACATGATAAGATCCTGTCTGCAGTCACCACTAGGGGGAGCTCCCTGTAAACAGAGATACATGATAAGATCCTGTCTGCAGCCACCACTAGGGGGAGCTCCCAGTATACAGAGATACATGATAAGATCCTGTCTGCAGTCACCACTAGGGGGAGCTCCCTGTATACAGATATACATGATAAGATCCTGTCTGCAGTCACCACTAGGGGAAGCTCCCTGTATACAGATATACATGATAAGATCCTGTCTGCAGTCACCACTAGGGGGAGCTCCCTGTAAACAGAGATACATGATAAGATCCTGTCTGCAGCCACCACTAGGGGGAGCTCCCAGTATACAGAGATACATGATAAGATCTTGTCTGCAGCCACCACTAGGGGGAGCTCCCTGTATACAGAGATACATGATAAGACCCTGTCTGCAGTCAACACTAGGGGGAGCTCCCTGTAAACAGAGATACATGATAAGATCCTGTCTGCAGCCACCACTAGGGGGAGCTCCCTGTATACAGAGATACATGATAAGATCCTATACAGAGAAACGTGATGGGATCCTGTATCATCAATCTCTGTATACAGGGAGCTCCCCCTAGTGATGAGTGTCCTCGTAACTGTACCAATTATAATGCCACAAATACAGACAGTGATCCTGAGCGCAGTCTTGTTGTATGAAGACTCTATCCATTGTGCGGTGATACTTTCTATAAAAGCTCCAGAGCACAGAGCTTTTCTGTAGACTGTATCATGAGTGGCAGTGTGAATGGTGCAGAAATCTCTTGTTCTAGCTGGCGCTGCGCTGTGGATGGACGAGCACGCACTCGTGCCACTGCTTCATGGCTAATTAACGTACAATAATCGCTTTGTTTATCACCTTGGCCCCTCCTGTGCACCAGCCGCACCTCAGAATAACACCCAGGACTGACGGTGTTAACTGCAATTAGTCACCTGCGAGGAGCCGCAGTCACTGAGGAGTGACAGATGCTGTGCCAGAGATGCACGATGACAGTGCCCCTGCCCGGCCTGCTAGATATTTGCAACCTTCTCTTCTTAGGTTAGTGTCAGTCTTTACTACGACTCTGCCATTGTATTCCTAAAGTTCCTGGCTGCAGCAATACCTTTATCCATGATATAGGGCCTTTTTCCTGGCAGATTTGCAGAAGATATAAATCTGCAGTATACCAACTCAATAATGATTGGGTAGAAATCTGCAACAAAAATCAACGTAAAAATCTTATTAAAAACGCAACAAAAAACGCATCTGTTTTAAGCACCTTTTTCCTGCCAAGAGATGCAGAAACGTGTGCACCAAATACTTAACGTGTGCACACAGCTTTACACGTACTGCTCCATTAGGCGCGAACTCCAAACACCGCGGCTCATCTGCAGCTTCCTCCTTGGAGGCTCACGTCCAAACTCTGCTCCACAGAGGCGCAGATATGATCAGTGGCTCCATTTTAGCTGCATTGGGCATTGTAGCCTGAGGTGGTCAGAAATCTACTGCACTGTAATGGTCTTCTCCCTCCCCTATGCTTTACACTGCAGCACAGCTGGAAGTTAAGTTGCTTTGTGCATTGGAAATCCTTCTCCCATCAGATGCGGTCTCTCCCCCATGCTATACACTGCAGCTCAGCTTCTACAGGTTGACAGCGGCGTATAAGATGTTATCAGATGACGCCCTCCGGGTTTACGGCCATTACGGTAGTGGACCACCAGACCGATGTGATCCAGCAGTGACGCACATTGATCAGATACCACCCCAAGAGCCGCGGAGCATGGATTAACCTGCGCTTTTTGCAGGCCGGAGAGTGACGTAATGAGCAGCTGCCATCGATGCGGGCATGTATCTGAATTTTTTTCCACGTGTATATGGCACCGTTGCGAGAACTGATGGATTGCGGTCAGCACCAGCGTGCCAGTGGCGGTAGAATGAGTCGGACATACCCTGGTACACAGAACAGAGACACTGAAGAGTTGGGGCAGGAGTCTCGGGTGGCGCAGCTTCGTCGCTGTCACCATCTGGCTCGGAGTCGGCTCCGCCATTACTGCTCGTGGGGCTCTGGCTCATTTACCGCACTGAGCTGCTCACTAAGCCCTGAAGTCGCAAACAGCAGGGGGCCCCCTTCAATGCTTATGGAGCGCGGGCAGGGGCCCGGCCATAACTCACAGAGCTAAGTGCGGGAACTGAAGGCAGAGCTGCGAGGACGACAGGCAGGAGCCTCAGTCCTGCGAGGTTTCTGGCGCAATTCTGACTCCATGGTGACACGTGACTCGTCGTCGCTGCGTCTCCTCTCGGTGGGATTCGGCGTGACCTAGATCCGCGCAGCTGCTTCTCTCCCCCATGCTGCTCTCCCCTCGCGCCCTGTTTGCACCCTGTCAAGACGACCCTCTGATTTTTCACAAGCTCTCGCCCCATTGCCAGGCGCTGTCTCAGCAGCGCCTCCGTCACTCAACAGGAGAAAATTCTCCTTCTCCAGCCCAAGGTGCATGAAAAACCTGAAGGGTGTGACCCTCCTTGTGTATATAAAGGTGTCTGCCGTGGGAAGATGGCGGCCGACGCCAACACACAAATAAAGCCGCAGATTTATTATTACTGTCCTAATATTAGACGAGGCTGCATCAAACTTACTACAGTGGTGTATGCGATGAGAAAAATGTCTGGCATCTTATTACAGGTGTTATTTCCTTACGCCACCTCAGGAATGGGGGACGCCATATTAAATCTGGCGCATTTTACAACTCATTTTGGGCGCACCGCCTTTTCAGGACCATTTCAAAACTGTAGAGAAAGATGTAAAAACCGTGTAAAGTACATGATAAACTTGACGAGCGGCAAATAGCACAGGTCTGTTTACTTGCGCAGTTTGACTTGCATTTTACTTAGTCTTTGCGGCGGATCTATGAAAAACTAGCTGAAGAGCCCGGTGTTGCCCGGGCATAGTAACTAAAAGTGGTTAGTTATAACAAATTATAAAGATCATCCTCCATCCCATAGTCTCGTGCCCATATACCTATCCTCCATCCCATAGTCCTGTGCCCATATACCCATCCTCCATCCCATAGTCCCGTGCCCATATACCCATCCTCCATCCCATAGTCCCGTGCCCATATACCCATCCCATAGTCCCGTGCCCATATACCCATCCCATAGTCCCGTGCCCATATACCCATCCCATAGTCCCGTGCCCATATACCCATCCTCCATCCTATAGTCCCGTGCCCATATACCCATCCTCCATCCCAGTCCCGTGCCCATATACCCATCCTCCATCCCATAGTCCCGTGCCCATATACCCATCCCATAGTCCCGTGCCCATATACCCATCCTCCATCCCATAGTCCCGTGCCCATATATCCATCATACACATCCTCCATCCCATAGTCCCGTGCCCATATACCTGTCATACCCATCCTCCATCCCACTGTCCTGTGCCCATATATCCATCATACACACCCTCCATCCCATAGTCCCGTGCCCATATACCTGTCATACCCATCCTCCATCCCACTGTCCTGTGCCCATATATCCATCATACACACCCTCCATCCCATAGTCCCGTGCCCATATACCTATCCTCCATCCCATAGTCCCGTGCCCATATACAGTGGGCCAAAAAAGTATTTAGTCAGTCAGCAATAGTGCAAGTTCCACCACTTAAAAAGATGAGAGGCGTCTGTAATTTACATCATAGGTAGACCTCAACTATAGGAGACAAACTGAGAAAAAAAAATCCAGAAAATCACATTGTCTGTTTTTTTTTCCTTTTATTTGCATATTATGGTGGAAAATAAGTATTTGGTCAGAAACAAGCAATCAAGATTTCTGGCTCTCACAGACCTGTAACTTCTTCTTTAAGAGTCTCCTCTTTCCTCCACTCATTACCTGTAGTAATGGCACCTGTTTAAACTTGTTATCAGTATAAAAAGACACCTGTGCACACCCTCAAACAGTCTGACTCCAAACTCCACTATGGTGAAGACCAAAGAGCTGTCAAAGGACACCAGAAACAAAATTGTAGCCCTGCACCAGGCTGGGAAGACTGAATCTGCAATAGCCAACCAGCTTGGAGTGAAGAAATCAACTGTGGGAGCAATAATTAGAAAATGGAAGACATACAAGACCACTGATAATCTCCCTCGATCTGGTGCTCCACGCAAAATCCCACCCCGTGGGGTCAGAATGATCACAAGAACGGTGAGCAAAAATCCCAGAACCACGCGGGGGGACCTAGTGAATGAATTGCAGAGAGCTGGGACCAATGTAACAAGGCCTACCATAAGTAACACACTACGCCACCATGGACTTAGATCCTGCAGTGCCAGACGTGTCACACTGCTTAAGCCTGTACATGTCCGGGCCCGTCTGAAGTTTGCTAGAGAGCATTTGGATGATCCAGAGGAGTTTTGGGAGAATGTCCTATGGTCTGATGAAACCAAACTGGAACTGTTTGGTAGAAACACAACTTGTCGTGTTTGGAGGAAAAAGAATACTGAGTTGCATCCATCAAACACCATACCTACTGTAAAGCATGGTGGTGGAAACATCATGCTTTGGGGCTGTTTCTCTGCAAAGCGGCCAGGACGACTGATCCGGGTACATGAAAGAATGAATGGGGCCATGTATCGTGAGATTTTGAGTGCAAACCTCCTTCCATCAGCAAGGGCATTGATGATGAAACGTGGCTGGGTCTTTCAACATGACAATGATCCAAAGCACACCACCAGGGCAACGAAGGAGTGGCTTCGTAAGAAGCATTTCAAGGTCCTGGAGTGGCCTAGCCAGTCTCCAGATCTCAACCCTATAGAAAACCTTTGGAGGGAGTTGAAAGTCCGTGTTGCCAAGCGAAAAGCCAAAAACATCACTGCTCTAGAGGAGATCTGCATGGAGGAATGGGCCAACATACCAACAACAGTGTGTGGCAACCTTGTGAAGACTTACAGAAAACATTTGACCTCTGTCATTGCCAACAAAGGATATATCACAAAGTATTGAGATGAAATTTTGTTTCTGACCAAATACTTATTTTCCACCATAATATGCAAATAAAATGAAAAAAAAAACAGACAATGTGATTTTCTGGATTTTTTTTTCTCAGTTTGTCTCCCATAGTTGAGGTCTACCTATGATGTAAATTACAGACGCCTCTCATCTTTTTAAGTGGTGGAACTTGCACTATTGCTGACTGACTAAATACTTTTTTGCCCCACTGTACCTATCCTCCATCCCATAGTCCCATGCCCATATATCCATCATACACATCCTCCATCCCATAGTCCTGTGCCCATATACCCATACTCCATCCCATAGTCCCGTGCCCATATACCCATCCTCCATACCATAGTCCCGTGCCCATATACTCATCATACATATCCTCCATCCTATAGTCCCGTGCCCATATACCCATCACACATCCTCCATCCCATAGTCCTGTGCCCATATACCCATCATACATATCTGCCATCCCATAGTCCCGTGCCCATATACCCATCATACATATCTGCCATCCCATAGTCCCGTGCCCATATACCCATCATACATATCTGCCATCCCATAGTCCAGTGCCCATATACCCATCATACATATCCTCCATCCCACAGTCCCGTGCCCATATACCCATCATACATATCTGCCATCCCATAGTCCAGTGCCCATATACCAATCATACATATCCTCCATCCCATAGTCCCGTACCCATATACCCATCATACATATCTTCCATCCCATAGTCCCGTGCCCATATACCCATCATACATATCCTCCATCCCATAGTCCCGTACCCATATACCCATCATACATATCTGCCATCCCATAGTCCCGTACCCATATACCCATCATACATATCTGCCATCCCATAGTCCCGTACCCATATACCCATCATACATATCTGCCATCCCATAGTCCAGTGCCCATATACCAATCATACATATCCTCCATCCCATAGTCCCGTACCCATATACCCATCATACATATCTTCCATCCCATAGTCCCGTGCCCATATATCCATCATACATATCTGCCATCCCATGGTCCCGTGCCCATATACCCATCATACATATCTGCCATCCCATAGTCCCGTACCCATATACCCATCATACATATCTGCCATCCCATAGTCCAGTGCCCATATACCCATCATACATATCCTCCATCCCATAGTCCCGTACCCATATACCCATCATACATATCCACTATCCCATAGTCCAGTGCCCATATACCCATCATACATATCTGCCATCCCATAGTCCAGTGCCCATATACCCATCATACATATCTGCCATCCCATAGTCCAGTGCCCATATACCCATCATACATATCCACTATCCCATAGTCCCGTACCCATATACCCATCATACATATCTGCCATCCCATAGTCCAGTGCCCATATACCCATCATACATATCTGCCATCCCATAGTCCCGTACCCATATACCCATCATACATATCTGCCATCCCATAGTCCAGTGCCCATATACCCATCATACATATCTGCCATCCCATAGTCCCGTACCCATATACCCATCATACATATCTGCCATCCCATAGTCCAGTGCCCATATACCCATCATACATATCTGCCATCCCACGGTCCCGTACCCATATACCCATCATACATATCTGCCATCCCATAGTCCAGTGCCCATATACCCATCATACATATCCTCCATCCCACAGTCCCGTGCCCATATACCCATCATACATATCTGCCATCCCATAGTCCAGTGCCCATATACCAATCATACATATCCTCCATCCCATAGTCCCGTACCCATATACCCATCATACATATCTGCCATCCCATAGTCCCGTGCCCATATACCCATCATACATATCTGCCATCCCATGGTCCCGTGCCCATATACCCATCATACATATCTGCCATCCCATAGTCCCGTACCCATATACCCATCATACATATCTGCCATCCCATAGTCCCGTACCCATATACCCATCATACATATCTGCCATCCCATAGTCCAGTGCCCATATACCCATCATACATATCCTCCATCCCATAGTCCCATCATACATATCTGCCATCCCATAGTCCAGTGCCCATATACCCATCATACATATCTGCCATCCCATAGTCCCGTACCCATATACCCATCATACATATCTGCGATCCCATAGTCCAGTGCCCATATACCCATCATACATATCTGCCATCCCATAGTCCAGTGCCCATATACCCATCATACATATCTGCCATCCCATAGTCTAGTGCCCATATACCCATCACACATCCTACATCCCATAGTCCTGTGCCCATATACCCATCATACATATCCTCCATCCCATAGTCCCGTACCCATATACCCATCATACATATCTGCCATCCCATAGTCCCGTACCCATATACCCATCATACATATCTGCCATCCCATAGTCCAGTGCCCATATACCCATCATACATATCCTCCATCCCATAGTCCCGTACCCATATACCCATCATACATATCCTCCATCCCATAGTCCAGTGCCCATATACCCATCATACATATCCTCCATCCCATAGTCCAGTGCCCATATACCCATCATACATATCCTCCATCCCATAGTCCCGTACCCATATACCCATCATACATATCTGCCATCCCATAGTCCCGTACCCATATACCCATCATACATATCTGCCATCCCATAGTCCAGTGCCCATATACCCATCATACATATCTGCCATCCCATGGTCCCGTACCCATATACCCATCATACATATCTGCCATCCCATAGTCCAGTGCCCATATACCCATCATACATATCTGCCATCCCTTAGTCCAGTGCCCATATACCCATCACACATCCTCCATCCCATAGTCCCATGCCCATATACCCATCATACATATCCTCCATCCCATAGTCCTGTGCCCACATACCCATCATACATATCCTCCATCCTAGGATCTCCCCTCACAATATATCCCGTTCTCCATCAAAAGACGCAAATTCTATCATCACTTTATCAACACCGTGCAGCCCACAATGGGATGAAATCCAAGCGATTATTAAGAGACTCAACCAGGAGGACACGGCGTGAAATAACCAACACCGGCTGCAGATACGTGGCCCGAGTGGCCTCACTTTAAGCCACTCCTCATCTCCTAGCCAAACCACAGCAGAACATGGCTCTCGGCCTCAGGTTTCCATAAATGCCGATGCGACGTGTACATGTTTTAGGTAAAACCGAGCCCACCCGATTCCCCTCCGGTACGGCCCAAGATATTAGATCTTTCATGTATAGTAATACACGGCACGTTGTGTCGCTTCGGCTGCCTCGCCTCCAAATTAAAATATATTGGAAGCACCGTTCAGCAAACTGAAGAAAAGGAGCAGAGCATTCATCAAAGATTACTAAGAACAATGCTTCTACGCGGGAGCGGCCAAACACTCTGGAAATGGCCAGAAAGGCGACAATTCGGGGAGGTGACAGGCACAAACGACTGACAATGAGAGAAGCTTTCTGGATCCTGACATTGGACACTATACACCTGCAGGGAGGACATATTTTATATATACTAACAGGTATTTTCTTCCTGCGCCGCAGCTCCGTGATGTCGGCGCGGAGCACTGCTTGTGCTTAGTAGTGCGATTGCTGGCTGTGATTGGCTCAATTTTCCTATATACGATCACATGTATCGTCACTGTTGTATCCGATGACTAAGGGCGCTTTTAGCGCCGCAGAATCGCCTCAGCTGATGAGAGAGAGAATTTTTTCCGTCCGCCAGAAATGATTTCAGGGTTAAATTCTGTCTGACTTCCTTCCTCCGGGCATGCGCACTCTAAAATGCGGATCCTGCAGCAAAAAAAACGTTGCATGGTCCGTCCGGCATGTCGGCGGACGCCAAAAATTTGGCGGATCCGCAAAAAAAAACGGATCCAACGGATGGCCATCCGTCAAGATCCGCCGGTAATGCATCTCAATGGGGAAAACAATGGCGGATCCGTTTTTTTTTTTTTGAAAAACGGCGGATTTTGACTGATGGTCAAAAACGGAAGTGTGAAACAGGCCTTAGTAACGACTCCCGACCGCTGCGATGTCGCTGGTGAGATCTGCCTGTGTGGCAGCTCACTAGCGACCACTTAGCGATGCACCAGCGATCCTGACCGCGTCATATCACTGGTCGGGATCGCTGGTGCATTGCTAAGTGTGACAGTACCTTTACCTTGTAATGTCTTCACATCCTGTTCCGTCCAGAGGTGTCCGGATCCCAGAATTCCAAGCAGCAGAAGTTCACCGACCGACATATTGCGACACCCAAGTGATGGGTGTCTCAATATGGAAACTGCTGGGGGTACCAGCCTCTTTCACGGTACCACCAGCAGAACACCATCACACCACACACACACACACACACAGTATACGCCGTACGCACCTCACACACACACACAGTATACGCCGTACACACCACACACTGTATATGCCGTACGCAGCCTCTTGCACGGTACCACCAGCAGAACATCGTCGCACCACACACACTGTATACACCGTACACACCACACACTGTATATGCCGTACGCAGCCTCTTGCGCGGTACCACAAGCGGAACACTGTCGCGAACACGCCGCCAGGATGAGCCGAATGATTCACTGACCGCTGCCATCTTTGTACAGGAGGAGCGCATGTGCAGTTTTAATGTGACCGCTGCTATCTGTCTGTAAAAAGATGGCGGCAGTCTGACTTACTGCACCTGCGCGATTTCCATGCACGCGCAGTGAATCATTCGGCTGATCCTGGCGGCAGATGTGTGACATGTCTACAGGCAGAGGAAGCCGGTCACATTAAAGGGGTTTTCCCACGGACGAAAGTTCACTTTAAAAATTGTCTGTGTCTGACCGTGTACGGAGCATACCACATCTCCTGGGCAGGGGAGGAAGCAAAACACAATACTGACATCACAGCAGGGGATCACAGAGGATTCATTTTGTGAGGTAAAATATTTCATTCACTGTTTTTAAACAATATTTTACCTCACAAAATCAATCCTCTGTGATCTCCTGCTGTGATGTCAGTATTGTCTTTTGCTTCCTCCCCTGCCCAGGAGATGTGGTATGTTCTCTACATGGTCAGACACAGACAATTTTTAAAATGAACTTTCGTTCGTGGGAAAACCCCTTTAAAAAGCAAATATGAACGCCAACACGGCTCTTCCTAAAAAGTACGCCAATGACAATGAAAGGAAAGCAGCAAAGGCACAACGTCAAAAACAACGGGCAAATGATCAGCACATGGGGAAAGAGAGCGTGGAGAGGTGGGTGAGCACGTGGGGGGAGAGATTCTCAATGTGGCAAAGCCTGCCCCCATCGTGACATTACCGCCCTCCCGATGCGATCGGGCCTCCATCTTGTAAGAAATAAAAGCTTTGCTGCGGTTTCTGTGGGCAGCATAGCAACCAATCACAGCGTGATATTCTACTCGGGTAAAATGAAAGCAGTGCTGTGATTGGCTGCGTTGGGCATTAAAGTCATTTTTGGGAACTCTCCTCATGTCTTCTGTGCCTATTTACCGCCACATATTGTAAATACATCCGCAGACCCCCGCACTAACTAGGAGGACCCCATTTTGGCCACAGTCATGCTCAAACTAGCAAAAAATTGCAACCAAATTAATAAAGATTTAACAAGGAAATTCATAAGTTTTGCACATTAAAAATGGCGCCATCTTATGAACCCAATAAGGTCCCTTACCCAGTCCCATTAATAGTAATGTCTGCGCCACTCCCAACCCCGTGACGTTATAGCCATGAACATGAAGGAAACAGAACTGTGCGACGAAGGGTTAAACGAGTAAATGTCTTCCTCAAAACCCAAGATTCTGCGGCTGCACCGCGGGATGAGCGTGCTCAGTGGAGCCGTTAAAGACGCGTGTTCCATTAACGTTACGACTGTGAAATATGGCGAGTGAATGACGGCCGTATGGCGGCAGATTTGCGGCCGGCCGCGTTGTGGAGGATTTAATCCTCGCTCCGGCGCGCGCAGCGCTGTAAAGCGTTTACTGAGACGATCGTTGGAGGCCATAAAATCCTCTTCTTTCTCCCAAACAAGGCTGCGCGGAGCCATTTGCCGGGCCCTGAACGCTCGTCGGGGGAGACGGGAACAGCTGCTCGCGCCAGGAGTCTGCAGCCATCTTCCCCAGCAAATTAACTGAAATGGGCGCTTCCTAATTAAATTAGCACGCAAATGAAATGGTTTGCATTGGTGCACTCGCTTACCATTAGCACAGGGGTGCGGGCATCGGCCCCGAGGGACAGGAGGGGACAAAGCATTGCAGGGGGCACTACTCCCATCATCATAACCCAACAGGGTGGAAAGACAGCAAGCGAAGGGTTAAACTGAAAGGGGATCACGGATCAGGACACGCGGGATCAGCTGCATATATAATCTATCCTCCATTACACTCTGCGCTCCCGGGGATGATGGGAGTGATGCTTCTTATCAAACGGATCAGAATGTCGGTAGACAAAGATGATGGGAGTGATGCACTGTGTGATAGATTAGAAGAATAGATTGTGAGCTCCTGGGTACAAGGATGATGGGAGTGGTAGATTGTGAGCTCCTGGGTACAAGGATGATGGGAGTGGTAGATTGTGAGCTCCTGGGTACAAGGATGATGGGAGTGGTAGATTGTGAGCTCCTGGGTATGAGGATGATGGGAGTGGTAGATTGTGAGCTGCTGGGTATGAGGATGATGGGAGTGGTAGACTGTGAGCTGCTGGGTATGAGGATGATGGGAGTGGTAGATTGTGAGTTCCTGGTATGAGGATGAAGGGAGTGGTAGATTGTGAGCTGCTGGGTATGAGGATGATGGGAGTGGTAGATTGTGAGCTCCTGGGTATGAGGATGATGGGAGTGGTAGATTGTGAGTTCCTGGTATGAGGATGAAGGGAGTGGTAGATTGTGAGCTGCTGGTATGAGGATGATGGGAGTGGTAGATTGTGAGCTCCTGGGTATGAGGATGATGGGAGTGGTAGATTGTGAGCTGCTGGGTATGAGGATGATGGGAGTGGTAGATTGTGAGTTCCTGGTATGAGGATGATGGGAGTGGTAGACTGTGAGCTGCTGGGTATGAGGATGATGGGAGTGGTAGATTGTGAGCTCCTGGGTATGAGGATGATGGGAGTGGTAGATTGTGAGTTCCTGGTATGATAATGAAGGGAGTGGTAGATTGTGAGCTGCTGGTATGAGGATGATGGGAGTGGTAGACTGTGAGCTCCTGGGTATGAGGATGATGGGAGTGGTAGATTGTGAGCTGCTGGGTATGAGGATGATGGGAGTGGTAGATTGTGAGCTGCTGGGTATGAGGATGATGGGAGTGGTAGATTGTGAGCTTCTGGGTATGAGGATGATGGGAGTGGTAGATTGTGAGCTCCTAGGTATGAGGATGATGGGAGTGGTAGACTGTGAGCTCCTGGGTATGAGGATGATGGGAGTGGTAGATTGTGAGCTGCTGGGTATGAGGATGATGGGAGTGGTAGATTGTGAGCTCCTGGGTATGAGGATGATGGGAGTGGTAGATTGTGAGCTGCTGGGTATGAGGATGATGGGAGTGGTAGATTGTGAGCTCCTAGGTATGAGGATGATGGGAGTGGTAGACTGTGAGCTCCTGGGTATGAGGATGATGGGAGTGGTAGATTGTGAGCTCCTAGGTATGAGGATGATGGGAGTGGTAGACTGTGAGCTGCTGGGTATGAGGATGATGGGAGTGGTAGATTGTGAGCTCCTAGGTATGAGGATGATGGGAGTGGTAGATTGTGAGCTGCTGGGTATGAGGATGATGGGAGTGGTAGATTGTGAGCTCCTAGGTATGAGGATGATGGGAGTGGTAGACTGTGAGCTCCTGGGTATGAGGATGATGGGAGTGGTAGATTGTGAGCTCCTAGGTATGAGGATGATGGGAGTGGTAGATTGTGAGCTCCTAGGTATGAGGATGATGGGAGTGGTAGACTGTGAGCTCCTAGGTATGAGGATGATGGGAGTGGTAGATTGTGAGCTGCTGGGTATGAGGATGATGGGAGTGGTAGATTGTGAGCTGCTGGGTATGAGGATGATGGGAGTGGTAGATTGTGAGCTGCTGGGTATGAGGATGATGGGAGTGGTAGATTGTGAGCTGCTGGGTATGAGGATGATGGGAGTGGTAGATTGTGAGCTCCTGGGTATGAGGATGATGGGAGTGGTAGATTGTGAGCTCCTAGGTATGAGGATGATGGGAGTGGTAGATTGTGAGCTCCTGGGTATGAGGATGATGGGAGTGGTAGACTGTGAGCTCCTGGGTATGAGGATGATGGGAGTGGTAGATTGTGAGCTGCTGGGTATGAGGATGATGGGAGTGGTAGATTGTGAGCTGCTGGGTATGAGGATGATGGGAGTGGTAGATTGTGAGCTGCTGGGTATGAGGATGATGGGAGTGGTAGATTGTGAGCTGCTGGGTATGTTGATGATGGGAGTGGTAGATTGTGAGCTGCTGGGTATGAGGATGATGGGAGTGGTAGACTGTGAGCTGCTGGGTATGAGGATGATGGGAGTGGTAGATTTGAGCTGCTGGGTATGAGGATGATGGGAGTGGTAGATTGTGAGTTCCTGGTATGAGGATGATGGGAGTGGTAGATTGTGAGCTGCTGGGTATGAGGATGATGGGAGTGGTAGATTGTGAGCTGCTGGGTATGAGGATGATGGGAGTGGTAGATTGTGAGCTGCTGGGTATGAGGATGATGGGAGTGGTAGATTGTGAGCTCCTGGGTATGAGGATGATGGGAGTGGTAGATTGTGAGCTGCTGGGTATGAGGATGATGGGAGTGGTAGATTGTGAGCTGCTGGGTATGAGGATGATGGGAGTGGTAGATTTGAGCTGCTGGGTATGAGGATGATGGGAGTGGTAGATTGTGAGCTCCTGGGTATGAGGATGATGGGAGTGGTAGATTGTGAGCTCCTTGGTATAAGGATGATGGGGGTGGTAGATTGTGAGCTGCTGGGTATGAGGATGATGGGAGTGGTAGATTGTGAGCTGCTGGGTATGAGGATGATGGGAGTGGTAGATTGTGAGCTGCTGGGTATGAGGATGATGGGAGTGGTAGATTGTGAGCTCCTTGGTATGAGGATGATGGGAGTGGTAGATTGTGAGCTCCTAGGTATGAGGATGATGGGAGTGGTAGATTGTGAGCTCCTGGGTATGAGGATGATAGGAGTGGTAGATTGTGAGCTCCTAGGTATGAGGATGATGGGAGTGGTAGACTGTGAGCTCCTGGGTATGAGGATGATGGGAGTGGTAGATTGTGAGCTCCTAGGTATGAGGATGATGGGAGTGGTAGATTGTGAGCTCCTAGGTATGAGGATGATGGGAGTGGTAGACTGTGAGCTCCTAGGTATGAGGATGATGGGAGTGGTAGATTGTGAGCTCCTAGGTATGAGGATGATGGGAGTGGTAGATTGTGAGCTCCTGGGTATGAGGATGATAGGAGTGGTAGATTGTGAGCTCCTTGGTATAAGGATGATGGGAGTGGTAGATTGTGAGCTGCTGGGTATGAGGATGATGGGAGTGGTAGATTGTGAGCTCCTAGGTATGAGGATGATGGGAGTGGTAGATTTTGAGTTCCTGGTATGAGGATGATGGGAGTGGTAGATTGTGAGCTCCTAGGTATGAGGATGATGGGAGTGGTAGATTGTGAGTTCCTGGTATGAGGATGATGGGTGTGGTAGATTGTGAGCTCCTGGGTATGAGGATGATGGGAGTGGTAGATTGTGAGCTCCTGGGTATGAGGATGATGGGAGTGGTAGATTGTGAGCTCCTTGGTATAAGGATGATGGGAGTGGTAGATTGTGAGCTGCTGGGTATGAGGATGATGGGAGTGGTAGATTGTGAGCTGCTGGGTATGAGGATGATGGGAGTGGTAGATTGTGAGCTCCTAGGTATGAGGATGATGGGAGTGGTAGATTTTGAGTTCCTGGTATGAGGATGATGGGAGTGGTAGATTTGAGCTTCTGGGTATGAGGATGATGGGAGTGGTAGATTGTGAGCTGCTGGGTATGAGGATGATGGAAGTGGTAGATTGTGAGCTCCTAGGTATGAGGATGATGGGAGTGGTATATTGTGAGCTCCTGGGTATGAGGATGAAGGGAGTGGTAGATTTGAGCTGCTGGGTATGAGGATCATGGGAGTGGTAGATTGTGAGCTCCTAGGTATGAGGATGATGGGAGTGGTAGATTGTGAGCTCCTGGTATGAGGATGATGGGAGTGGTAGATTGTGAGCTGCTGGGTATGAGGATGATGGGAGTGGTAGATTGTGAGCTGCTGGGTATGAGGATGATGGGAGTGGTAGATTGTGAGCTGCTGGGTATGAGGATGATGGGAGTGGTAGATTGTGAGCTGCTGGTATGAGGATGAAGGGAGTGGTAGATTGTGAGCTCCTAGGTATGAGGATGATGGGAGTGGTAGATTGTGAGCTGCTGGTATGAGGATGATGGGAGTGGTAGATTGTGAGCTGCTGGGTATGAGGATGATAGGAGTGGTAGATTGTGAGTTCCTGGGTTTGAGGATGATAGGAGTGGTAGATTGTGAGTTCCTGGTATGAGGATGATGGGAGTGGTAGATTGTGAGCTGCTGGGTATGAGGATGATGGGAGTGGTAGATTGTGAGTTCCTGGGTTTGAGGATGATAGGAGTGGTAGATTGTGAGCTCCTGGGTATGAGGATGATGGGAGTGGTAGATTGTGAGTTCCTGGTATGAGGATGATGGGAATGGTAGATTGTGAGCTCCTGGGTATGAGGATGATGGGAGTGGTAGATTGTGAGCTGCTGGGTATGAGGATGATGGGAGTGGTAGATTTAAGCTGCTGGGTATGAGGATGATAGGAGTGGTAGATTGTGAGTTCCTGGTATGAGGATGATGGGAGTGGTAGATTGTGAGCTGCTGGGTATGAGGATGATGGGAGTGGTAGATTGTGAGCTCCTGGTATGAGGATGATGGGAGTGGTAGATTGTGAGCTGCTGGGTATGAGGATGATGGGAGTGGTAGATTGTGAGTTCCTGGTATGAGGATGATGGGAGTGGTAGATTGTGAGCTGCTGGGTATGAGGATGATGGGAGTGGTAGATTGTGAGTTCCTGGTATGAGGATGATGGGAGTGGTAGATTGTGAGCTGCTGGGTATGAGGATGATGGGAGTGGTAGATTGTGAGTTCCTGGTATGAGGATGATGGGAGTGGTAGATTGTGAGCTGCTGGGTATGAGGATTATGGGAGTGGTAGATTGTGAGCTCCTGGTATGAGGATGATGGGAGTGGTAGATTGTGAGCTGCTGGGTATGAGGATGATGGGAGTGGTAGATTATGAGCTCCTAGGTATGAGGATGATGGGAGTGGTAGATTGTGAGCTGCTGGGTATGAGGATGATGGGAGTGGTAGATTGTGAGCTGCTGGGTATGAGGATGATGGGAGTGGTAGATTGTGAGCTGCTGGGTATGAGGATGATGGGAGTGGTAGATTGTGAGCTGCTGGGTATGAGGATGATGGGAGTGGTAGATTTGAGCTGCTGGCTGGGTATGAGGATGATAGGAGTGGTAGATTGTGAGCTCCTAGGTATGAGGATGATGGGAGTGGTAGATTGTGAGCTGCTGGGTATGAGGATGATAGGAGTGGTAGATTGTGAGCTCCTAGATATGAGGATGATGGGAGTGGTAGATTGTGAGCTGCTGGGTATGAGGATGATGGGAGTGGTAGATTGTGAGCTGCTGGTATGAGGGAGATGGGAGTGGTAGATTGTGAGCTGCTGGTATGAGGATGATGGGAGTGGTAGATTGTGAGCTGCTGGGTATGAGGATGATGGGAGTGGTAGATTGTGAGCTCCTAAGTATGAGGATGATGGGAGTGGTAGATTGTGAGCTGCTGGGTATGAGGATGATGGGAGCGGTAGATTGTGAGCTGCTGGGTATGAGGATGATGGGAGTGGTAGATTGTGAGCTGCTGGTATGAGGATGATGGGAGTGGTAGATTGTGAGCTGCTGGGTATGAGGATGATGGGAGTGGTAGATTGTGAGCTGCTGGGTATGAGGATGATGGGAGTGGTAGATTGTGAGCTCCTAAGTATGAGGATGATGGGAGTGGTAGATTGTGAGCTGCTGGGTATGAGGATGATGGGAGTGGTAGATTTGAGCTGCTGGGTATGAGGAGGATGGGAGTGGTAGATTGTGAGCTCCTAGGTATGAGGATGATGGGAGTGGTAGACTTGAGCTGCTGGGTATGAGGATGATGGGAGTGGTAGATTTGAGCTGCTGGGTATGAGGATGATGGGAGTGGTAGATTTGAGCTGCTGGGTATGAGGATGATGGGAGTGGTAGATTGTGAGCTGCTGGGTATGAGGATGATGGGAGTGGTAGATTGTGAGCTCCTAAGTATGAGGATGATGGGAGTGGTAGATTGTGAGCTGCTGGGTATGAGGATGATGGGAGTGGTAGATTGTGAGCTGCTGGGTATGAGGATGATGGGAGTGGTAGATTTGAGCTCCTGGGTATGAGGATGATGGGAGTGGTAGATTTGAGCTGCTGGGGTAATGATAGATTGGTGGATGCAGGTGGTAACGCCGTCCTGATTTCTGTTGGTTGTTCTTACTGGAAACAGTCAGCAAGCTTGTAGACAGGCACCATCAAACAATTTAGCTTTTCCTACAAGCCCTGTGCATGCAGGGAATTATGGGAGATTTCAGCTCTGAAACCTGAAATTTTGTGACTGCAGCTCCGGAGTAAAAATTCCCTCAAGTTCTTCTCCAACCAAGTAGAAGCGGATTGAAGCGACATCCAGCACCACCTGCACAGTCGCCGGTCGCTGCCATGATTCAGGCCAGGGCTTCGGGGGTTAGAAGTTTGACTTGCCGTGACATGACTTGTAGAGACGCCTGCGCCGGTCCGGGGAGACGCACCTGGCTGCACGTGTGGCTGCGGGATAGGTGGCAGCTGTCTCTGCACCGGCAGCTTTCCTTGGAGAGATCCCGCTCCTTCCTGCCTAGGATTTAGGAGTCCCAGCACGAGACGCTCTGCCAGGAGCTGCAGGGTGGGGGGCTGACCTTCCTGCCAGTCTGGGGGGTCCCCGGCTCTATTACTGGGAATACATGGAGCTGCGCAATGCTCTTACCCCGACTTCCACCTCAATTATTCATACGGCAGACATATGGCAAACACGGAGCAGAGAGCCGACTCTGGGCCACGCACCGCTCTCCAGAGGTGAAGTCAGGAGAGAAGTCAAACTTAGAGGTGAACTCCACCGAAATCTCAAACTCTTCTCTTATGCCTTATTCATGGGGTCACTGGTTGTCACTGGGAGGGGGCAGCCGACCTTGTCAGGGACACCTAAAGGGACGCTCCGCTAAATACAGCACGACATACTGAAAAATAAGACTTCATGGACGTTCAAGATCTCTGCATTCACCATTCCTCACTTGTCTGGGTCTGAGACACTGTGACGAGACCTGCAGCTGTGTGAGCGGGACGCAGAGATAGCCACAGGGGTAATTCTGTACTAGGCAGTACCCCGACAGCCCCTTCTTACAGTTGGCAGCACCCTGACAGCCCTTTCTAAAATTAGGCAGTTCCCCCGACAGCCCCTTCTAACAGTAGGCAGTCCCCAGACAGCCCCTTCTAACAGTAGGCAGTCCCCCGACAGCCCCTTCTAACAGTAGGCAGTCCCCCGACAGCCCCTTCTAACAGTAGGCAGTCCCCCGACAGCCCCTTCTAACAGTAGGCAGTCCCCCGACAGCCCCTTCTAACAGTAGGCAGTCCTCCGACAGCCCCTTCTAACAGTAGGCAGTCCCCCGACAGCCCCTTCTAACAGTAGGCAGTCCCCCGACAACCCCTTCTAACAGTAGGCAGTCCCCCGACAACCCCTTCTAACAGTAGGCAGTCCTCCGACAGCACCTTCTAACAGTAGGCAGTTCTCCGACAGCCCCTTCTAACAGTAGGCAGTTCTCCGACAGCCCCTTCTAACAGTAGGCAGTTCTCCGACAGCCCCTTCTAACAGTAGGCAGTTCTCCGACAGCCCCTTCTAACAGTAGGCAGTCCCCCGACAGCACCTTCTAACAGTAGGCAGTCCACCGACAGCACCTTCTAACAGTAGGCAGTCCTCCGACAGCACCTTCTAACAGTAGGCAGTCCTCCGACAGCCCCTTCTAACAGTAGGAAGTCCACCGACAGCCCCTTCTAACAGTAGGCAGTCCTCTGACAGCACCTTTTAACAGTAGGCAGTCCTCCGACAGCCGCTTCTAACAGTAGGCAGTACCCGGACAGCTCCTACCCGCAGCCACATGGAGAAGGGTCCACTTAGTGTAACCGCCCAGGCGCAGTGGTCGTTACAAAGTCTGGCGTCTAAAGGATTACACTGGGGGTTGTCACCGGACTGCTCCATGACGCAGAATATATGGGTGCCACATTACGGTTACCTGAGCTCTCAGACCACTTAACCCTTTCAGACGCGGGCGTCCCCTCACTGGCAGAGGAGCAGTTCAGAGAGATAAAGGAAGGACAGGCCTGGAGTCGGCTGCGGCCTGGGAGCGCCTCACCGCTGGTGGAGGGGCGGTCACTGGCTCCTGCGGACGGCTGTGACGTCCTGTAACACACAGGGTCAGCACTTAGTACCAGGAGTGGAGGATGTGACATTATAACGCATCATACAGCATTCATCTCTTACCCCATCTGGTGCATCACTGTTCGCCTCTGCTTGGCGCTGGCTGGCGTCTGCTCCGGCTGTGGCGCCACGTCGAGCCGCCTTTTTCTCTGGCGGTGCTGCAGTTTACATTTGGATCCCTGAGGACATTTGCCGTCCCGTGCATAGTCCGGGCACAGCAGGGTGTGCTTCTTCTTACACTACAGGGAGGAGGAGCACAATCAGGGTGGTCAGGGAATGCTGGGAGTAGTAGTTGGGGCGCCGATATTCTACATTTTTATGGTCCGGCCCCTGGTGCTTGGTGTCGAGTGATGACGCCGCTTCATATCTGATTGATACGGTTTTAATTATTTCATTAAGGAAAACATGTATCATCTTAGTCAGGAGCAGCGTGCGCCAACTATGGGGAATGGACGCTTGGCAGACGTCCCCCGGAGCAGCGCAGGGAGTGATCACCTCTGGGCCAACTATTCTCATGTGTACAAATGCCACTCCTGCCCGGCGTATACCCGCTGTGCCCACCAGGGACAGGACAACTATTCTCATGTGTACAAATGCCACTCCTGCCCGGTGTATACCCACTGTGCCCACCAGGGACAGGACAACTACTCATCTGTACAAGTACCACTCCTGCCCGGTGTATACCCGCTGTGCCCACCAGGGACAGGACAACTACTCTCATGTGTACAAGTACCACTCCTGCCCGACATATACCCGCTGTGCCCACCAGGGACAGGACAATTACTCTCATGTGTACAAGTACCACTCCTGCCCGGCGTATACCCGCTGTGCCCACCAGGGACAGGACTACTACTCATCTGTACAAGTACCACTCCTGCCCGGTGTATACCCACTGTGCCCACCAGGGACAGGACAACTACTCATCTGTACAAGTACCACTCCTGCCTGGCGTATACCCGCTGTGCCCACCAGGGACAGGACAACTACTCTCATGTGTACAACTACCACTCCTGCCCGGCGTATACCCGCTGTGCCCACCAGGAACAGGACAACTACTCATCTGTACAAGTACCACTCCTGCCCGGCGTATACCCGCTGTGCCCACCAGGGACAGGACAACTACTCTCATGTGTACAACTACCACTCCTGCCCGGCGAATACCCGCTGTGCCCACCAGGGACAGGACTACTACTCATCTGTACAAGTACCACTCCTGCCCGGTGTATACCCACTGTGCCCACCAGGGACAGGACAACTACTCATCTGTACAAGTACCACTCCTGCCCGGCGTATACCCGCTGTGCCCACCAGGGACAGGACAACTACTCATCTGTACAAGTACCACTCCTGCCCGGCGTATACCCGCTGTGCCCACCAGGGACAGGACAACTACTCATCTGTACAAGTACCACTCCTGCCCGGCGTATACCCGCTGTGCCCACCAGGGAAAGGACAACTACTCTCATGTGTACAAGTACCACTCCTGCCCGACATATACCCGCTGTGCCCACCAGGGACAGGACTACTACTCATCTGTACAAGTACCACTCCTGCCCGATTTATACCCACTGTGCCCACCAGGGACAGGACAACTACTCATCTGTACAAGTACCACTCCTGCCCGGCGTATACCCGCTGTGCCCACCAGGGACAGGACAACTACTCTCATGTGTACAACTACCACTCCTGCCCGGCGTATACCCGCTGTGCCCAACAGGGACAGGACAACTACTCTCATGTGTACAAGTACCACTCCTGCCCGGCGTATACCCGCTGTGCCCACCAGGGACAGGACAACTACTCTCATGTGTACAACTACCACTCCTGCCCGAAGTATACCCGCTGTGCCCACCAGGGACAGGACAACTACTCTCATGTGTACAAGTACCACTGCTGCCCGACGTATACCCGCTGTGCCCACCAGGGACAGGACAACTACTCATCTGTACAAGTAACACTCCTGCCCGGCGTATACCCGCTGTGCCCACCAGGGACAGGACAACTACTCTCATGTGTACAAGTACCACTCCTGCCCGGCGTATACCCGCTGTGCCCACCAGGGACAGGACTACTACTCATCTGTACAAGTACCACTCCTGCCCGGTGTATACCCACTGTGCCCACCAGGGACAGGACAACTACTCATCTGTACAATTACCACTCCTGCCCGGCGTATACCCGCTGTGCCCACCAGGGACAGGACAACTACTCATCTGTACAAGTACCACTCCTGCCCGGCGTATACCCGCTGTGCCCACCAGGGACAGGACAACTACTCTCATGTGTACAACTACCACTCCTGCCCGGCGTATACCCGCTGTGCCCACCAGGGACAGGACAACTACTCTCATGTGTACAACTACCACTCCTGCCCGGCGTATACCCGTTGTGCCCAACAGGGACAGGACAACTACTCTCATGTGTACAAGTACCACTCCTGCCCGGCGTATACCCGCTGTGCCCACCAGGGACAGGACAACTACTCTCATGTGTACAACTACCACTTCTGCCCGAAGTATACCCGCTGTGCCCACCAGGGACAGGACAACTACTCATGTGTACAAGTACCACTGCTGCCCGACGTATACCCGCTGTGCCCACCAGGGACAGGACAACTACTCTCATGTGTACAAGTACCACTCCTGCCCGGCGTATACCCGCTGTGCCCACCAGGGACAGGACAACTACTCATCTGTACAAGTAACACTCCTGCCCGGCGTATACCCGCTGTGCCCACCAGGGACAGGACAACTACTCTCATGTGTACAACTACCACTCCTGCCCGAAGTATACCCTCTGTGCCCACCAGGGACAGAACAACTACTCATCTGTACAAGTACCACTCCTGCCCGGAGTATACTCACTGAACCCACCAGGGACAGAACAACTACTCATCTGAACAAGTACCACTCCTACCCGGAGTATACCCGCTGTGCCCACCAGTGACAGGACAACTACTCATCTGTACAAGTACCACTCCTTCCCGGCGTATACCCACTGTGCCCACCAGGGACAGGACAACTACTCATCTGTACAACTACCACTCCTGCCTGGAGTATACTCGCTGAACCCACCAGGGACAGAACAACTACTCATCTGTACAAGTACCACTCCTGCCCGGCGTATACCCGCTGTGCCCACCAGGGCCAGGACAACTACTCTCATGTGTACAACTACCACTACTGCCCGGAGTATACCCGCTGTGCTCACCAGGGACCGGCGTGCAGCTGCCAGCAATGAATACTTGCTTGGATCCTGTCTGATCCACCCTGGGCCTGTGATAAGGACATTAGATTGTGAGCTCTGCTGGGTACGATGAGGAAACACGGCCATGGTGGCCTACAGGGCGAGAATGGAGGATGCTGCATCATAAAAAGAACTTCAGAGGTCTGCAAGCTCCTATAATTTATAAATCTCTACTTTCTGTCAGTGAGTGAAAACATTTGTATGTAATCATATGAAATCCTGTCTGACCAGGGAGAAGTATACCTCAGAGCTGCGCTCACTATTCTGCTGGTGCAGTCACTGTGTACATACATTACATTACTGATCCTGAGTTACCTCCTGTATTATACTCCAGAGCTGCACTCACTAATCTGCTGGTGCAGTTACTGTGTACATACATTACATTACTGATCCTGAGTTACATCCTGTATTATACTCCAGAGCGGCACTCACTATTCTGCTGGTGCAGTCACTGTGTACATACATTACATTACTGATCCTGAGTTACATCCTGTATTATACTCCAGAGCTGCACTCACTATTCTGCTGGTGCAGTCACTGTGTACATACATTACATTACTGATCCTGAGTTACCTCCTGTATTATACTCCAGAGCGGCACTCACTATTCTGCTGGTGCAGTCACTGTGTACATACCTTACATTACTGATCCTGAGTTACCTCCTGTATTATACTCCAGAGCTGCACTCACTATTCTGCTGGTGCAGTCACTGTGTACATACATTACATTACTGATCCTGAGTTACATACTGTATTATACCCGAGCTGCACTCACTATTCTGCTGGTGCAGTCACTGTGTACATACATTACTGATCCTGAGTTACATCCTGTATTATACTCCAGAGCTGGACTCACTATTCTGCTGGTGCAGTCACTGTGTACATACATTACATTACTGATCCTGAGTTACATCCTGTATTATACCCCAGAGCTGCACTCACTATTCTGCTGGTGCAGTCACTGTGTACATACATTACATTACTGATTCTGAGTTACATCCTGTATTATACTCCAGAGTTGCACTCACTATTCTGCTGGTGCAGTCACTGTGTACATACATTACTGATCCTGAGTTACATCCTGTATAATACTCCAGAGCTGCACTCACTAATCTGCTGGTGCAGTCACTGTGTACATACATTACTGATCCTGAGTTACATCCTGTATTATACCCCAGAGCTGCACTCACTATTCTGCTGGTGCTGTCACTGTGTACATACATTACTGATCCTGAGTTACATCCTGTTTTATACTCCAGAGCTGCACTCACTATTCTGCTGGTGGAGTCACTGTGTACATACATTACATTACTGATCCTGAGTTACATCCTGTATTATACCCCAGAGCTGCACTCACTATTCTGCTGGTGCAGTCACTGTGCACATACATTACATTACTGATTCTGAGTTACATCCTGTATTATACTCCAGAGTTGCACTCACTATTCTGCTGGTGCAGTCACTGTGTACATACATTACTGATCCTGAGTTACATCCTGTATAATACTCCAGAGCTGCACTCACTAATCTGCTGGTGCAGTCACTGTGTACATACATTACTGATCCTGAGTTACATCCTGTATTATACCCCAGAGCTGCACTCACTATTCTGCTGGTGCTGTCACTGTGTACATACATTACTGATCCTGAGTTACATCCTGTATTATACCCCAGAGCTGCACTCACTATTCTGCTGGTGCAGTCACTGTGCACATACATTACATTACTGATTCTGAGTTACATCCTGTATTATACTCCAGAGTTGCACTCACTATTCTGCTGGTGCAGTCACTGTGTACATACATTACTGATCCTGAGTTACATCCTGTATTATACCCCAGAGCTGCACTCACTATTCTGCTGGTGCAGTCACTGTGTACATACATTACTGATCCTGAGTTACATCCTGTATTATACCCCAGAGCTGCACTCACTATTCTGCTGGTGCAGTCACTGTGCACATACATTACATTACTGATTCTGAGTTACATCCTGTATTATACTCCAGAGTTGCACTCACTATTCTGCTGGTGCAGTCACTGTGTACATACATTACTGATCCTGAGTTACATCCTGTATAATACTCCAGAGCTGCACTCACTAATCTGCTGGTGCAGTCACTGTGTACATACATTACTGATCCTGAGTTACATCCTGTATTATACCCCAGAGCTGCACTCACTATTCTGCTGGTGCTGTCACTGTGTACATACATTACATTACTGATCCTGAGTTACATCCTGTATTATACCCCAGAGCTGCACTCACTATTCTGCTGGTGCAGTCACTGTGTACATACATTACATTACTGATCCTGAGTTACATCCTGTATTATACCCCAGAGCTGCACTCACTATTCTGCTGGTGCTGTCACTGTGTACATACATTACTGATCCTGAGTTACCTCCTGTATTATACCCCAGAGCTGCACTCACTTTTCTCTCCCTTCTGTTGTATGGGCCTCCCCGTCTCCCCCCCCTGCGGTCCTATTGATGGGGTTGCTCGGGGTATTGCTGTATTCGGTGACTCTGGGGGAAGCACCAGGGATGAATAGAAGGAGCAGGGATTGATTGGCTGCTCAGGTGTTTTGTCTTTACTGACTGTTTTCTTATGCAATAAAGTGCTGCAGCACTACAATTCTCAGCATGCCCGATGAGTCAGTAGCCACACATGGCAATGATGGGACATAGACGCTCACGCCCGGGAGCTTTGGCTGAATGGTAAATTTTTCAGCTGTGCTGTCAAGAGAATGAGACAACGAAAGGGTTAAAGAGGGAAAGTGAATCCAGCGAAGGAGGGGTTAAAGGAGCAGCTGAGCCCCCTCCCCAGGGTTTACAGGAGCAGCTGGCATCATGGGGGTCTCTGCCCAGTCCAGGAGCGGCTATGGGCAGGGAAGGGTTAATGGGGGATGGCACTGGGCACAGCTGGCACCGGAGGGTCATGGGGTGCACCGCCGCCTGGATGGAGGCGTCATGTGAGGTGACGGCAGGCGTGGTGCTCGCTGGTCGGGGGCCTCATTCCACAGGGTCACTCAATGCCTCCCACCTGTCGGGGGCAACTAATTATACACACTGCGGGATGCCCGCCAAACAGGGGAGGGTCCAAGGACAGGACACCAGCGACCCCCGACAATTAACCCCTCACCTGCTGACCAGGGGCCAGAAACCATCAGAACAGTGCCCGATACCAAGGAGCAATAGCTGGTGGTGCAGGACAAAGATTACACCCAGGGCAGATGTGTACCCGGGGCAGGGGACAGTGTTACCCCCTCACCGCCGGGGCAGGGGACAGTGTTCCTCCCTCACCGCCGGGGCAGGGGACAGTGTTCCCCCCTCACCGCCGGGGCAGGGGACAGTGTTACCCCCTCACCGCCGGGGCAGGGGACAGTGTTACCCCCTGACCGCCGGGGCAGGGGACAGCGTTACCCCCTCATTGCCGGAGCAGGGATAGTGTTAACCCCTCACCGCCGGGGCAGGGGACAGCGTTGCCCCCTCACCGCCGGAGCAGGGGAGAGTGTTACCCAGTCACCGCCGGAGCAGGGGACAGTGTTACCCCCTCACCGCCGGGGCAGGGGACAGTGTTACCCCCTCATTTCCGGAGCAGGGATAGTGTTACCCCCTCACCGCCGGGGCAGGGGACAGTGTTACCCCCTCATTGCCGGAGCAGGGATAGTGTTACCCCCTCACTGCCGGAGCAGGGATAGTGTTACCCCCTCACCGCAGGGGCAGGGGACAGCGTTACCCCCTCATTGCTGGAGCAGGGGACAGTGTTACCCCCTCACTGCCGGAGCAGGGATAGTGTTACCCCCTCACCGCCGGGGCAGGGGACAGCGTTACCCCCTCATTGCCGGAGCAGGGATAGTGTTATCCCCGCACCGCCGGGGCTGGGGACAGCATTACCCCCTCATTGCCGGATCAGGGATAGTGTTACCCCCTCACCGCCGGGGCAGGGATAGTGTTACCCCCTCACCGCCGGGGCAGGGATAGTGTTACCCCCTCACCGCCGGGGCAGGGATAGTGTTACCCCCTCACCGCCGTGGCAGGCGACAGCGTTACCCCCTCATTGCTGGAGCAGGGATAGTGTTACCCCCTCACCGACGGGGCTGGGGACAGCATTACCCCCTCATTGCCGGATCAGGGGACAGTGTTACCCCCTCACCGCCGGGGCAGGGATAGTGTTACCCCCTCACCGCCGGGGCAGGGATAGTGTTACCCCCTCACCGCCGGGGCAGGGATAGTGTTACCCTCTCACCGCCGTGGCAGGCGACAGCGTTACCCCCTCATTGCCGGAGCAGGGATAGTGTTACCCCCTCACCGCCGGGGCAGGGATAGTGTTACCCCCTCACCGCCGGGGCAGGGATAGTGTTACCCCCTCACCGCCGGGGCAGGGATAGTGTTACCCCCTCACCGCCGTGGCAGGCGACAGCGTTACCCCCTCATTGCTGGAGCAGGGATAGTGTTATCCCCGCACCGCCGGGGCTGGGGACAGCATTACCCCCTCATTGCCGGATCAGGGGACAGTGTTACCCCCTCACCGCCGGGGCAGGGATAGTGTTACCCCCTCACCGCCGGGGCAGGGATACTGTTACCCCCTCACCGCCGTGGCAGGCGACAGCGTTACCCCCTCATTGCCGGAGCAGGGGACAGTGTTACCCCCTCACTGCTGGGGCAGGGGACAGTATTAACCCTCTCACTGCCGGGGCAGGGGACAGCATTAACCCCCTCACCGCCGGGGCAGGGGGGACAGTATTAACCCCCTCACTGCCGGGGCAAGGGACAGTATTAACCCCCTCACTGCCGGGGCAGGGGACAGTATTAACCCCCTCACTGCTGGGGCAGGGGACAGTATTAACCCCCTCACTGCCGGGGCAGGGGACAGTATTAACCCCTTCACTGCCGGGGCAGGGGACAGTATTAACCCCCTCACCGCCGGGGCAGGGGACAGTATTAACTCCCTCACTGTCAGGGCATAGGCAAACTTTAACCCCCTCTTAATTCTTTATTATTAATAATCAGGGAGGATATGGTAAAACAGAGAAAGCCATTAAAGGGATTTTCCCACGAACAAAGTTTTAATCAAAAGATCTTGGAGTAATAATAATTCCCACAATTGGATGTGATAAATAAAATGTTCCTGTGCTGAGATAATCTTATAAATGTGCCCCTGCTGTACTGTGTAATGGTCGTGTCCGACCGTACCGGGACATGGTCTCATCATACCACAGCTCCTGGGCAGGGGGAGAAGAGTGTACAGACAGGACAGTAGGGGGCCGCAGCTGAATCTTTTATAAACAGGCAGGGAAATGCTTTATCTCACAAAACGAATCGGCTGCGACCCCCTCCTGTCCTGTCTGTATACTCTCTTCCTTTCCCGTATGATCAGACCATGTCCCTGCACAGCGACCCTGTGCTGCCCTGTCTGTACAGTCCCCCCACACACACACACACTGGCCAGGAGATGTGGTATGATCAGACCATGCCCCTGTACGGTCGGACACGACCATTACACAGTACAGCAGGGGCACATTTATCAGATTATCTCAGCACAGGAACATTTTATTTATCACATCCAATTGTGGAAATTATTATTATTCCTAAATATATCAATTAAGATGAACTTTTGTTAGTGGGAAAACCCCTTTAACCCTTTACTTTTCAGCATAGAGATTACTGCAAGCCATTAATCCCTCCACTGCCAACAACTAGCTAAAAGAAACCTAGGACACCGCAGAAAATCAATAGCTGAGGGGGAGCCCATTAACCCCTTCACTTCCTGGAGGGGGTCCACTCACCTGCCCCGCAGCCTGTGGGGGTGCTGTAGGTCAGAGGCAACTATTAACCCTTTCATTATTACCTACAGGAAGGTGCCAGGAATCCTCAAGGCTATTAACCCTCCCAGTGCCACACTGCCCTGTTATGTAAGCTCTGGGACGACCCCAGGGAGCGATGACCCCAATGTTGGTGCCCAGAGGCCCCTGACAATAATGGCCTCCCCTCCCCCACGGCGGAAGCAGCTGAGGAGCAGCCGCTGAGCGCTCGCCCATCATTCATTACTGACTGGTAACTGGCGGATTCGGTTTCCCCCTCTATTAGTACACGGCTCGCTGTGACATTTGTCACTTAGTGAAGAATCCTCCTGCTACACAAATGATTTATCTCTACAAATGCGAACAATGTCCAGCCATGTCCTGGGGATCCGGTGACGGCACCGATAACCTTCACTGCATCTTGGGGGTCAATACATACAGATATCTATTTCTTTACTTTGCACGAGAACTAAGAGGATCGAAAAGCTGCAAATCAGGAAACCGCCCGGCGCTCCGAACGGTCATGCCGCCGAGACCACAGCGATATCATGAGATGATGGTCAATGCGAGGCGACCGTCACAAAATGCCACCCGAGCTGGACACGAGGGTCACGACTTGTTCGGCTCTGCTCCCATAGACTTCCATGTCGTGTGCTGGCACGTTGCAGACAGGCGGCAGGAGCGCTGTCACTATTGCCGTGCCATCCTACAGCACCGGCTCAGCAGGATTGGCCCTTCCTACTCGTGGACTTTCATCCTCCTATTGACGTAAATGGGACTCGTCCCATTAGGTGCAGAGAGCGTGCGATGACGGAGCCGACCCCCTCTGTGCGGTTTAATGCTGGGGGCTAATCTCCCGCTGTACAGCCCTAATGAACATTACCCATAGAGGTGCCGAGAGTAGAGCCCTGATAAATTATTCACCACCCGGGGGAGGGCGCACATTTCTAACAAGCCGGAGTTTTATGAAGATTAACATTTTTACTGGATTCTCTCCGATACCGCCGACTCTCCAGGGTCCATTTCTGGAGCGGCGCGAAGATAGACTGTATATAAAGAAGAAAAAATAAGAACCGCAACAAACAAACAAGGAGCGCAAACCCCCGACCTCAGCACTTTGCTCTATTATTTGGGAGAATAGGGTTAACCCCTTCCCGGCCCGGCCTTGGCGGCGGTGGCATCCGTCCTAGTCAGCAGTCTCATCGCACACAATTACGGGGCTCTATCCATCATCCTGACCGCAATGCTTTTCTGACACTCCGAAAAGAGACGCGCTAAGCAGTTTCGCTAATAGCATAAATATTCTAAATATCGCTTTTATATTTTCATTTAAATAGGAATATTTTAGAAGTAATTGCGTGCGCGGAGAGGAGCAGCTTCGAGCGGGGCGGGGGTCCGGCTACCATTGTCTTTCGTCAAACCCCACTTCGCAATTCTGTAACGGTTTGACCATGAACTTGAACTGAACCCTACGCTGACCCCGGCATCGGCTCCAGAGCCGACCATGGCACTAACGAGCACCACTACCCCCATCGGAACCATCCCCAGTAGGAGGATATTCACACGGTGCAGACTTCTTGCTGCCATGAGGTAACATGGCGGAGGTTCTCATCCATCACTGCGGACGGTCACTTTAATGTGAGAGTGACGTTTCCTCTGCCGGCAGTAGAGCGATAATGGCGAGTGATGCCCGGACAGCGCCTCCCGCAGGGACCGCAGCGAACGCCGATCTGGATTTACAAAGTGCCACCAAAGCATTTCTGGAAGCGGAGCGCGGCCGTAATCCCCGGCTTTGATTTTTACGATATCCGTCTCTAAATCCTCACTGGTAAGATGGCGGCTGACAGATCAGCGGTGGAGGGGGGAGGTCTGGACCGGACCCCCGGGCCGTCTTATTACAGCTCAGACCACCGACGTAGCCCAGGATGCATCAATGGTGACCCCAACGTTAGGACATACAGGGGTCACAATTAACTTCAAGACTCAAGGGCAGATCCTCCACAAAAACTTCAGCTACTTTCTAAGATCTCAGCTTGCTTCAGTGAATTGGGACATGTTCTGTTTGGACTACAGAGCTGAGGTTTTGTTACAATGGTGTACAGTCTTGGATGATCAATTGGGAGGTAAACATCTGGTCAGACACAATTTACCTGAACTGATTCATTGTAGCAAACTGTCAGGGCAGCTGATGATCACACATAGTGTCTAGGCTAGTTACAGAAACAAACCCTCAGCTGTGACAAGCGACAGTGAACGGCAGCATTGTGCTCAGTATCCATGGGCCTGAAAGTTCAGGCTCCACATCACATAACAGGTCGCTGGGACGGATCCTCTCACTCCACCGATCACAGCGGCCCCACAGACATTAATGTGGGTCCACTGAGGTTTTGTCCTGCAGCTCTAAGACATGTCTCAGGCCTCACCTTCACACCCATGGGGCAGTAACCTTTAAGGAAGTCTGGGCAGACCTCAGCTTTCCTGGACACGTAGACGTGGCTGTACGGGCAGTCGTTATTGTGGCAGATCCCCTTCAGGAAGTACGAACACACGGGCATCTGTGGAGAGAAGGAAAACAAGGAATCACACAGAATCTTACGTGTCTGTATACAGGGAGAGCCCCCTAGTGGTGACTGCAGACAGGATCTTATCATGTATCTCCGTATACAGGGAGCGCCCCCTAGTGGTGACTGCAGACAGGATCTTATCATGTATCTCCGTATACAGGGAGCTCCCCGTAGTGGCGACTGCAGACAGGATCTTATCATGTATCTCCGTATACAGGGAGCTCCCCCTAGTGGTGACTGCAGACAGGATCTTATCATGTATCTCCGTATACAGGGAGCGCCCCCTAGTGGTGGCTGCAGACAGGATCTTATCATGTACCTCTGTATACAGGGAGCTCCCTCTAGTGGTGACTGCAGACAGGATCTTATCATGTAGCTCTGTATACAGGGAGCTCCCTGTAGTGGTGACTGCAGACAGGATCTTATCATGTATCTCTGTGCCTATGAGGGGGATTTGGAACTCTGTTTTAGGGAAATTGAGCTTTGACCACTATAAGAACATATAAAAAGAAATAATTAGCTTCTCTTAGGGCAGAGTGTGGATAAAGACATAACCCATGTAATACCACCGGGGATAAATGGGGTCACGCACCACCTGCCCCTCCCCTACCCGCTCATCATCTCTTATGCAATATTTAAATCCTGCAAAATTGAGAGCCGTAAAGGCGGCTCCTGAATATTAAAGGGATTAACGGCGACAAAACGACTTCTTAAAGTGCCTCCTTCTGGTGTTCCAGCGTGATCAGGAATCATCTAATAAACTCATAAAAGTTGTGTGATGGGCTTATCATCCAGAGACATTACTCTCCGGCGCAGTAAACCTGACAGCGCAATGACTTTCACCTTCAGCACGGCGGTGGCCAGGACCGTGCAGAACTTCTTCACTCCACAGGTCACAGCAATGCCATTTTCTTAAAGGGGTTGTCCCAAAGTAGAAAAACATGGAGCACTCGTCTTGTTATAGCACCACCTCTGCCTATAGGATGTGTGTGGTACTGCAGCAGAGCACCAGTTCTTTCACTGAAGCGGGCTGCTTTACCTGTAGATGGAGGTGGCGCAGTGTGAAAGATACCGAAGGATCGACAGAAGAGTTCCACTTTATTGAGTTTCTAGATAATCGGATTAAAGGAATCTCGCTTCACATAAAAGAAGCCGAGATCCCAGAGGAATGCTCTGGAGATACATGGATATCTGAGCTCGCCGCTGCGGCAGGAATTAAAAATGGCTGCTGGCAGGAACGCTGATAAGCAGGCGGCCGGGAATGAGCACGTGGAGTCCAAAAGGCCCCGGTGCCAGCGAATAAATCAGCTCCTAACATATGGAGTATGAGATATACCTACCAATTACATGGGAAGAGGGAGATTGCAATGACTTATGTCGCACATTAGAGAGCTGGGAGAGTACATAGGCTGCGCAGGCGGCCGGCTAATGAACCCGAAAGTCGACGAGCCTTTCCAAATTGCTCACCGCAGACTTCTCTGTTTTGCTTATTTTTATTAGGGAGAAAAATGCTGAATCGTTAGAAGTTCCTCAAGAGGAAAAGCTGTTGTAACAGCAGCATGAGAGGTGGAGGCAGCGAGGGAGACTCTTCCCTAACCCCGGAGAACACTAGACATCCATACACATTTCCAAATCCCTGTATCCAGCAGGTTCAGCCGCGGCAGCAGACACCGGCCCCCGACATTAGGATTAATAGCACAATCTGATGTGAGCTGCCGCACAAACCGGGCTGATCTGTATCTCGGCTGCAAAGGTTTCTCCATTATATCCAGTTAAATCCTACGGGTGAGGGAGCGACGTAGTGACAACACTGCATCCAACAGAATGGTAGAAAGGCCCAAGAGTAATCCGGATCAGAAACAGGGAAGATTGATCCTGATCACTAAACATTGAGCGGAGACGGATCCCATTTACTAACACTGAGCAGAGACCGATCCCAATCACTAACACTGAGCGGAGACCGATCCCAATCACTAACACTGACCGGAGACCGATCCCAATCGCTAACACTGACCGGAGACCGATCCCAATCGCTAACACTGACCGAAGACTGATCCCAATCGCTAACACTGACCGGAGACCGATCCCAATCGCTAACACTGACCGAAGACTGATCCCAATCACTAACACTGAGCAGAGACCGATCCCCATCACTAACACTCAGCGGAGACTTATCCAGATCACTAACACTGAGCGGAGACCGATCCCAATCACTAACACTGAGCAGAGACCGATCTCAATCACTAACACAGAGCGGAGACCGATCCCAATCACTAACACTGAGCGGAGACCGATCCCAATCACTAACACTGACCGGAGACCGATCCCAATCGCTAACACTGACCGGAGACCGATCCCAATCGCTAACACTGACCGAAGACTGATCCCAATCGCTAACACTGACCGGAGACCGATCCCAATCGCTAACACTGACCGAAGACTGATCCCAATCACTAACACTGAGCAGAGACCGATCCCCATCACTAACACTCAGCGGAGACTTATCCAGATCACTAACACTGAGCGGAGACCGATCCCAATCACTAACACTGAGCAGAGACCGATCTCAATCACTAACACAGAGCGGAGACCGATCCCAATCATTAACACTGAGCGGAGACCAATCCAGATCACCAACACTGAGCGGAGATTGATCTAGATCACTAACGCTGAGCAGAGACCGATCCCCATCACTAACACTCAGCGGAGACTGATCCTCATCACTAACACGGAGCAGAGACTGATCCCAATCACTAATGGAGCAGACACTGAACCGGATCACTGACAATGAACAGACATTAAGCTCATGGCCATAAATACTTGGGGTGAAGACGAGGTGTGAGGGGTGACGAGGACCGTCTGTATGGCGGGTGAGCAGTTGAATGATGAAGGGCACTGACCTTGTCCTTGGACACCTGGTGAGAGAAGGGACAAGTCCCATCAATCTTCTTACATGTTCCTCTGAGAAATCTGCAGGAAAGAATAAATATCACAGCCACATGTCAGGGAGCAAAATTTATTGTTTTCTTGTGGATCCACCAGATTCCCAACACAAAGATTACAGATCCCAGGAATCCACTAGATTACTATCACAGGGTAGCAATTCTAGGGATCCACCACACTATCAAACTAAACAGATCTCTTGGGTTCAGCATATATCATACAGATTTTCTGGATTCTCTAGGATTATCAACAGGCAGGTGCAAATTTGCATGATCTACAGTTAGGTCCATATATATTTGGACAGAGACAACATTTTTCTAATTTTGGTTCTAGACATTACCACAATGAATTTTCAACAAAACAATTCAGATGCAGTTGAAGTTCAGACTTTCAGCTTTCATTTGAGGGTATCCACATTAAAATTGGATGAAGGGTTTAGGAGTTTCAGCTCCTTAACATGGGCCACCCTGTTTTTAAGGGACCAAAAGTAATTGGACAATTGACTCCAATGCTATTTCATGGACAGGTGTGGGCAATCCCTTCGTTATGTCATTCTCAATTAAGCAGATAAAAGGCCTGGAGTTGCTTTGAGGTGTGGTGCTTGCATTTGGAAGGTTTTGCTGTGAAGGAAACATGCGGTCAAAGGAGCTCTCCATGCAGGTGAAACAAGCCATCCTTAAGGTGCAAAAACAGAAAAAACCCATCCGAGAAATTGCTACAACATTAGGAGTGGCAAAATCTACAGTTTGGTACATCCTGAGAAAGAAAGAAAGCACTGGTGAACTCATCAATGCAAAAAGACCTGGGCGCCCACGGAAGACAACAGTGGTGGATAATCGCAGAATAGTCTCCATGTTGAAGAGAGACCCCTTCACAACACTCACAACACTCTCCAGGAGGTATCAATAGCCAAATCTACAATAAAGAGAAGACTGCATGAAAGTAAATACAGAGGGTTCACTGCACGGTGCAAGCCACTCATAAGCATCAAGAATCAAAAGGCTAGACTGGACTTTGCTAAAAAAAACATCTAAAAAAGCCAGCACAGATCTGGAAGAACGTTCTTTGGACAGATGAAACCAAGATCAACCTCTACCAGAATGATGGAAAGAGAAAAGTATGGTGAAGGCGTGGTACAGCTCATGATCCAAAGCATCCCACATCATCTGTAAAACACGGCGGAGGCAGTGTGATGGCTTGGGCATGCATGGCTGCCAGTGGCACTGGGTCACTAGTGTTTATTGATGATGTGACACAGGACAGAAGCAGCCGAATGAATTCCGAGGTATTCAGAGATATACTGTGTGCTCAGATCCAGCCAAATGCAGCCAAACTGATTGGTCGTCATTTCATACTACAGATGGACAATGACCCAAAACATAAAACCAAAGCAACCCAGGAGTTTATTAAAGCAAAGAAGTGGAATATTCTGGAATGGCCAAGTCAGTCACCTGATCTCAACCCAATTGAGCATTTCACTTGTTAAAGACTAAACTTCAGACAGAAAGGCCCACAAACAAACAGCAACTGAAAACCACCACAGTGAAGGCCTGGCAGAGCATCAAAAAGGAGGAAACACAGCGTCTGGTGATGTCCATGAGATCAAGACTTCAGGCAGTCATTGCCAACAAAGGGTTTTCAACCAAGTATTATAAATGAACATTTTATTTACAATTCTTTAATCTGTCCAATTACTTTGGTCCCTTTAAAAACAGGGCGGCACATGATAAGGAGCTGAAACTCCTAAACCCTTCATCCAAAGCTGAAAGTCTGAACGTCAACTGCATCTGAATTGTTTTGTGTAAAATTCATTGTGGTAATGTCTAGAACCAAAATTAGAAAAATGTTGTCTCTGTCCAAATATATATGGACCTAACTGTATCAGATTACCAGCATATAGAGTAATTACACACCAGATTACCAATATGTAGAGTACGGATCCAACAGATTACCAGCACAGAGTACTGATACACTGGATCTATCAGAACAGCAGATGCACAGATTCCTCAGATCCACTGGATCACCAGCACAGGGTCAGTCTGCAGATTTATAGAAATTTCTCTATAAATGTGTCAGAATGGATCCATCATGTCATTATTATGGGTGGATCATGAATGTCATAGATGTGAATGGAGTGGATCGCTCAGCAGATCTCCAGCTGTAATGTGATTGGCTGCGGGCATTATATGGCAGCCATTATAAGACCTTACACTGATCCGCCCCCGCCTGAGACCGGGCTTATGTCCGCACCCTACTTACACATTTACGCCTGCTCAATCTCCTTTTAAAAAAATGTTGTAGTTTCCTCCCGGACTCCATAATGTAGAGCAACCGCGACTCTCCGGATAGGCACAGCCACAGCACCAGACACTGAGAAGACGCCAGCGGCGCCCTCAGCTCAGATACTCACCGCGTGCACACGGCCACCTTCTCGGGGTCATGGATGTAGGGGCACTTCTGGCCGCGGTTACACTTCCCGAATCGGTTGTAGTACATGCAGTACTCCTTCTCCTTCTTCTGCTGCGCCTGGCGGATGATGGCCAGACTGCGCTGGATGGCACGGCTGGGGGCAGAGAAACGAGTGACGCAGTGAGGCCACCTCTACTGAAGGGGAACTTCTAATACTGGCAGATAAAGCTTGACCAATAATATCTCTGCTTGCTGTCAGTATATGGAAACATTATTCTCTACATCCAGGATGAACGCTGAAATCTTAATGAGACCTTGTGCTGCTCACATATCTTCTAGGGTCCGTAGGCCCCCTACACATAGGGTGACCTACCCACCATCGGATGTGTATGGCGGGCTCCCGACTCTCCCCCAACAGACGACGTCTGGGAGATTAGAAATCGCTGATCAAGGACAGAAGCAGCAAAAATCTGTGACAGATGTCACTGACAAAAATATATAGTAACAGGCCCGTCAGCTGTGTGAGCAGGACTGGTATAGCCAGTCAATATTTATGGAACGTCACTCACTGACAGCAAGCAGTGCAATGAACGCACAGTACAGAAAAACACAGTATGAGAGCGGCCCCGGGCACGTGACACAGCGGGCTGCATGTCATACACACCTTGCAATGTACCGGCTTGGGGTGGCTGATCGGCTGGGGTATAAGGATCCAGGACTGGTGCTGCTGACGTCCAGTTTGCCTAAAACAGAAAGCAGAATGGTTCTCAGAGGCGCAACATAAGACCGGCGTATTTGTTGTCCTGCCAGTAGTTTACAGGATGGAGAAGATCACAGGATCGCACGTCTGCTGTAACAGTAAGTGCTCTGGGTCTATACATATAGAAGATTGACTGACAAATGCTTGTTTATCACTTCATCAGTGTGAGGAGAGAGAAAATGAATACACCGCAAACACAATAACGATTACCGTATCCTGGCACAATAGACATAGCCAGTGCAGTCTAGGAAGGGGAACCGTGATGGGTCCACACCCACCCGACCAAAACAAAAAAAGCAGATAAGACCTTGGAAGAGGAACTGTATATATTTAATCTACAAAAGTGACAGAGGTCACAATAAAAGACTACAGAGTGAAAAACAGAAAATGAGGTTGTGCCCATTATTATCAATCTAAACCTACAAAAGACTAGTACTAATAGTTTCAATATTACCTACAGGAGCCAATCAAATGGACCCTACGTAAAGCCAAGAAGGCGCCATGGTAAAAACCAATCGGGTTGTCCAGACTACGATGCCGGCAGTATAATTCTACCGCCACTGCAGCTCCGACTGAAAGGCTACGACTGGAACCTTACAAAATTTATAGGAAAGTGAGGTGAGGATCATGTGGTTATCTACCCAGGTCACAAATAGCAGGAGACCTGATCCCGAGGAATCTCTTCCAGTAAGTTGGTTTGGTTAATATGAGATATTTTCATCCACATAGAAAAAAAGATAGTTAATTTTCCAATTTATTTTTTTTTCCATTGGATCATTATCCATCAGTCAATCTCCATTTCTTTAATCTAATAACGACCAAGCACCATATATGTACAGTACATGGAACTGGGCAAACTCACGGCACAAGGAAGAAGCTCAAGCTCCTGTAAAAACACTCGATCAGATCCAGTCCGAATTATCTGACACTGCCAGGGGACTGAGAAGATAGCATGGGTTTATAACTGCTTCTGTCTTCTAGGCTGCCCTCCGCCAGCCACTGCGCTCAGCGTGCCCTTCGCCAGCCACTGCCCTCGACGGGCCCTCCGCCAGCCACTGAGCTCGGCGGGCACCGAGCAGCCACAGCGCTCAGCGAGCACACCGCAGCCACAGAGCTCAGCAAGCCCTCCGCCAGCCACTGCCCTCGACGGGCCCTCCGCCAGCCACTGAGCTCGGCGGGCACAGAGCAGCCACAGCGCTCAGCGAGCACCTCGCAGCCACAGCGCTCAGCGAGCACCCCGCAGCCACAGCGCTCAGCGAGCACCCCGCAGCCACAGCGCACAGCGAGCACCCCGCAGCCACAGCGAGCACTCCGCAGCCACAGCGCACAGCGAGCACACCGCAGGCACAGCGCACAGCGAGCACCCAGCAGCCACAGCGCACAGCAAGCACCCAGCAGCCACAGCGCACAGCAAGCACCCAGCAGCCACAGCGCACAGCAAGCACACAGCAGCCACAGCGCACAGCAAGCACCCAGCAGCCACAGCGCACAGCGAGCACTCCGCAGCCACAGCGAGCACTCCGCAGCCACAGCGAGCACTCCGCAGCCACAGCGAGCACTCCGCAGCCACAGCGCACAGCGAGCACACCGCAGGCACAGCGCACAGCGAGCACCCAGCAGCCACAGCGCACAGCAAGCACCCAGCAGCCACAGCGCACAGCAAGCACCCAGCAGCCACAGCGCACAGCGAGCACCCAGCAGCGACAGCGCACAGCGAGCACTCCGCAGCCACAGCGAGCACTCCGCAGCCACAGCGAGCACTCCGCAGCCACAGCGAGCACTCCGCAGCCACAGCGAGCACTCCGCAGCCACAGCGAGCACTCCGCAGCCACAGCGAGCACTCCGCAGCCACAGCGAGCACTCCGCAGCCACAGCGAGCACTCCGCAGCCACAGCGAGCACTCCGCAGCCACAGCGAGCACTCCGCAGCCACAGCGAGCACTCCGCAGCCACAGCGAGCACTCCGCAGCCACAGCGAGCACTCCGCAGCCACAGCGAGCACTCCGCAGCCACAGCGAGCACTCCGCAGCCACAGCGAGCACTCCGCAGCCACAGCGAGCACTCCGCAGCCACAGCGAGCACTCCGCAGCCACAGCGAGCACTCCGCAGCCACAGCGAGCACTCCGCAGCCACAGCGAGCACTCCGCAGCCACAGCGCAAAGCGAGCACTCCACAGCCACAGCGCACAGCGAGCACTCCACAGCCACAGCGCTCAGCGAGCACCCCCCAGCCACAGCGCACAGCGAGCACCTCGCAGCCACAGCACTCAGCGAGCACCCCCCAGCCACAGCGCTCAGCGAGCACCCCGCAGCCACAGCGCACAGCGAGCACCCAGCAGCCACAGCGCACAGCGAGCACCTCGCAACCACAGCGCTCAGCGAGCACCCCCCAGCCACAGCGCACAGCGAGCACCCAGCAGCCACAGCGCACAGCGAGCACCCAGCAGCCACAGCGAGCACCCAGCAGCCACAGCGCACAGCGAGCACTCCGCAGCCACAGCGCTCAGCGAGCACCTCGCAACCACAGCGCTCAGCGAGCACCCCCCAGCCACAGCGCTCAGCGAGCACACCGCAGCAACAGCGCACAGCGAGCACACCGCAGCCACAGCGAGCACCTCGCAACCACAGCGCACAGCGAGCACCCAGCAGCCACAGCGCACAGCGAGCACCCAGCAGCCACAGCGCACAGCGAGCACTCCGCAGCCACAGCGAGCACCCAGCAGCCACAGCGCACAGCGAGCACCCCGCAGCCACAGCGCACAGCGAGCACACCGCAGCCACAGCGCACAGCGAGCACCCCGCAGCCACAGCGCACACACCGCAGCCACAGCGCACACACCGCAGCCACAGCGCACAGCGAGCACCCCGCAGCCTCAGCGCTCAGCAAGCACCCCGCAGCCACAGCGCTCAGCGAGCACCCCGCAGCCACAGCGAGCACTCAGCGGGCACCCCGCAGCCACAGCGAGCACTCAGCGGGCACCCCGCAGCCACAGCGAGCACTCAGCGGGCACCCCGCAGCCACAGCGAGCACTCAGCGGGCACCCCGCAGCCACAGCGAGCACTCAGCGGGCACCCCGCAGCCACAGCGAGCACTCAGCGGGCGCCCCGCAGCCACAGCGAGCACTCAGCGGGCACCCCGCAGCCACAGCGAGCACTCAGCGGGCACCCCGCAGCCACAGCGAGCACTCAGCGGGCACCCCGCAGCCACAGCGGGCACCCCGCAGCCACAGCGAGCACTCAGCGGGCACCCCGCAGCCACAACGAGCACTCAGCGGGCACCCCGCAGCCACAGCGAGCATGAACATTGCCAATATTCCTGTAGGACCAGGCGACCACATGAGTGACAGAAAAAAAACAGCAAAAACAAACAGCTAAATAATAAAAATAAAATTACAAGATAAACTAGAAAGGATAAAATAAAAAATAAAGAAGGCACCAGAATCAAATTTTTAAACTGTAAAATTCTCTAAAATATTGGCCGCGCACCTGTGAAAGCTACTGGGGGAGTGTGGAAAGAAGACAGTTAAATTGTCAAAAATATGGGGAAATCACGCGCACTGGACGGCAAAAAACATGATGGAAGTTGTGTAAAATCCATGTAAAAGTAACAAGCGTGCATCTCGCCAGGTGGTGTGAGTGTGTCGCAGTCACTCATCTGCCAGCCTGCTGTCTCTCAGAGTGAGTGAATCACATTTGATAGTATGTCCAAGCAGTCTCATCTCGCAGGAGCTGTCACTTGCACAGCAGAGGATGATGATGCCCCATCTGTTGTGGTACTGATGAAGATGACGGCATGAAAGGAACTCGGGAGTCAATGTCACCTGCCTGTCAAAGAATGTCACCGGTTACAGAAGAGCGGTCTGTCGCACTGACATCTGTATTCACACACGCCTACCAAAGGTGAAGGCATGGAGCGAGGCCTGACCGGAGAAAGGCCTGACCGGAGAGAGGCCTGACCGGAGAGAGGCCTGACCGGAGCGAGGCCTGACCGGAGCGAGGACTGACCGGAGCGAGGACTGACCGGAGCGAGGACTGACCGGAGCGAGGACTGACCGGAGCGAGGACTGACCGGAGCGAGGACTGACCGGAGCGAGGACTGACCGGAGCGAGGACTGACCGGAGCGAGGACTGACCGGAGCGAGGACTGACCGGAGCGAGGACTGACCGGAGCGAGGACTGACCGGAGCGAGGACTGACCGGAGCGAGGACTGACCGGAGCGAGGACTGACCGGAGCGAGGACTGACCGGAGCGAGGACTGACCGGAGCGAGGACTGACCGGAGCGAGGACTGACCGGAGCGAGGACTGACCGGAGCGAGGACTGACCGGAGCGAGGACTGACCGGAGCGAGGACTGACCGGAGCGAGGACTGACCGGAGCGAGGACTGACCGGAGCGAAGACTGACCGGAGCGAAGACTGACCGGAGCGAAGACTGACCGGAGCGAAGACTAACCGGAGCGAGAACTGACCAGAGCGAACACTAACCGGAGCGAATCATAGAATCATAGAGTTGGAAGGGACCTCCTAGGCCATCTGGTCCAACCCCCTGCTCAAAGCAGGATTCGCTAAATCATCCCAGTAAGATGTCTGTCCAGCCTCTGTTTGAAGACTTCCATTGAAGGAGAACTCACCACTTCTCGTGGCAGCCTGTTCCACTCATTGATCACTCTGTCAAAAAGTTTTTTCTAATATCTAATCTGTGTCTCCTCCCATTCAGTTTCATCCCATTGCTTCTAGTCTTTCCTTGTGCAAATGAGAATAAAGTTGATCCTTCTACAATGTGACAGCCCTTTAGATATTTGTAGACAGCTATTAAGTCTCCTCTCAGTCTTCTCTTTTGCAAACTAAACAATCCCAAATCCTGCAATCTTTCCTCATAAGACAGGGTTTGCAGACCGGTCACCATTCTGGTCGCTCTTTTCTGAACTTGCTCCAGTTTGTTGATGTCTTTTTTAAAATGTGGTGCCCAAAACTGGACACAATATTCTAGATGAGGTCTGACCAAAGAGGAGTAGAGGGAAATAATGACTTCACGTGATCTAGACTGTATGCTTCTGTTAATACATCCTAGAATTGCATTTGCCTTTTTTGCTGCTGCATCACACTGTTGACTCATATTCAGTCTGTGATCTATTAGTATACCCAAGTCTTTTTCACATGTGCTGTCACTTAGCCCTATTCCTCCCATTCTGTATATGCTTTTTTCATTTTTATTGCCCAGATGTAGTACTTTGCATTTTTCCCTGTTAAAAACCATTCTGTTAGTTGCTGCCCACTTCTCCAGTTTATTTATATCTTTTTGAATCCTCTCTCTATTCTCTAGTATTAGCTATCCCTCCTAGCTTTGTGTCATCAGCAAATTTAATCAGTTTACCCTCAATTCCTTCATCTAAATCGTTGATAAAGATGTTGAACAATACAGGGCCCAGGACAGAGCCCTGTGGTACCCCACTTGAGACATTCTTCCAACTAGATGTGCAGCCAGGACTGACCGGAGCGAGGACTGACCGGAGCGAGGACTGACCGGAGCGAGGACTGACCGGAGCCAGACAAGTCCAATATCACCATACTCAACTACTAGATATCAATGTAGATAACATCACTGAGATCCAAAAACCACCACAAAACCGCATTCGTACCTCACATTACACCTTTCAGCAGTTATATTCCTGCATATAGGAAGCAGTATTAGGCTATGTGCACACAATGCACATATGTTGACTTTCCGCAGTGTTTTTTCTGCGCGGAAATGCTCCAAAAACACAAGTGACTACTGAAGCAATGCTAATCAATGGCATTCCTGAATTGTTGTGCACACGCTGTGGAAATTTCCATCCTGATTCGCAGCGTTTTATTTTCCGCAGTATGTCGATTCTTTTTGCGGATCTGCAGCGTTTCCGCACCCATTGACTTCCAATGAGTCAGTCAAATCCGCAGAAAAACAGCAGATGTAAAAAGATTGGTGGATTTCCTGCAGATTTGCTGCCAAAAACGCTGCAGAAGAGGAAATCATGTCAGGATGAGGAAGTGTGTGTGGGTGGAGAATATGTGCGTGTCTGTCTGCGGATGTCTGTGTGTGTGTGTACCCATGCGACGAACAGCCCATAGCGATTGTACTTAGGCGTCGTCTGATGGGACTACTACTCTATGACCGCTATGTCTGCTGTCACATATAACAGAGACAGCATGAGGCGATGATGGGAGAGTAGTCCCATCATCCGGTGCCTGAGTTCAATTGTAAAAAAAAATAAATAAATAAAAACATTGACATAATCACATACATATTCATATACAATATACATAATCACCGAACACCTAATCCCCGACGCCCGCGTCTCCTGCAAACAATCAAAAATAATAAACCAACATATACTCCCTGTCCGCTGTAGTCCATTTAATACCGAGTGTCCCATGGCGATGTCACCCGGCCTCCAGCGATAAACTGCAGGAGCGATTACCTCCTGTCAGTGTATCACTGAGCCACCATGAGAGTTCACCGGATCTACATCAGCTCCGATGCTCTCACGGCCCTACCGCTGTGTGAGGAAGGGTAGGGGAGTCACATCTCCTGATTTGATCGTTCTACACGTGAGATCATCGTGGGACACACTCGGTAAATAGACTACGGCGGACAGGGAGTATTATATGTTGGTTTATTATTTTATTTTTGTTGCCGGAGACCAGGGCGTCAGGGATAAGGCGTTCAGTAAGTATGGTAAATTAAGATTCAGGGAGTTTGTGTGATTATTTAAAATAAAGGACTTTGTTCTGACTGTGTCTTTATTTACCATATAACTATAGGATTAGTAATGGATCGGTGTCTTGTAGACGCTTCCCCATTACTAATCTGTGGGCTAGATGTCACCGGACAATAAAAAGGTGACATCAACTCCACAAATATGAACCCACTTGCCACCGCTACAGGGCAAGTGCAGGGAAAAGAGACAGATCTATAAGATGTGCAATTTCTGGGACGGCTGAGAGCTGGTGTTTTTAGCCTGGGGGGTGCCACTATCCATGGCACCTTCCCAGGCTGACACTTGTTCATGACCAAACCTCGGGATTGGTAATATATATTCACTTAGGCAAGTTTCACACTAGCGTTTTTGCCAGCAGCGCATGGCGCCGCTAAGCCCCGTCCCCTGCCGCCCCCCCCTCCGGTCATCTCCACCTAGTATCGCACATCGCTGCATGCGATCTGCACACCCTATCTTTAGCGCTGCTGGCAAAAACGCTAGTCTGAAACTAGCCTAATGGTTTGTGTGTGTAAAAATTATATTTGAACATGGTATACAATGATATTAAGGTCTTCAATGCAGAAAGAAAAAGAGATTGAACAAGGAAATGGCATCACAATTTTTTTTTTTTTAAATACGGTAATACATCTTTATTTAACTCTATGAAAATCCGCAACAAAACCACATAAAAAATGTGCGGATTTTACTCTGCGTTTTCTGCCAAGAGATGCAGAAACCGCGCAGAAATTACTGTAAGTAAATCTGCAATGTCTGCTCATAGCCTTATAATTATATTCTAGTACATAGGGGCAGTATTATAGTAGTTATATTCTTGTACATAGGGGCAGTATTATAGTAGTTATATTCTTGTACATAGGGGCAGTATTATAGTAGTTATATTCTTGTACATAGGGGCAGTATTATAGTAGTTATATTCTTGTACATAAGAGCAGTATTATAGTAGTTATATTCTTGTACATAGGGGGCAGTATTATAGTGGTTATATTCTTGTACATAAGAGCAGTATTATAGTAGTTATATTCTTGTACATAGGGGCAGTATTATAGTAGTTATATTCTTGTACATAAGAGCAGTATTATAGTAGTTATATTCTTGTACATAGGGGGCAGTATTATAGTAGCTATATTCTTGTACATAGGGGGCAGTATTATAGTAATTATATTTTTGTACATAGGGGGCAGTATTATAGTAGTTATATTCTTGTACATAGGGGGCAGTATTATAGTAGTTATATTCTTGTACATAGTGAGCAGTATTATAGTAGTTATACACTCACTGGCCACTTTATTAGGTACACCATGCTAGTAATGGGTTGGACCCCCTTTTGCCTTCAGAACTGCCTCAATTCTTCGTGGCAGAGATTCAACAAGGTGCTGGAAGCATTCCTCAGAGATTTTGGACCATATTGACATGATGGCATCACACAGTTGGCGCAGATTTGTCGGCTGCACATCCCTGATGCGAATCTCCCGTTCCACCACATCCCAAAGATGCTCTATTGGATTGAGATCTGGTGACTGAGGAGGCCATTTGAGTACAGTGAACTCATTGTCATGTTCAAGAAACCAATCTGAGATGATTCGAGCTTTATGACATGGCGCATTATCCTGCTGAAAGTAGCCATCAGATGCCTGTTCTTAGCTGAGAGGAGTGGTACCCAGTGTGGTCTTCTGCTGCTGTAGCCCATCTGCCTCAAAGTTCGACGCACTGTGCGTTCAGAGATGCTCTTCTGCCTACCTTGGTTGTAACGGGTGGCAATTTGAGTCACTGTTGCCTTTCTATCAGCTCGAACCAGTCTGCCCATTCTCCTCTGACCTCTGGCATCAACAAGGCATTTCCGGCCACAGAACTGCCGCTCACTGGATTTTTTTTCTTTTTCGGACCATTCTCTGTAAACCCTAGAGATGGTTGTGCGTGAAAATCCCAGTAGATCAGCAGTTTCTGAAATACTCAGACCAGCCCTTCTGGCACCAACAATCTTGCCACGTTCAAAGGCACTCAAATCACCTTTCTTCCCCATACTGATGCTCGGTTTGAACTGCAGGAGATTGTCTTGACCATGTCTACATGCCTAAATGCACTGAGTTGCCGCCATGTGATTGGCTGATTAGAAATTAAGTCTTAACACACAGTTGGACAGGTGTACCTAATAAAGTGGCCAGTGAGTGTATTCTTGTACATAGGGGCAGTATTATAGTAGTTATATTCTTGTACATAGGGCAATATTATAGTAGTTATATTCTTGTACATAGGAGCAGTATTAGGCTGAGTTCACACGTGGCTTTTTTTCGCGTTTCCTCGGCGGTTTTAACCGCGCGATTTTGCCGCGAAAAATAAGCATCCCATGCATTTCTATGGGATTCCGCAATGCTGTGCTAATGCTGCGGTTTTTACCGCGGCGGAATCGCTTCGCGGTAAAAACCACAGCATGCTCATTAATTTTGCGGAATCGCGGCGATCCCGCACCCATAGGAATGCATTGTTCCGCATATTTCCCGCATGTGGCTGTGCCCACCATGCGGAAAGTAAGCAGAACATTTGCGGATGGTACGCACGGTCCGGAGGAGAGGAGACTGTCCTCTGGGCACCATATCCCTGTAAAAAATAGAATTTAAAATAAAAAATATTGTTATTCTTACCTTCCGGCGTCCCGCGCAGCCTTCCTGCCTCTCTCCACGCTCTCGTTCCCAGTAATCCTTTGCGAAAATGCCCGCGATGGCGTCCGCGAATGACCGTGAGACATCGCGATCCCGCGAGAACGGACGTCATTGCGGGCATTTTCGCCAAGGATTACTGGGAACGGCTGCGCGGGACGTCAGAAGGTGAGAATAACACCATTTTATATTTTTTTTTTACATTTTATCTTTTACTACTGATGCTGCATAGGCAGCCTCAGTAGTAAAAAGTTGGTCACACTTGTCAAACACTATGTTTAACGAGAGTGACCAACCTGTCAATCAGTTCTCCAAGCGATGCTACAGATCGCTTGGAAAATGCTAGCATTCTGCAAGCTAAATACGCTTGCAAAATGCTAGTTTTTCCGCGGGAAAATCGCGGGAATTTAAAATGCGATTTTCCCGCGGAATGGAATTCCGGAATTCTCGTGGTAATTTCCGCGAGAGTTCCGGTACGTGTGAACTTAGCCTTATAGTAGTTAAATTCTTGTACATAGGGTGCAGTATTATAGTAGTTATATTCTTGTACATAGGGGCAGTATTATAGTAGTTATATTCTTGTACATAGGGGCAGTATTATAGTAGTTATATTCTTATACATAGGGGCAGTATTATAGTAGGTATATTCTTGTACATAGGGGCAGTATTATAGTAGTTATATTCTTCTACATAGGGGGCAGTATTATAGTAGTTATATTCTTGCACATAGGGGCAGTATTATAGTAGTTATATTCTTGTACATAGGAGCAGTATTATAGTCATGTACATAGGGGCAGTATTATAGCAATTATATTCTTGTACATAGGGAGCAGTATTATAGTAGTTATATTCTTGAACATAAGAGCAGTATTATAGTAGCTATATTCTTGTACATAGGGGGCAGTATTATAGTAGTTATATTCTTGTACATAGTGAGCAGTATTATAGTAGTTATATTCTTGTACATAGGGGCAGTAATATAGTAGATATATTCTTGTACATAGGGGCAGTATAATAGTAGTTATATTCTTGTACATAGGGGCAGTATTATAGTAGTTATATTCTTGTACATAGGGGCAGTATTATAGTAGTTATATTCTTGTACATAGGAGCAGTGTTATAGTAGTTATATTTGTAACGGGGTCTACCAAGCTGGGGTACTTCTTTCATTACCACCCCGTGTTTTCGGAGGTCCACTCTGCGTTGGCTGGAGTCTGAATGAATGACGCTGGCTGGAATTCCTTGGTTACATGGGCGCATATAAAAGATCACTGCTTCTCCATGTATTTCCAGTCTGACAACACTTTACTCACAGGACACAGAATATATCACACAGATACAGAGGGCAGGTCAATAGTAAAGCAGCAGGCCAGACATACATTACAAAAGCCGCAGGTGGCCGGAGCCTGCCGATGTTTACTGTGGGAATTACAAAGGTGGGAGGAGGGCGGACAAAAGGAGAATATCGTGTCCCCTCTGCCCAGGGGCGCAGCCTGTGAACTGATGCATTAGGGACATGCATCTCACATGGAACCTATCATACATACATATAACTGCACAACAACATATTCTGGGTGCTGAGTGGTTCTGTAACACGGCTACCCTTTTCAGCGACGCGATCGGCATACACAGTCTGATCCTCAACGGATCGGTTTGAGGATGACCGAAGTTTATGGGGTTGGTACAAGTTCCGTTTGTCGACTTAGTCCATCGGCGTTACCATTTTGTTTGCCGGGTCTGTGGTGGATGGTGAAGTCCAGAGGTTGTAGGGCTAAACTCCACCGCAGCAATCTGGCGTTGTCTCCGGAGACCCGATTAAGCCAGACTAGGTGATTATGGTCCGCTAGGAGGGAAAACTGTTGTCCATACAAATATGGTTGCAACTTCTTGAGTGCCCATACTACCGCCAGGCACTCCTTCTCGATGGCTGCATAGCTTACTTCACGGGGCAGTAGTTTCCGACTCAGGTAAGGTACCGGGTGTTCTTGGCCGTCCGGCCCGACTTGGCTCAGTACTGCCCCCAATCCAAACACAGAAGCATCTGTGTGAACAAGGAAATGTTTAGTTGGATCGGGTGCGGCCAATACAGGGGTATTGGTGAGGGCATCCTTTAGTTGGCGGAAGGCTTCCTCAAACTCTGAGGTCCAGGTTACCTGGTGGGGTTGGTTCTTACGGGTCAGATCAGTGAGGGGCTTGGCTACGCTGCTGTAATTGGGAACGAATTTCCTGTAATATCCCGCTGTCCCTAGAAACGCCATGACCTGGGTTTTAGTGCGTGGGATGGGCCACTTGGCTATGGCCTCAATCTTGGTTGGTTCTGGTTGCTGTTTCCCACTTCCCACTCAATGCCCTAAATACTGAACCTCTGCTTTGCCCACGTGACACTTGTTTGGGTTCAGGGTGATTCCGGCCTGGTGGATCCTGTCCAATATTGTCTCTAGGTGATTTAGATGCTCTTCCCATGTCACACTGTAGATGGCGATGTCATCCAGGTAGGCAAAAGCATAGTCCTGGATACCATCCAGAAGCCGGTCAGTCAGCCTTTGGAAGGTCGCCGGGGCATTCTTCATCCCGAATGGCATAACTCGAAACTGGAATAAGCCGAACGGGGTGACAAATGCAGACTTGGGAATAGCGTCAGGACTAAGGGGAATCTGCCAGTAGCCTTTGCATAGATCGATGGTGGTCTAATACTTTGCACCCGCCAGCCGGTCTAACAACTCATCCACACGCGGCATGGGGTATACATCCATCACTGCTTTCTCATTGAGCCTACGATAGTCTACACAAAACCATGTAGTCCCATCCTTCTGGGGCAATAACACTACGGGGGATGCCCAGGGACTATCTGACTCTTCAATGACCCCTAAACGCAGCATCTCTTGTATCTCTTGTCGCATCTCCTCTCGTACAGACTCAGGGATGCGGAAGGGGTTTTGTCGCAGGGGGGTCTGATCCTGGGTCTCAACCTTGTGTTGTGCCAGGCGAGTGTACCCTGGTCTCCCCAAAAACATCCTCTGTCGCTGCCTCAACAACTCCTCCGCCTGCTGTTTCTCCCAGGGGCCTAGGTCTTCACCCAAGTGTACCTGGTCCCATGTTTTAGACTGAGTCCTTTCCCCTAAGACATCCGGCAAGGGAAGTCCGGCTAAATCCTCTGCTTCAGGTGCACAGATGGCCACTACCGGTAGGGCTTCAGCATATTCACGTGGAACATGCGGATAACCCTGGGGTCGTCACAATCGGCGACATTATAGGTTGTGTCGGCTATTTTCCCCACTACCTGGTAGGGCCCCTGCCATGCAGCTTGAAACTTATTCTGCTTAGTGGCCTCTAACACCAGGACCTTCTGTCCTATTTCCAAAGTGCGCTCTCCGGCCCTCCGATCATACCATATGCGCCGCTGGGTCGCCTGCATGTTCTGACGTACAGCCTGAGTCAGCTCCTGTAGGCGGTCCCGGAATTCCAGCACATAGGGTACAATAGGTACCCCTTCTATGAGGCCCTCCCCTTCCCAGTGTTCCAGCACTAAGTCTAGGGGTCCCCTTACCCGTCTCCCGTATACCAGCTCGAACGGGGAGAACCCCGTGGATTCTTCGGGCACCTCCCGATAGGCAAACAGGAGGTGTAGCAAGAAATTCTCCCGGTCCCTGTATGTCCTGGTAAAAGTCCCAATGAGCTGTTTTAATGTCCCATTAAAGCGTTCACACAACCCATTGGTTTGCGGGTGGTACGGGGCGCTTCTAATGGACTTTACGCCGCACAGCTTCCACAGTTGGTTGGTTACCTCTGCTGTAAACTGGGTACCCTGGTCCGAGATAATCTCCCGGGGAAATACAACCCGTGAGAACACCTGGAGCAGGGCGGCCGCCACTGTCTCTGCCAGTATGTTAGGTAACGCAACCGCCTCTGGATATGTGTGGAATAATCTACCACTGTCAAAATATACTTTTTCCCTGACGGACTGGGTTTGGCTAACGGCCCTATCAGATCGACCGCTACTCGGTTAAATGGTTCCTCCACAATGGGGAGGGGGCGTAATTTGGCCTTGCATTGATCCCCCCTCTTGCCAATGCGCTGGCAACTGTCACAGGTCTGGCAGTACTGACGAACATCATAGGTTACCCCCAGCCAAAAGAAGTTTTGTGTCAGACGATGCCTGGTGCGACTGACGCCGAAGTGCCCGGCTAAGGGTATGTCATGAGAGATTCGCAGGAGCTCCTGCCTATACTTCTTGGGAACTACCAGCTGTCGTTTTATAGTGGGGCACGTCCCTGTGTGGTGCTGCTCTGTGATCCGGTAGAGGAGTCCCTGCTTCCATACAAACTGTTCCCCTTCCAGTACCGCTCTCCCCTCCTGTGCCTTCCCACGATATCCCTCTAATGAAGGATCCTCAAGTAACTCCCTCTTAAATTCATCTGGGTTGGCCCAAGAAATGTGTCTGGCTATGGGAATACGTGTAGGGCTGGGATGTCCTGGGCCTCCTCTGAGTGTGATTCCGCCTCCGCAGCTCGAGCTTGTCTCCAGGTGGTCACAGGATATGTCTCAGCCAGAGGGGCCACCGAGAATGCAGACAACATGGGCCCCAAGTCATTTCCCAGCAAGACGTCTGCAGGCAAATCCTCCATCAAGCCGACCTCAACAAGGCCATCCCCAACTCCCCAGTTCAGGTGAATCCTGGCAGTGGGCAGTTGATGTATAGCTCCCCCTGCTACACGGACTGCCACTGTCCGGTCCGTCTTCTCTTGGTCCCAGACGAGATGAGGCTTCACAAGGGTCAAAGTTGCTCCGGAATCTCTTAGTCCCTGCATACGTTTCCCATTAACCCACACGACCTGTCGATGCTGTTGTCGATTATCTGCCCAGGCTGCCTGCACGGGGTCTACTTCATGCAGCATTTCCTCCATCTCTTCCACCCCTTGGTTAGTCGTAGCCCCCAATGCCGGGTCAGCTTCGCCTTGGTAGCAGTGTACAGCAGCCCGGCTGAAGGTAGCTGTTCCCGCCTTTGGCCACTAGGTATGCTGAGTCCGGTTGGGGCATTGTCTTTGCAGGTGGCCCAGCTGCGGCAGGTATGGCATCGCGCCCCAGGGGGACTGTGGTAGGCCGGGTTTCTAGCTGGTCCCCCTACAATCTTCGGTGGTTTGGGGCCCTGCAGGTCCATGGGCGGGCCCCTAGTGACCATCTTTGATCCGGACAACTGCGGCCTCCTGGCATCATGATGTTCATCGGCCAGACGAGCGGCTTCCTCAAGAGTCGTTGGCCGCCTGTCCCGAAGCCATTCCTATGTCTCGGGGGTTAGTCCATTAAAGAATCGTTCTGGAAGAGCTGGAGGATGTCCTCCTTAGTAGTTGCTTGGCTCCCTTGTACCCACTGTAGCAGTGACCGCCGTAATTTACAGGCCCATTCAGAGTGGGTATCGGTTACGCGTTTTATAAGTCCAAGGAACTTTTGGCGGTATGCCTCTGGTGTCAGCGCATACTGGGCCAAGATCACTTCTTTGATTCGCTCATAGTCCATACAGTCCTCATCAGGTACCGTGCGATGGGCGTCCGCTGCCCGGCCTGTCAGCTTGCTGGCCAGAATCTGAACCCGTTCCTCCGGCTTCACTTGATGAAGGGCACACTGCCGCTCAAAGTCCTGCAGAAAGCCATCAATGTCTTCCTCTGGCTTCCCAAACTGTCGGAAGGCATTATACTGGATCTTTTTGTGACTTACTGTTGAAGGTACCTGGTCAAAGGCCAGAGCTCCCCTGCTCGCTGACTCTCCTCTCTCCATCTTGGCTAGCTCTATCCTGGTCCGCTCGGCCATCTTTTCCTTCAGATCAGTACGCACATCAGCCATCACCTCTCGTATGATCTCTACCGCAGGGTTTGGGCCATAGAACGCCAATCTGTTCTTTACCTCCCTCTGGAATTCGGTCTCCTCCACGTTCACATTGGGGGGCGCTGCACTGTCGTGTTCCATGATGGCTGCTATCAAATCCGCTTTTGTTTTGTTGCTGGCGATCATCTTTTAATGTAGTCCTCTTTAACTTCTGGTAGTTGTTTTCCATTCATTTCTTTCCTCCTGTAGAAGGGGTATCATATCCCGCCGCTGCCACCAGTGTAACGGGGTCTACCAAGCTGGGGTACCTCTTTCAGTACCACCACGTTTTTTCGGAGGTCCGCTCTGCGTTGGCTGGAGTCTGAATGAATGACGCTGGTTGGAATTCCTTGGTTACATGGGCGCATATAAAAGATCACTGCTTCTCCATGTATTTCCAGTCTGACAACACTTTACTCACAGGACACAGAATATATCACACAGATACAGAGGATAGGCCAATAGAAAAGCGGCAGGCCAGACATACATTACAAAAGCCGCAGGTGGCCGGAGCCTGCCGATGTTTACTGTGGGAATTACAAAGGTGGGGGGAGGACGGACAAAAGGAGAATATCGTGTCCCCTCTGCCCAGGGGCGCAGCCTGTGAACTGATGCATTAGGGACATGCATCTCACATGGAACCTATTATACAAACATATAACTTCACAACATATTCTGGGTGCTGAGTGGTTCCGTAACACGATTAGGGACATGCATCTCACATGGAACCTATTATACATACATATAACTGCACAACATATTCTGGGTGCTGAGTGGTTCCGTAACACGTAACAATATTCTTGCACATAGGAGCTGTAGTATAGTAGTTATATTCTTGTATATAGGGACAGTATTATAGTAGTTATATTCTTGTACATGGGGGCAGTATTATAGTAGTTATATTCTTGTACATAGGGGCAGTATTATAGTAGTTATATTCTTGAACATAGGGGCAGTATTATAGTAGTTATATTCTTGTACATAGGAGCAGTATTATCGTAGTTATATTCTTGTATATAGGAGCAGTATTATAGTAGTTATATTCTTGTACATGGGGGCAGTATTATAGTATTTATATTCTTGTACATAGTGAGCAGTATTATAGTAGTTATATTCTTGTACATAGGGGCAGTATTATAGTAGTTATATTCTTGTATATAGGAGCAGTATTATAGTAGTTATATTCTTGTACATGGGGGCAGTATTACAGTAGTTATATTCTTGTACATAGGAGCAGTATTATAGTAGTTATATTCTTGTACATAGGAGCAGTAGTATAGTAGTTATATTCTTGTACATGGGGGCAGTATTATAGTAGTTATATTCTTGTACATAGGAGCAGTATTATCGTAGTTATATTCTTGTATATAGGAGCAGTAGTATAGTAGTTTTATTCTTGTACATAGTGAGCAGTATTATAGTAGTTATATTCTTGTACATAGGAGCAGTATTATCGTAGTTATATTCTTGTATATAGGAGCAGTATTATAGTAGTTATATTCTTGTACATGGGGGCAGTATTATAGTAGTTATATTCTTGTACATAGGAGCAGTATTATAGTAGTTATATTCCTGTACATAGGGGCAGTATTATAGTAGTTATATTCTTGTACATAGGAGCAGTATTATCGTAGTTATATTCTTGTATATAGGAGCAGTATTATAGTAGTTATATTCTTGTACATGGGGGCAGTATTACAGTAGTTATATTCTTGTACATAGGAGCAGTATTATAGTAGTTATATTCTTGTACATAGGAGCAGTAGTATAGTAGTTATATTCTTGTACATGGGGGCAGTATTATAGTAGTTATATTCTTGTACATAGGAGCAGTATTATCGTAGTTATATTCTTGTATATAGGAGCAGTAGTATAGTAGTTTTATTCTTGTACATAGTGAGCAGTATTATAGTAGTTATATTCTTGTACATAGGAGCAGTATTATCGTAGTTATATTCTTGTATATAGGAGCAGTATTATAGTAGTTATATTCTTGTACATGGGGGCAGTATTATAGTAGTTATATTCTTGTACATAGGAGCAGTATTATAGTAGTTATATTCTTGTACATAGGGGCAGTATTATAGTAGTTATATTCTTGTACATAGGGGCAGTATTATAGTAGTTATATTCTTGTACATAGGAGCAGTATTATCGTAGTTATATTCTTGTATATAGGAGCAGTATTATAGTAGTTATATTCTTGTACATGGGGGCAGTATTATAGTATTTATATTCTTGTACATAGTGAGCAGTATTATAGTAGTTATATTCTTGTACATAGGGGCAGTATTATAGTAGTTATATTCTTGTATATAGGAGCAGTATTATAGTAGTTATATTCTTGTACATGGGGGCAGTATTACAGTAGTTATATTCTTGTACATAGGAGCAGTATTATAGTAGTTATATTCTTGTACATAGGAGCAGTAGTATAGTAGTTATATTCTTGTACATGGGGGCAGTATTATAGTAGTTATATTCTTGTACATAGGAGCAGTATTATCGTAGTTATATTCTTGTATATAGGAGCAGTAGTATAGTAGTTTTATTCTTGTACATAGTGAGCAGTATTATAGTAGTTATATTCTTGTACATAGGAGCAGTATTATCGTAGTTATATTCTTGTATATAGGAGCAGTATTATAGTAGTTATATTCTTGTACATGGGGGCAGTATTATAGTAGTTATATTCTTGTACATAGGAGCAGTATTATAGTAGTTATATTCCTGTACATAGGGGCAGTATTATAGTATTTATATTCTTGTACATAGTGAGCAGTATTATAGTAGTTATATTCTTGTACATAGGGGCAGTATTATAGTAGTTATATTCTTGTACATAGGGGCAGTATTATAGTAGTTATATTCTTGTATATAGGAGCAGTATTATAGTAGTTATATTCTTGTACATGGGGGCAGTATTACAGTAGTTATATTCTTGTACATAGGAGCAGTATTATAGTAGTTATATTCTTGTACATAGGAGCAGTAGTATAGTAGTTATATTCTTGTACATAGGAGCAGTAGTATAGTAGTTATATTCTTGTACATAAGGAGCAGCATCATAGCAGTTGGACTTTCAGAAGATATCACTTACTGGTCTTTGGGGTGAGTTTGCTGCCACTGCCGGGGCTCCATGTTTTGGAAAGTTTATTAGCAGAGACTCTATACATGACGCCTCCAATAAAGCAGAGACCCCGACTCCTCCATCGCTGCTGATTCTGATTTTGACGCAGTCTGTTTAGCAATAAAAGCCTGTGGAAAGTTAAACAGTCACAGAAATAAGCCATAGTAATCATACATTGTTGAGTAACACACAGACAGTACCACAAATACAGTGCTTTGAACTTTTCCACTTTTTTTTTTAAGGTTGCAAAAAATTTAACTGTATTTTATTTGGATTTTTTGTGACATGTAAATGGTTGTCTAAATATTTTAAAAATATAAATCTGAACATTGTGCATTAGTATTCAGCCGCCCCCCCCGTAGTCTGATGACCCTAAATAAAATCCTAAGTGACCAATCACCTACAGAAGTCACATAGTTAGTACACTGAGTCCACCTGGGTGTGATTTCTTCTCAGTATAACTACAGCTGTTCTGTGAAGGCCTCAGAGATTTTTGCCAGAACATTAGGGATCAAATAGCATCATGAAAACCAAGGAGCACACCAGACAGGTCAGGGATAAAGTTTTGGCGAAGAGGAAAGCAGGGCTAAGTTATAAAACATAGCTCAAGTTATGAACATCTCACAGAGCACTGTGCAGACCATCATCTGAAAATGGAAGGCGTATAGCACAACTGCAAACCTACCAAGACATGGCCGTCCACATACACTGATATCCCAAGCAAGAAGAGCACTAATTAGAGAAGCAACCGAGAGGCAAATGGTCACTGGTGAGGATCTGCAGAGATCCGCAGCTCAGGTGGGAGAATTTGTCCACAGGACAAATATTAGTCATATTCTTCACAAATATGCCTTTTATGGAAGAGCAGCAATAAGAAAGACATTTTTGAAAGCAAGGCATAAAAGCGATGTAGTGGACACAGCGAGCTTATGGAAGAAGGGACTCTGGTCAGAGAAGACCAAAGGAGAACTTTATGGGCTAAATGCAAAATGCTATATATCGCTGAAAACTAACACTGCACATCACCCTGAAAACACCATCCCCACTGTCACACATGGTGGTGGCAGCATCCTGCTGTGGGGAGGCTTTTCTTCAGCAGGGGCAAGAAAGCTGGTTAGAGATGATAGGAAGATGAACGGAGCTAAGTAGAGGACAATCCTGGAGGAAAATCTGTTACAGGCTGCAGATAACTTGAGACTGGGACGTGGATCAACTTCCAGCAGGACAACCCTAAACATACTGCCAGAGCTACAATGGAGGGTTTAGATCAGAGCATATTCCTGTGTGTGAGCGGTCCAGTCACCGTCCAGACCCAAATCCCAGAGAATTTGTGACAAGACGTGAAAACATGGATTTTTGTGATAAACTCACTGTAAAATCCTTTTCTCCGAGACGCTCATTGGGGGACACAGGTACTGTGGGTGTATGCTTCCGCCGCCTGGAGGCTGACACTAAGTGAAAAAAGAGGTTAGCTCCTCCTCAGACGGATACACCCTCGCCCCGATTGCGGGAGGAAACCTGTTTCGTGCAAAAGCAGTAGGAGAACAACAAAAATCAGCCTTAATGCGGATAACAATATGTCTAGAAAAGAACCACCCTAATGTTGACATTAGGTCAACAAAAATGCACATTAAACAAACAGAAGCCAACCGGCTATCAGGGTGGGTGCTGTGTCCCCCAATGAGCGTCTCGGAGAAAAGGATTTTACGGTGGTTTATCACAAAAATCCATGTTTCTCCTTCGTCTCATTCGGGTACACATGTACTGTGGGACGTCCTAAAGCAGTCCCTGGGTGGGAGATTGACTCACTGATCCAAGCTATATGCACCTCGTGTCTAAAGGTGCGCCACCGCTGCTTGGAGAATCCTTCTACCCAGGCTCGCATCCGCCGAAGCCTGAGTATGGAAATTGTACTGTTTGGTAAACATGTGCATGCTGGACCAGGTTTCTGCCTTGCAAACCTGTTCCGTCAAGGCCTGGTGCCGAAGCGCCCAAGAGGCGCCCACTGCCCGAGTAGAGAGTGTGCTCTGATCCCTGCTGGAACCGGCACAACCCTGATGCGGTACGCCTCCTGAATAGTCAGACGGATCCACCTGGCTATGTTCAATTTTGAGGCTGCGAGTCCCTTCCTGCGTCCCTCGGGGAGCGTGTGTCGAAAGGGTGCCGTCCTTGACACGTACCTCCTGAGGGCTCTTACCAGGTCCAATGTGTGTAGAGCCTTTTCCACGCGGTGTACCGATGCTGGACAAAAAGAGGGCAAGACAATATCCTCATTAATGTGAAACGAGGAAACGACCTTCGGCAGAAGGGGCGAGCTGGTCTGAGGACCACCTTATCCTTGTGGAAGGTGAGAAACGGTGCTCAGCAGGACAGGGCCGCCAGCTCCGAGACTTGCCTGATGGAAGTTATGGCTACAAGGAATACCACTTTCCAGGAAAGGTACGACAAAGAAACATCTTGTAGCGGTTCAAATGGAGCTTCCTGCAGAACACTTAGGACCCGGTTATGGTCCCAGGCGTCCAGAGGCGCCTTATAAGAAGGTACCAAGTTGGAGACTCCCTGGATGAAAGTTTTCACCTGCATAATGGTAGCAATTCTGCGCTGAAAAAGGACGGATAAAGCCGATACTTGTCTTCTAAGGGAGCTCGGGGCCAACCCTGAGTGTAGGCCAGACTGGAGAAAGGCCAAGATGTTGGAAATAGAGAATCTCAGTGGAGAATAACCGCGGTCTTGACACCAAGCAAAGAAAACCTTCTAGGTGTGATGGTAAATTCTCGCCGAGGTAGACTTCCGGGCACTAACCATTGTAGCGACCACTTCGCGTCCAAACCCTGCCTGGGTCAGAATCCAAGATTCAACGGCCATGCAGTCAAACACAGGGCCCCTGAGCTCGGGTAGAAGATCGGGCCCTGGGACAGTAGATCTGGGCGCTCTGGGAGTCGCCAAGGAACGTTGGCGAGCAGCTGCACTAGGACTGCGTACCACGCTCGACCTGGCCAGTCTGGGGCTAGCAGAATTGCTGGAACCCCTTCTGTTTTGATCTTCTTGATGACCCTCGGAAGTAGTGGCAGCGGAGGGAACAAGTATGGGAGGCGAAACTGGTTCCATGGCAGAACTCACGCATCCTCGGCGATCACCTGTGGGTCCCGGGACCGAGCGACAAAACAGGGTAGCTTGGCGTTCACCCTGGAGGCCATCAGGTCCACATCCGGTGTTCCCCACCGTTGGCAAATCTGCTAGAAGACCTCGGGGTGCAGAGACCATTCCCCGAACGCGATCTCTTGCTGGCTGAGGAAGTCCGCTGCCCAGTTTTCCAAGCCCGGGATTTGGACCGCCGATATCACCGAATGGTTCCTCTCGGCCCAGTGAAGAACGTGCCCTACCTCGCGCATGGTTGCTCTGCTGCGGGTGCCCCCTTGATGATTTATGTAAGCCACTGCCGTGGCATTGTCCGATTGAATCCGGACGGGGCGGCCTGCTAGAAGGTGCTGAAACGGTCGCAGAGCCAGCCAGACCGCTTGTATTTCCAACAAGTTGATCGGAAGGCGTGCCTCCTGTTGCGACCATTGTCCCTGGGTTGTGTGGTAGTGAAAAATCGCTCCCCAGCCGAGGAGGCTGGCGTCCATTGTGACTACTAACCACTGGTCTGGGGGAAAAGGCTTCCCTTTAAGCAGGGAGGAACTTGCTGACCACCACTCGAGCGACTGCCTGACCTGAGAGGATAACCGGCACCGGTGATCGAGCTGAATGGGTTCTTGTCCCAAGATGACAAGAGGGAGTGCTGCAGGGGGCGAAGATGAAATTGGGCGAACGGAACCGCTTCCATTGCTGCCCCCATTTTTCCTAGTATTCTCATCCCGAAACCAATGGTGTGAGGGACTGGTTGGAGAAGCGTCCGGACTCCCTGCCGGAGCGCTAGGGCTTTGTCTCGAGGGAGAAATACCAACCCTCGGCAGGTATCGAAGATCATCCCTAATAAAGAAATCTTCTGGGCTGGGACAAGGATGATTTCTTCATGTTGACTAACCACCCTAAGCGGGAAAAGATATCCAGCGTGATGCTGACCCTCTCATGATACAAGAAAAGAGAGATCATGCCCATAAAGCAAGGAGCACCTCGATTGATTACAAAAAATATAAATTGACTCTTTATTTAGACAATAAGACCACAGCAGAAAAGAAAGCAAAAACACACAATACATTTTAAAAACATTTAAAACACAAGGACCTATAATAAATCATTAATAATATTAGTGTGCGCTTGGAACACTCAAAAAATAATAAATCATGCCTTTTCATGAAGGCAGTGATTGTCCACACCTAATAATCTCCTAGTAGCACATAATAGAAAGTGAGTGTGTAAAAGAACCACCTGAAGTGGTACTGCACATAAAGGCTAATTTAAGTAAATGAATCCTCCAGGAATGACCCCTATGTCCTGAAGGGGCAATTATAACTCATACATATGATGACACACAAAAATTGCAGAATATTAATGCATGAATATAAGGTGCAGATGAATGCTATGGTATGGGCCAAAAAGACCACAAAAAGACACAGGGAAAGGGGGGACAATTAGCCAGTAAAATGCAGGTCCCCAATAATAGCTAGACATGGGAACTGTAGTACCATATGGGCCCAGAAAGGCGGAATATGCATATAGAGGGAAACATAGTAAACCTGAAATAGTACAGGTCCCTCACAGTGGCAAAAGATAGTAATCTAATGGCACACACAATTCAACAAAAATGTACCAAACCCATTCCTGGACCAAGTTGCATTTCATAGATCCAGATAAAAGCAGAACCCAGAGTCTGAGCCAAAGTCCTGGTGGTAGGAAGAAAGAGGAGGGGGTGTGGATTAGGTTCCCACACGTATCGCCACTGTTACACCCGGTCCCCGTCCTGGCGCTGCGCCCAGGTCTGCCGCTGTTACACCTGACCCCCGTCCTGGCACTGCGTCCAGGCCTGCCGCTGCTCTCCGTTCTGGGCACTCACCTCGAGCCTCTCATGCTGCTGCTCAGCGTTCTGTCCTCCCTCCTGCCTCCTCCTCCTGGCGCCCTGTGAGGAGATCTGTAGCTAAGGCTATTAGGGCACGCCCGCCGCTCTCTTGCCTTCTTAAAGGGGCGGCGTGCATTATTCAAACAATGCAATCAACCAATGGCAGCGCACTGGCTGCTATTTCTGGCCTCTCCTCCATAGGGAGAGCGCCGGAGCAACGAGTATCTATCATTGCTACATCCGGTCCTCATGCTAACCTGTCTGCGCTGCATCTGCAGTCTCTGTGCATTGTCTAATGCTGTTTCCATAGCATATCAGTATCCTTTGTTACCTGGTTATATCAGCAACCATTTGGGCCTAAGCCATCCCGTTCCGCCTACAGCCATCCGAGTCCAAGGACTGTGTGAAGGTCACTGGAACCGACTCCGTACCAGCTAACCGGATCCAGGACCCAGCGCATTATGGACTCTGCTGTAACTTTTGTTATCCCTTTTGGTCCCGCTGGTACAGCTGCTACGTGTTCGGGGTCTAACCGGAGGTAGCACCTGTGTCCTCCGGGTATTCCATTCTGGCCCTGCCTGAGGGGCTTTACTACGGGTGCCCGGGGATCACAAGTCACGCCCCCTTCGGAGCCCCCCGGACCGTGGTTCCGAGGTTCCACTTAAAAAATAAAAATGAATGTGAACTTCACCATCTCTGCCTCCGCTTCCATTCGTTAGATTGCTCCTTCCATGGAATCCGCTGGACCCTAGAGGCCTCCGACGTTGGAGTTGTGCCAAGAGGTGACCCGTTTAAGAGATCAACATGATAAGATCATGACGTATCTACGTAACCTGTCCACCCGCATGGATTCTCTGCAGAACCTGGCTGCTCCTGATTCACCTAGCAACACCCAGGTACCTGCTGTCATGACAAGCAAGGGCCCCCGCCTGGCAGCTCCTACCTGCTTCCATGGTGATCCCAATCAGTGTCGGGGTTTTCTCAATCAGTGTACCCTACACTTCGAAATCTTGGGGCATAGGTTTGCTTCCGATTGTGCCAAAGTGGGCTTCATTATGTCACATCTAGCAGGAGAGGCTCTCGCCTGGCTGAATCCGTTATGGGAGAGAGGAGACCCGCTGGTTAATGATCTTCAATCTTTCCTAGAAACTTTTCGCAGGACCTTTAATGAACCTGGCCGGGTCACGTCGACCGCTTCGGCCCTGCTTCTCTTACGCCAAGGAACCGCAAAAACGGAAGCTGTCTGTACTGTGGTAGTTCCGAACACCTGATCCGCTCCTGTCCAAAGAAGTCGGAAAACTCCTGTGCCTAGGCTCGGTAGGAGTGGCCACCCTAGGTAGAGAACGTTCCTCTCCTTCGTTGCAGATCTCAGTCTCCGTGACCTGCGCAGCAATAAAATTTTCTGGACTCTGTCTGTTGGACTCCGGAGCCGCCGGAAGCTTTATCCAGCAGACGCTTGTAGATCGCTACCACTTACCAGTTCAGGCTCTTCCCAACCCGTTGCGGGTAACCGCTGTCGATGGCCAGCCTCTGACCGAACCCGTCCAGTTCCAGACTGAGCCAGTGGAACTCCGGGTAGGTCTTATGCATTCTGAAAGAATCCGTTTTTATGTGTACCCTGGTTTGTCTCACCCCTTGCTTCTAGGTTTGCCTTGGTTTCAGAAACATGAACCAGTCTTTAATTGGAGAACAGGCAAAATTCTACGTTGGGGAGATTCCTGCTCGGACCGTTGTTTAACCCGGATTGAACCAGCTTCACCTCCAGTCCAACCTGCTACCCTGCCGGGATTACCATCCGCTTACTGGTCCTTCTCGGATGTCTTCGGGAAAAAGGAGGCTGAAAAACTTCCTCCCACAGGTCGTATGACTGTCCAATAGACCTTCTTCCTGGAACATCTCCTCCCCGTGGAAGAGTTTACCCTCTTTCCCAGGCAGAGACTCAGGCTATGTCGGACTACATGCAGGAGAACTTGGCCAGAGGGTTTATCCGAAAATCATCATCACCGGCAGGAGCAGGCTTCTTCGTGAAGAAAAAGGATGGGTCCCTGCGGCCCTGTATCGACTACCGAGGACTAAACAAGATCACGGTAAAAAACAGGTACCCTTTGCCTCTAATTTCAGAACTGTTTGACCGTCTCCGAGGAGCCAGGATCTTCACCAAGCTGGATCTCAGAGGGGCTTACAATTTGATCCGAATCAGAGATGGAGACGAATGGAAAACAGCCTTCAACACCCGTGATGGCCACTTCGAGTACCTGGTAATGCCGTTTGGTCTAAGCAATGCTCCCGCTGTTTTCCAAGAGTTCGTCAATGACATTTTCAAGGATCTGCTTTACACCTGTGTTCTTGTCTACCTAGACGACATTCTGATTTTTTCTACTGACTTGGTCTCGCATCGCCGACAAGTGCGCCTGGTCTTACAGAGGCTCAGGGAGAACAGACTGTACGCCAAGTTTGAAAAGTGCCTCTTTGAACAATCCTCTTTGCCTTTCCTCGGTTACATTGTTTCCTCCACAGGATTAAAAATGGATCCAGAGAAGTTATCGGCTGTACTCAAGTGGCCTCATCCGTCTGGGTTGAAGGCCATACAGCGATTCCTGGGCTTCGCCAACTACTACAGGCAATTCATTCCTAACTTCTCCACCCGAGTGGCGCCCATCTCAGCTCTAACCCGGAAAGGTACAAATCCGAAGGATTGGCCTCCTGAGGCTGAGGAGGACTTTGTTTCTCTCAAAAAGGCCGTTGCTGTCGCACCTGTTCTTCATCGTCCTAACTCCAATGAACAATTTTTTCTTGAGGTCGATTTCTCTTCAGTAGGTGCGGGAGCTGTACTAACCCAGAAATCGTCCTCCGGGCGAATGCATTCCTGTGGTTTTTTTTCCAAGGTTTTTTCTTCCGCATAGAGGAATTATTCTGATGGGGATCGGGAATTGTTGGCTATCAAATTGGCTCTGGAGGAGTGGAGGCATCTTCTAGAAGGAGCTCTTCATCAGGTAGTCGTATACACCGATCACAAAAATCTTGCTTACCTCCAAACGGCACAAAGGCTGAATCCTCGTCAAGCCCGCTGGGCTTTGTTTTTTGTTCATTTTATCTTTGTTCTTCATAGAAATCATAGAATCGTAGAGTTGGAAGGGACCTCCTGGGCCATCTGGTCCAACCCCCTGCTCAAAGCAGGATTCGCTAAATCATCCCAGTCAGATGTCTGTCCAGCCTCTGTTTGAAGACTTCCATTGAAGGAGAACTCACCACTTCTCGTGGCAGCCTGTTCCACTCATTGATCACTCTAACTGTCAAAAAGTTTTTTCTAATATCTAATCTGTGTCTCCTCCCATTCAGTTTCATCCCATTGCTTCTAGTCTTTCCTTGTGCAAATGAGAATAAAGTTGATCCTTCTACAATGTGACAGCCTTTTAGATATTTGTAGACAGCTATTAAGTCTCCTCTCAGTCTTCTCTTTTGCAAACTAAACATTCCCAAATCCTGCAACCTTTCCTCATAAGACAGGGTTTGCAGACCGGTCACCATTCTGGTCGCTCTTTTCTGAACTTGCTCCAGTTTGTTGATGTCTTTTTTAAAATGTGGTGCCCAAAACTGGACACAATATTCCAGATGAGGTCTGACATTTTCGCCCAGCTGACAAAAATGTCAAAGCAGATGCACTTTCCAGAGCCTTTCTACCTCCTGATTGTGACGAGCGTCAGCTTACGCTAAGTCGCTTTTCTTGAATGAGCGGACCCTCTGGGCCATGGCACCCACCCACCTAGGGCGAGCTGACCTAGTGAGGAGCCACCCCCTATACAGGGAGTGTCAGGGGCAAGACCAAGGGGGTGAGCCACCACGGCAGCTGGACCAGACGGCCGGCTCAAGGAGACACTATTGAGTTTCTGGCAACAGGACGGACAGGATACCAAACATAAAGCGAAGTCACAGAGTTTCTTCAGCAAACGTGGTTTCACACTTTATTCAGGTGCAAAGCATAAACAGGGAATCAGGTGCAGGGCACAAACAGTGAAACATGGCAATTGGCGTGCAAGGGCACGCCAAATGTTCCAAGCATAACACGTGCACGAAAACATACCAGGGTCCAGGGCAGGGTACGTGTTAAGGATCACACAAGAGTTCCTAGAAGGGATGTGTGCTAGGACACGCCAGAGTCCAAGACAAGGTGCTCGCCGAGAGACACGCTAGAGTCCAAGGCAGGGTGCGTGCAAGGGCATGCCAGGATCCAAGACGGGGTGCGATGGCATCAGACTCCGGACTACTGGCAACGACCGACAGGGTCCAAACATCAGGCTGCAGTCGTCTGGTTGCGGGCCTCTGGCAGCGGTCGGCAAGTTTCGGGAATCCGGCAGGCAAGCCAGGGTTCAAGGCAGGGTGCGTGCTTGGAACCACACCAGGGTTCAACGCAGGGTGCGTGCTTGGAGACACACCAGGATCAGGTTCAAAGGACGGAGGCCTGCGCATGCCGAGGTGCATGCCAGGGACGGGTACAAGGACAGAGGCCTGTGCGTGTAGAAGGACACGCCAGGGTCAGGCGAAGCAGAGTCCTGCGTGTGCAGAGAGGCACGCCAGGGTCAAGCGAGGCAGAGTCCTGCGCGTGCAGAGAGGCACGCCAGGGTCAGGCGAGGCAGAGTCCTGCGCGTGCAGAGAGGCACACCAGGGTAAGGCGAGGCAGAGTCCTGGGGCACGACTGGGGCACTGGCTAGCTGATCGGGCTGCGGCACTGACAGATGGGCAAGACTCCAGCGAACCCGGCTGAGGCATGGCAGGTGACACAGCTGTCACTGACCGACGAGCACGGCTGAGGCACAAACAGGCGGGCACGACCACGACTAGGGCGGGCACGGCTGAGGCACAAACAGGAGGCTAGGAAGGCCAGGCGCATGCAAAGGGCACACGAAGCAGCAAAGCAAGGCAAGACGAGAAACAGGGCAGAGCAAGACCACAGTACGGGACACAGAATACGGAACGGAAGCATAGCCAGAAACACAGAGTCAGGTCAGAGCAGGAACAAGGCTAGCAGCGGAGCGTAGGCCGAAGCCCAGAGCCAGGCCAAGGTAAAGCCTTGGGACTAGCCAGGTAACGTGCTAGAGAGCACCATAGAACAGAGAGCAGGAATAACAGGCAGAGACAGAGAACAGAGGGGAAACACAAGGCAGAGCATAGCGAAGACAAGACACGGCAGAAACAGGCAAGGCAGAGAATAACAGAAGGACTACAAGTCCAAGCAGGACAAGGACGAACATGGCAGAACGGACAAACGTAAGACAAGGCACGGGACAAGAGACGGAGTACGAGCACGGAGCGTGTGCAGAGACGCACGACAGAGCAAAGTGCAAGGGCACAGAATAGAGGGAGCGACCCAGCAGACCAAGCAGCCATGCAGGGAAGCAACACAATACTCAAGCCCTGATCATAGGAAGGTGCGGTCTGATATAGGGCACTAGCACCTCCACTTCCGGGTCAGAACCAGGGGAGAACTTCCAATTCAGATCCTACAGGATCACAGGAAGCAGTCACATGATCAGTATTCCAGACATGCAGGGATGATTGCAGAACCAGTGCTGACACCTAGGCAGGTCACATGATCAGAGTTCCAGACATGCAGAGATGAATGCAGAACCAGCCTCTGTTGGAACATAGGAAGGACACATGATCAGGGGTTCTAGACATGACGAGACGATCACAGAAGGCAGAGCAGAAATGCAGGCATCTTGCAGCCCAACAATCATGAGGCGAGTGTGCACATTGCTCTAGAGAACACGCAGGATAGCAGACATGAGGTGCGCGTGCACACCGCTCCAGGGGTCATGAGGCAAAACAGACATGGCGGACATAACAGACATGGCGGACATGACATTGATCAAGAAGAAGAAAAGCAGCACATCATTGAACCCTCAAGGTTAGTCGCGGTCGCTTCTACTGATCTTGCCCGGCTGCCTCAAGGGAAGACTTTCGTGTCAGCTTCTGTGCGTACTCGTGTCCTTCGGTGGGGTCACTCGTCCAAGTTGGCTGGTCACACCGGCCAGAGAAAGACTCTGCAACTCATCTCCCGGTACTACTGGTGGCCTGCCATGGCTAAGGACATTCTGGAGTACGTCACAGCCTGTCCTTCCTGTGCTCGTAACAAGACGGCCAAGCATCTACCCGCAGGTAGGCTTCAGCCTCTTCCAATTCCGTCTGCTCCCTGGCAACATATCGCGATGGACTTCATCACAGATCTCCCGATCTCATCTGGCTGTTCTGTGGTGTGGGTAGTGGTGGATCGCTTCTCTAAAATGGCCCACTTAGTTCCACTACCCGGTCTTCCAACTGCGCCTGAGTTGGCGGACCTGTTCATCCGGCACATCTTCCGTCTCCATGGTTTCCCTCTCCACATCGTGTCCGACAGAGGAGTCCAGTTCACCTCAAGATTCTGGAGAGCAGTTTGTAAACTGGTAAGAATTGAACTGGATTTTTCCTCAGCGTACCATTCCCAGTCGAATGGACAAGTGGAGAGGACAAATCAAATCCTGGCTGGATTCCTGCGTCACTTTATCAACGCCCATCATGACGACTGGGTAGACTTACTGTCCTGGGCCGAATTTTCTTACAACAATCAAGTAAGTGAATCTTCTGGAAAGTCTCCCTTTCAGATTGTCTTCGGATTGCAACCCGGAATACCTCTTCCTATCTCCGGATCGTCTGGCGTTCCAGCTGCCGATACTTTCTCCGAAGGTTTTTCTAAGGTCTGTAGGGATACCAAAACTGCTCTGGAGAAAGCCTCCCAGCGTATGAAAAGGTATGCGGACAAGAGACGTTTGGATGCGCCTATCTTTCGTCCCGGAGACAAGGTATGGCTCTCTTCTAAGTACATCCGGTTAAAGATGCCATCCTACAAATTGGGTTCTCGGTTCATCGGACCATTTGAGATCTTGAGACAGATCAATCCAAGTCTCGTACAAGCTGAAGTTGCCCACGTCCCTACGTGTGCCTAACTCCTTTCATGTTTCTCTCCTCAAACCAGTAGTTTTGAGTCCCTTCTTTAAGGATCTGGGTACCACTCCTGACCCTGTCTCGGGAGGATGATGTTTTTGAGGTAAAACATATCCTGGCCGTAAAAAAAAGTAAGGGGTAAGACCTATTACCTGGTGGACTGGAAGGGTTTTGGTCCTGAGGAGAGATCTTGGGAGCCTAGGGAGAACATCCAGGCTCCTTTTCTCCGTAAACGGTTCTACGCAGGCTTGAAGAAGAGGGGGTGTAAAAAGGGGGATACTGTTACACCTGGTCCCCGTCCTGGCGCTGCGCCCACGTCTGCCGCTGTTACACCTGGCCCCCGTCCTGGCGCTGCGTCCAGGCCTGCCGCTGCTCTCCGTTCTGGGCACTCACCTTGAGCCTCTCATGCTGCTGCTCAGCGTTCTGTCCTCCCTCCTGCCTCCTCCTCCTGGCGCCCTGTGAGGAGATCTGTAGCTAAGGCTATTAGGACACGCCCGCCCGCTCTCTTGCCTTCTTAAAGGGGCGGCGTGCATTATTCAAAAAATGCAATCAACCTATGTCAGCGCACTGGCTGCTATTTCTGGCCTCTCCTCCATAGGGAGAGCGCCGGAGCAACGAGTATCTATCATTGCTACATCCGGTTCTCATGCTAACCTGTCTGCGCTGCATCTGCAGTCTCTGTGCATTGTCTAATGCTCTTTGTCTCCACAGCATATCAGTATCCTGTGTTACTTGGTTATATTAGCAACCATCTGGGCCTAAGCCATCCCGCTCCGCCTACAGCCATCCGAGTCCAAGGACTGTGTGAAGGTCACTGGAACCGACTCCGTACCAGCTAACCGGATCCAGGACCCAGCGCATTACGGACTCTGCTGTAACTTTTGTTATCCCTTTTAGTCCCGCTGGGACAGCTGCCACGTGATCGGGGTCTAACCGGAGGTAGCACATGTGTCCTCCGGGTATTCCATTCTGGCCCTGCCTGAGGGGCTTTACTGCGGGTGCCCGGGGCTCACTAGTCACGCCCCCTTCGGAGCCCCCCAGACCGTGGTCCCGAGGTTCCACTTAAAAAATAAAAACGAATGTGAACTTCACCATCTCTGCCTCCGCTTCCATTCGTTACAGCCACAATGGTGGCTTCCTCGGGGAAGAGATAGCATGCTTTGCTTAGCGTTTGCAGTCTATATATATACCGGTACATGTATAATTAGAATATACTATTCACTTGTACAGCTAGAGATCATGAGAACGCCGCATGGGGAAGTATGGACACGGCCATCTTGTCAAGAGTCTGTGCAAAAGCATTGTAAAGTTCAGTCAAATGAAAAGAAAGAAGCGTGTTCCGCGCATGCCCAGAATATCGGAGGCTTGGTGCACATTACAGAGACATAATACCACTGTGATTGGTCACGCACATACACGATAGCTAGGCAATAGTATAAAGATGCAGGCGCACTCAAAAGCACCCATCATTAATCACGCACGTGCGTGCTGGCTAGGCAAAGATATAGGAGCACAGGCGCACTCATAAGCACCCGATTGATTATCTGGTGTCCGCATATGCTTATGCATATTATAAGCACGCTTACAAAAGATACTAAATATAAGGTATACAAGGTGCGATTTGGATGACTGTGCACACAGGATACTCATATAGGCGTTTCTAGGTTTTTTTGTTATAAAATACAAAGCATTCAAGAGATCAACACTGCACATGCGCAGAGTCTAAAAGGCAATACAATGCAACAATGCATCAAAATGTCTATCTATTAGCAAAGGGGCTCATGCTCATAAGAGGAGCAAATTTAGTCATATTAAATGCTCAAGGCCCATCTTCTCTCTTTCACATGCTGACCCTCTCCTCGCATGCCCGAAACGAAGGGGCCTTGACCAAGAGGTCGTCTAGGTACGGCAAGACGACCATGCCCCGAGAGTGCAAGATGGCCATGACGACTGCCATGACTTTTGTGAACACCCTGGGGGCGGTGGCTAGCCCGAAGGGCAGCGCTGCAAACTGGAAATGTAGGTCATTGATGGCGAAGCGTAGGAACCTCTGATGCGGAGGAAAAATGGGGATGTGCAGGTAGGCGTCCTGTATGTCGATAGAGGCCAAGTATTCTCCCTGCCCCATGGCCGATATAAGTGAACGAAGAAACTCCATTCGAAAATGTCTGATCCTGATGAATTTGTCCAGGAGCTTCAGGTCCAAAACAGGCCTGACGGTCCTGTCCTTTTTGGGGACCGCGAATAGGTTGGAATAGAAGCCTTGAGCCCTTTCGTGCTCCGGCACGGGGATGATCACTCCGCTGCGCTGGAGTGACTCCTAGTAACGCCCTTGCTCGGGTCTCCCCTTTGGGAAGACGGGAAAGAATCGTTTTGGGGGGTACCTGACAAACTATCTTGTACCCCGAGGACACCAGCTCTGTCACCCATGAGTCGGGTGCGACGGTGACCCAGACGTGGCGAAACCAGAGTAGGCGGCCGCCTACTTTGCTGATGTTGCCTAAAAAATGCTTTGAGTCATATGGCTGAGGATCTTTGGGACCTGGTTCCCCTCGATCTGGCCTGGCGAGCACGCATCCTCCCCAAGGGGTTGGCTCTATATGAGACCTGTCGCTCCCTATCCTGATTGGAGCGACCTGGAGCGGAGCTGGCCGCTGTAGTCCACCCGGGGTTGCAAAAGGCCCAAAACCATGCCTGAAACTGATGGCGAAACGGTGGCTTGACCCTTTGTTGAGGGAGAAAACTACTCTTTCCCTCTGTGGCATCGGAGATGAGCTGGTCTAATCTTTCTCCGAATAGGCGGCCGCACTGATAAGGCAGGGATGTTAAGGACTTCTTGGAGGTAGAATCAGCCCGCCATGTCCTTAACCATAGCGCTCTTCTAATAGAAATTGCATTTGCAGCCACAAGCGCCGCGTATTTGGCCGCATCCAAAGAAGGATTGATTAAGTAGTCCCTGGCCATAGCGATCTGACTTGCGATCTCTGATACCTCCGCAGGTAGGTCTCTATCCTGCAAGGCCCTATACAATGATTCTGACCAAGAAATCATGGCTTTGGCTACCCACGTTGCCGCAAAGGAGGGAGAGAGTGCTGATCCTGATGCTTCAAACACTGAGCGGGCCAAGCTCTCTATGAGACGATCCGTGGGATCCTTAATAGAAGAACCACTAGGTACAGACAACAAGGTCTTAGAGGCCAAGCGTGACAGGGGCGGATCCACCGTTGGGGATTCCGTCCATTTCTTACAGAGGTCCGGGGCAAACGGATACCTCGCCTCGAGTGCCTTCTGGCCAGAAAAATGCCTGTCTGGCTGTTCCCTGTGTCGTTGTACTATGCCCTCGAACTCTGGGTGAGTGCAAAATACTCTGTGCAGCCGCTTAGCCCGATTAAAAGACACCTTATGGCCTGAAGCAAGGGCGGAATCATCCTCAATCACCAGCGTCTGATTGACCGCTTCGATAAGGCTGCCACCGTTTCTCAACACCCCGGGGTATCTAGGTCCAGGGGTTCATCCAAGTTATTATCTGAGCTTTGCTTGCTCTCAACTACTGGTGAAGGAGAGCGATATGCAGAACTCACGGATGCCAAGGCACCGGATGGGCCGGGAGACGCCGTGTGGGTTAGTTTTCCCCGCGTCTGCCTGGAGTGAGAGCGGCCCCTGCAGGCCGGAGGCTCTTGTGAGGTGGAGGACCCCGCCAAGACAGGCGAGCCGCTACCCCTGCCCCTATCTGGGGCACGAAGGGACTCAATCGCCTTTGTAAGCGATGCCATAGACTGCGACAGTGATCGGGCCCATTCCGGGGGACTTGGATCACTGGGCTCGGTCACAGGGGAGGGCTCCTGGGCGTATTCGGAATCGCAGGCTTCGCATAATTGTTTGCTCTGCGCCCGCGGAAAAGCAGCCCGACAGGAGGTGCATGCAGCGTATAGGAATGTGTGCGTCTTCACTTTTCCGGCCATATTATATCTGCTCGGCCGCAATACCCTCTGGGGGGGGAACCCCTCGATTACATGTAGCGTGGCTCAGGGTTTGGGGTGCAGCACTTACCCCAGTCCTGTGTCCCCACGTGTCCTGGATGCGCCGAGCGCTGCTCCTCTGCACGCCTCAGCTGCGCGCGGGCCATCGGAAGCAGCGTCCTGTCGGTACTTCCGGTTGCGGCCTAGCCCTGCTCCGAAGCCTGGGGCTCAATTTATCCGGCGTCCGCCCAGGCCACGGGGGAGGGCCGGAAGTGACGCGGAGAGAGGGGAGGCGGGACGTACGTCCACGGCCTAGCACCGGCCGAAGCCGCGGGCTGGATTTTTAGCGCCTGCCCGCGACAGGGGGGGATTGGGCGGGCTCAGGGCACGCCGCTATGCGCGCCGGGGAGGGGGGGGGGAGGGAGGAAAAGGGACTACCTTCGCCGACCGCACGAGGCTGAGGGCTCCAGCCCTGTAGACGCTGCTGCAGGAGCCCTCCCCGGCCATCCCCTCCATGACGATGTTGTTGAAGATCCTTCCAGAACAGGTTGACGGGAAGGGGTCGGGGAGCCACAACCAGGATGGTGCAGGCACCCTGGCTCCATCATTCCTTACGAGGAAAGGGACAGTCCGCCACCTTGCAGCACTGCCGTCTAGCATTGGTAGAGCAGTGGGGGCCGCACAGACTATGCTTGTGCCTCTGTACAGCTCATGGTTTCAATACCTAGGGGTGGTCAGGGCTACATCTGGCATCGTGTCCCACGTTGCGGGAGAGGATACATGGAGGCGACACTTGCACGTGCTCGCCCGTTGTTGGTTTGGGGAGATCAGACCCTTTCAATATGGTCCGTAGCCCCTGTCTCATCTTCATAGAAAAAGAGAAAAAAAAAAGTAGGAAGAAAAAACAGACATGTGCCTCCAACGGACACTAAGCATGAACTGGTTTCCGCCCGCAATCGGGGCGAGGGTGTATACGGCGGAGGAGGAGCTAACCTCTTTTTTCACTTAGTGTCAGCCTCCAGGCGGCGGAAGCATACACCCACAGTACCTGTGTCCCCCAATAAGGAGAAGGAGAAATTACTGATCGCAGTCATCTCCATCCAATGTCACTGAGCGAGAGCGAGGGGGCAGAGAGGAAGGGGCAAAATGTCACCTCCGGGATGTGCAAAGCTTGAGAGCAGACCCCAAAAGACTGCAGAGAAAGGTGGAGAGACAGACCCCAAACAACTGCAGCGAGAGGTGGGAGAGAGAGACCCCAAAAGACTGCAGCAGTAATTGCAGCAAAAGATGGTCCTACAAAGTATGGACTCCGGGGGATGAATAAAAATTCACGGCACAATTATCAGATTCATATATTTAAACTAATTAGAAAACCTTGTGTCATTACCTTTACACGGCGGAAATACTTTGTGTTGTATGACAGAAAATCTCAACAAGATACATTTACGTTTGTATGTGTAATGTGAAAAGTTAGAAAAGTATTCACCCCCTGAAATTTTACAAAGGCACTGTAATCCACAGATGGAGCGCCCCAGATAACTCACAGACACGACGGGTAAATATGTGTGTGTACATAGCCTTGTGAATCATGGCCGAGTTCGAGCCTTGATCGGCCCCTGCCTCATTGTTACAGGGAGCCCATCGAACAGTTGCAGCTGTCGCAGAGCATTGCTCCGTCACTGTAGCATCGGCGGCTGCTCCACGTGCCCCGAATATTACTGAGGCCTGACTGGGAAATGAAAGGTGAAGTTAGAAATTAATGGTGTGATCGCTGGGGCCAAGGACCCCGGGGGCCTCGTGTGCCCTCTGAGCACTTGTCTCGTCATTGGCGTCACGCTCTCTCCCTCGTCCGTGTGACCGCAGATCACGCAGCAGAGTGGGAAGCGTATTAAGTGCAAGTAATGAGGGAGTCAGACAGGAGCGCGGCCGCCCCGCAGCCCCCTGTAATAGGAGGCATGATCCGGCCTTTCAACTCATTTCTAAATCCAATTGAAATACGGCAGCGAATTATCCGTCTCTGCGGCGAGAAAGCCTCCAGCCAATTTACTGCGAGCAAAAGTGACAATGGAGGAATTTATCGCCATAACCTTGACTGCGGCAGACACTGATCTCCATTGTGGGGGACGGGGTGGGATGAAAATGAACGCACAACATAGAACAGCGGCCGCGGACGATGCCTTGCCGTGGGGGCGACATTATCAAGACTTTGCCGTTGTGATGCCTTTAATTGCACTGACTCCTTTCTCGGCTCGCTACCAATGTCAGCTGCGAGCGCTGGAGACTCTCGGCTGATTTATTCTATTGGCGCTAGATACATTCACTGACAGCAAGCAGAGGTGGTGAAAATGTGAATGATTGAAAAACGGCGTAGTAGAAAGTCGCAGACCTTCCCTTTCTGCAGTGATAAAGACATTAAGACACAGGTGGACGCGCGTCCCTTTAAGGATTAACCCCACCGACGCTGGTTGGCTCCGTGGCTTCGTATGATCAAGTACACACTCGCACACCACGTACATACATCATTAACTTTAAATTATACTACAACCGGCAGAAGGAACGCGCATCGGAGGCGGAGATCGGACACTGCTTTGGCCTGAGAAATTCTGGAATTGCTGACAGGTCGGGATGCGCCGATCTCCGCTCGTCGTCCCAGCGTCAATCCTGATTTACACAACATTACACACTCACGCTTTACACGATAGCTAAATAAATAGCCGCAGTAATCCTATACACGGAGGACGCTGAAATGTGCTGGGAAAATGTCCGAAAATCATCTCGCCACAGAGGAGAGAAGATGTGGCAGAGCTGGTGGCCAAATGGTTAAGCTCGCTGGTGCACGCATGGTTAAGCTCGCTGGTGCACGCATGGTTAAGCTCGCTGGTGCACGCATGGTTAAGCTCGCTGGTGCACGCATGGTTAAGCTCGCTGGTGCACGCATGGTTAAGCTCGCTGGTGAGGTGCCAGCGCTCACTTGGCCTATAACTATATGGATACACACTGTGCGCACACGCCATTACTGCATATCACGAGTGATGTCACCAGCTGGAGTTATGATGTCATCAGTGATGCCGCACTTCATAAGAAAACTCAAGGCTTAAACTAATTCGCAAACACTCCATAATCAGGACATTGAATCCTCTGCTCACGCTCTACAGTAGTGGCCAAAAGCTTTGAGACTGAAGAAAACTTTAGTTTTCACAGTTGCTGCTTCAGTTTTGTGACAATTTGTATTAACTTCAGATCATTATGCCGAATGATCAGATAAACTGCAAAATACCATGAAAATTACCTTAATCGCATGAAACCCATTTCCACTAAATATCAGCCCTGTCACAAAATCACCTGATAAAATCATATCAGTGATCTCGTTAGAACAGAAGAAAGTGTTAGCAAGGACATGGCAGCTGATATCAGTCTGTCATGCGGATTGAATTATAAGAGCAGACTGGTTGAGTTACAAGAGGAACTGGGGCTGAAAATTATTGTCTTCTGTTAGCCAGAGAAAACAGCTCTCATTGGCTTGCATGAAAAAGGATTTACAGGCAAGGACATAGCTGCTTGTAAGGTTGCCTTTTAATCAACCATTTATCGGGTGAAGAACATCAAACAGAAAAGATCACTTGGTATGAAGAAGGCTTCTGGGCGTCTATTAAAGGGAATCTGTCACCCCATTTTAGCCCTATCAGCTGCCGGCACCGCCATCAGGGGCTTATCTACAGCATTCTGTAATGCTGTAGCTAAGCCCCCCAATGTAACCTGAAAGATAAGAAAAAAAAAAAAAGAGTTCGATTATACTCACCCCGGCATTCGGTCCGGTCCGATGGGTGTCGCGGTCCCGTCCGGCGCCTCCCATCTTCATACGATGATGTCCTCCTTCTTACTTCTGCTGCGGCTCCTGTGCAGGCATACTTTATCTGCCCTGTTGAGGGTAAAGTACTGCAGTGCGCAGGCGCCGGACCTCTCTGACCTTTCCCAGCGCCTGCGCACTGCAGTACTCTACTCTGCCCTCAACAGGGCAGATAAAGTATGCCTGCACAGGAGCCGAGGGAGAAGCAAGGAGGAGGACATCATCGTATGAAGATGGGAGGCGCTGGACTGGACCGAGACACCCACCGCACCCGACCACGCCCCTGAGTGAGTATAATATAATGTGTTTTTCTTATCTTTCAGGTTTCATCGGGGGCTTATCTACAGCATTACAGAATGCATTACAGAATGCTGTAGATAAGCCCCTGATGGTGTTGGCCACAGCTTATAGGGCTAAAATGGGGTGACAGATAACCTTTAAAGTCCAGAGAGTGCCTGGACTGTCTCCTAAAGAAGATTCAGCTACGGCATAAGTTCAAAACCAGTGCAGAGCTTGCTACAGAATGGCAGCAGGCGTCAGTGTATCTACACACACAGCAAGATGAAGGATTTTGGAGGCCGAAGTATCAAAAAGGTTAGCAAAGAAGCCAATTCTCTAAAAAAAAAAAACAAAAAAAAAAAACATGAAGGACAGACTGACATTCTGCAGGTGCAGGGATTGCTCTGCAGAGGACGGGGAGAGTAAGGGTCCCGTTACACATAGCGACCACTTAGCGATGCACCAGCGATCCATATCGTTGTCGGGATCGCTGGTGCATCACTAAGTGTAACGGTACCCTAAGTCTACAGCCTGACTGTATCTGTCTCTTGATGACCCCCTGTAGTTCCTTAATCCCCAAGGCTCCTTTGTTCTCCTGTGGGAGGCCTGCAAACCGCCCCAACCAGTTTGACTACCTCTGGACACAAGGAAGGGGGTGGGGAGGTCAGGAGCTGGACAAGTCAGTTCCTGTGTGGAGAGCATTGTGTAAAAGACTGCACTTCAGAGAGAAGGAAGCATTTGGACCCATTTTTTCCTTTGGATGCTAGAGTTATGGACTCTCATCTCCCTGGACATTTTATCCTGTTACTGGACTACATTCTTGTTATGGACTATTGTATGCTCAGTGTGATGGATTGTTATGGACCTTATAATTTTGCCTGTAATAAAGGTCTTGGGATTGTTCACACTTCCCTTGCTCTGTTGATTGTGTGGTATCGGAGAAGGACCCTGTGACAGAGGGGGTCACTCACAATGTGCGGGGGCTTCTCATCCATGGAGGGGATCACTCACAATGTGTGGAGGCTTCTGACCCACGGAGGGGATCACTCACAATGTGTGGGGGCCTCTCATCCATGGAGGGGATCACTCACAATGTGAGGGGGGTTTCTCATACATAGAGGGGGTCACTCAATGTGTGGGGGCCTCTCATCCATGGAGGGGTCACTCACAATGTGTGGGGGCTTCTCATCCATGGAGGGGGTCACTCACTATGTGTGGGGGCTTCTCATCCATGGAGGGGATGACTCCTGCCTAAGAAGAAAGATTGGAATCTAAACCTTCTCCAAGAACCACTCTCTCCATCCAGGACAATGTGGTGGCGATGACGATTTTTCCAGGATGATCGAGACGATGTGACAAAGGAAATGGGAAAACTAAGTGTGTTGGGGAACAAAAAGTTGACATTTTGGGTCCACGTCCAGAAACTCTCCAAATAACATTGAGAACCTGAGGTAAATCCTCAAAAAGTGACAAACAAAACCCAGAAATGCTTGCTGTGACCCCTAGATGGCATGCAGAAGAAAGTGCTCTGGTCAGGAGACCAAAGTAGTACTGATTGGGCTAAACAGAAACCGCTGTGTGGTGGAAAACTAACACTGCACAACACTCTGAAATCACTATCCCCACCGTCACACATGGTGGTGGCAGCATCCTGCTGTGGGGGAGGCTTTTCTTCAGCAAAGATAGGAAAGCTGGTCAGAGATGATGGGGAAATGGATGGAGTTAAATAAAGGGCAATCCTGGAGGAAAACCTGTTCGACAAAGCACAAGAATTGAAACTGGAGCGTAGGTTCACCTTCCAGAAGGACAATGACCCTAAACATCCTGCCAGAGCTACAATGGAGTGTTTAGATCAGAACTAGAGTTGAGCGACTTTGGTCGGATCGGGTTTCACGAAACAAAATTTGAGAGGGATGAAACTGGTCCGACTAGGGCAAAAAAAAGTCTGAGTATTGTCCGAAACCCGACCACAATGCAAGTCAATGGGGAATAAAAGTCGGCATTGAGCGGATGACATTCATCCACTCAATGCCGGCTTTTATTCCACATTGACTTGCATTGGGGTCGGGTTTCGGACAATACTCAGACTTTTTTTTGCCCTAGTCGGACCAGTTTCATCCCTCTCAAATTTTGTTTCATGAAACCCGATCCGACCAAAGTCGCTCAACTCTAATCAGAACATATTCACATGTGTGAACAGTCACGGTCCAGACCCAAATCAAAGACCATCTGTGACAAAACCTGAAAATTACTGGTCACAGACGTCTCCATCCAAAGTCACTGAGCGAGGGGGCAAAATGTCACCTCTAGATGTGCAAAGCAGGAGAGACAGACCCCAGAAGACTGCAGAGAAAGGTGGGAGAGACAGACCCAAAAGACTGCAGAGAAAGGTGGAGAGACAGACCCAAAAAGACTGCAGAGAAAGGTGGGAGAGACCCCAAAAGACTGCAGAGAAGGGTGGGAGAGACAGACCCCAAAAGACTGCAGAGAAAGGTAGGAGAGACAGACCCCAAAAAATCCCAGCAGATAACGGTGGTCCTACCAAGCACTGACTCAGGGGCTGAATACAAACGCACGGTACAATTTTCAGATTTATACTTTTAAAATATTTGTATATGTCAGTGTAGCCTAAACAATTGTGTTAAACTTCAGGGGGTATGAAGACTTTTCTCTGGATATTCCCTGGTATCCGCCGCTCACATATATGTCACTATTAACTGGATATTTGCTCTATACTCAGCGCCATGTTGGTGCGGCGTTCTACTCCCGGTTTGGGCCGTGTATCGTTTTCGTATGGCAGATTAAATACATGGCTCCCGTAACCTTTCCTCGGCTGCGTCGCGGTTCCCAGTAATGGACTTTATGTGTTTAATAAAAAGGCAGCGCGATGTGATGGGCAGAGGGAACGAGGCGAGGGATGGAGGCCGCCGCGACCTTGACCCGCGCTGCCGACACTACACTTGATGCCGTCACGTCGCCGCGCTCAGGAGAGAAAGATAGAAAGTTTTTGGCTTCTGGGATTTTTTCTCTGGGGAGAACTATAGGGTCAGAGCTACCTACACCGACTCCAGCGACACAATGGAAGCTGTATGTGATGGACGCCGCACCTGCAGATGGGTGACGCAATCTCCTGCTCTCTGTTATCAGCCATTACATCAGCTCTATATGAGACTATGTGCGGTCTTCTCCCCGCCAGGTGGGCACGCTGCCCTCTATGCCAGGAGTTTTGCTGACAGCATGGGTATGTGCACGGGTACTAACAAGCGCTAGCTGGGCACGGCCGAGCGCCCGCCAGCTCCTGTGTGCCAGCGCCAGCACTCATCCAGCGACATGCAGAAATTAATGTCTTGTGTCTTCTTGATGGGAAATCCCACAGTGGTACTTGCGGTAAATTAGCACATATGTTCCAGATGCCAGTGGGAGCGGGCGGCACTGAGACCGGAGATGCCCCATTCATCAGTAACACCAGCTCCCATCAATGCTGCGCCAGCTTCCCAGCATCGCCAGCAGCTCATATGGGAGCGGGCACCACAGGGCGGCAAGGGTGCCTGAGTCGGGAATTGTGTCCCTACAGATGGTGGAGAACTACAAGTCCATCTCTTATCTGTCCTTCCATTTATCTCATATCTATGTCATCCACCTCCACATCATCATACACAGTGAATGACTGATTGTCATTCAGCCCCAATACCCCCATATATACGGTAATATCCAGTCCCTCTTTACGGTGTCAGCCCCCCACCATGCCGCCTGCCTTTACTACCATGTGACAGAGCTCCTGATACCAGCGCAGTCCTGTAATAGGAGCCAACATGGTAACAAGTCCGTCCTTAACATTTCTCCCTCCTGAGTCTTCCTCCATAACCTGAGAGTGATATTACTGAGAAGCAGAAAGAACCGCAGCAACTCAGCCACGAAGTGGAGACCCCGTAACATTACAGCAGGGGGCCGAGTGCTGAGTAGCAGAGGGTAGAAAAGTCACCACCGCTCTGCTGACCCCATAACTGCAGAGTCCAGACCTCCTCTGGCATCAGCACAAACACTGCAGCCCCGTCGGGAGCTTCATGGCCGAACAGCTGCCTGCAGTCGTACATCACCAAGCACAAAGCCGAGCGTCGGATGTAGTAGTGTAAAGCTGCCACCACTGAACTCTGGAGGAGACGTGTTCTGTGCAGTGACGGATCACACTTATCCCTCTGCTTCTGATGGAGGATCTGGGTTTGGTGATTCCATGAGGAAGTTACCCCCTGACTGCATTGTGCCCCCTGTACAGATGGTGGAGGAGGATAATGCTATGTGCTGTTATCAGGGGGTGGACACGGACCCTCAGCTCCAGTGACGGGGAATCAACGTCACTAGTTATAGCGATATTGCTAGCGATATCTCTTAGTGTGACTGGCCCTTAAGCCTTCAGCAAGACATTGAGGACAATTGTAGCTTCAGCTTTGGGGGAGACGCTTATCTATCACCCGTGTACAAGAACTTTACAGACATGGGGGGAACATGAAGGCAACAGAGCCCGGACTGCAGCCCCAATCCTGTAACAGAGATTGTGAGCCCACCGACCCCCCAACATCAGGGTCTGACCCCACAAATGCTATGGATGAAGGGGCAAAAATTCCACAAACTCATCCAAAATGTTGTAGAAATCCTTTCCAGAAGAGCAGAGCCGGTATATCTGTCAATGAGCAACTCCATATTAATGTCAATGGATGTAGATGAGGACAGTGAAGCTCCCGGAGGTGGATGTAGGGGGCACATACTTTCTCCATATTAATGTCAATGGATGTAGATGAGGACAGTGAAGCCCCCGGAGGTGGATGTGGGGGGCACATACTTTCTCCATATTAATGTCTATGAATGTAGATGAGGACAGAGAAGCCCCCGGAGGTGGATGTGGGGGGCACATACTTTCTCCATATTAATGTCTATGGATGTAGATGAGGACAGTGAAGCCCCCGGAGGTGGATGTGGGGGGCACATACTTTCTCCATATTAATGTCTATGGATGTAGATGAGGACAGTGAAGCCCCCAGAGGTGGATGTGGGGGGCACATACTTTCTCCTTATTAATGTCTATGGATGTAGATGAGGACAGAGAAGCCCCCGGAGGTGGATGTGGGGGGGCACATACTTTCTCCATATTAATGTTTATGGATGTAGATGAGGACAGTGAAGCCCCCGGAGGTGGATGTGGGGGGCACATACTTTCTCTATATTAATGTTTATGGATGTAGATGAGGACAGTGAAGCCCCCGGAGGTGGATGTGGGGGGCACATACTTTCTCTATATTAATGTTTATGGATGTAGATGAGGACAGTGAAGCCCCCGGAGGTGGATGTGGGGGGCACATACTTTCTCCATATTAATGTCTATGGATGTAGATGAGGACAGTGAAGCCCCTGGATGTGGATGTGGGGGGCACATACTTTCTCCATATTAATGTCTATGGATGTAGATGAGGACAGTGAAGCCCCCGGAGGTGGATGTGGGGGGCACATACTTTCTCCATATTAATGTCTATGGATGTAGATGAGGACAGTGAAGCCCCCAGAGGTGGATGTGGGGGGCACATACTTTCTCCATATTAATGTCTATGGATGTAGATGAGGACAGTGAAGCCCCTGGATGTGGATGTGGGGGGCACATACTTTCCCCATATTAATGTCTATGGATGTAGATGGGGACAGAGAAGCCCCCGGAGGTGGATGTGGGGGGCACATACTTTTCTCCATATACTTTATCTCTTGATCTATACACCACATCCTCCCTATTGTGTTTTTTCCTGTTTTCTACATGATGCTTCTCTCTATCTCATATTTAAATGGGTTTTTCCCACGAACAAAAGTTGAAACAACTTCCACAATTGGATGTGAAAAAATAAAATGTTCCTGTGCGGAGATAATCTTATAAATGTGCCCCTGCTGTAATGTGTAATGGTCGTGTCCGACCGTACAGGGACATGGTCTCAACATACCACATTTTCTGGGCAGGGGGAAGGAAGATGGTATACAGACATTACAGTAGGGGATCACAGCTGATTGTTTTGGGAGATAAATCTTTCACTGCCTGTTCTTAAACAATGTTTTACTTCAAAGATAGAATCAGCTGGGATCCGGTGTTGTCCTGTCTGTATACTCTCTTCCTTCCCCCCTGGACAGAAGTTGTGGAATGATCAGACCAAGTCCCTGCATGGTCGGACACGACCATTACACAGTACGGGAACATTTATAAGATTATCTCAGCACAGGAACATTTTATTTAATCACATCCAAATGTGGAAATTATTATCGCTCCAAGATCTAATGATTAAAATGAACTTTTGTTCATGGAGAAAATGACTAAGGCTAGGTTCACATATGTGGACTTCCTCTGTGAAGCTCCGCCCACTGCCACACCTCCTCCATTCAGCTCCGCCTACGTCTGCATGCGGCCTGCATACCTATTTTTAACATTGCGTACGCAGGTCGGGCGGATGCCGCTCGACCTGCGTACCCAATGTTAAAGATAGAGACGCAGGCCGCATGCAGACATAGGCGGAGCTGAACAGAGAAGGTGCGTCAGTGGGCGGAGCTTCACAGAGGAAGTCCACAGTCCTCCGCAGTTCGGCCATCCGCAAATGCGAACCTAGCCTTAGTGAGAACATAAATCAGGCCAAGAATCTACTCCGCTGAAATCCTCTGTTCTGCTGGGGAATCGCAGCTTTCAGCCGGTGACGCTCTCATAAGATCAGCACAGTCCTCTCCTCGCTCGATGAGTATGGCGGCCCACCAAGGACACGGTGGAGGGATGCAGGCGGCAGCGGTGCGCTCGGAGTTAATGTTGGGCTCAGGGTATTACAGGAGGGGGAGGGCGCCATAACTTATATTTCTTGCCTGTGTTTTATTGCTTTCTTAATTCGGCTGCTGCTACTATTAATGTGGTTAATGCTGAGATTATATCCATTCTCTGGTGTCGCCGCTGATTTATGGCGGCCGTCTCTCCGAAGCAGGATCCGCCGCCTATAAATCATGAGAGATGCAATTAAACGCCGAGCGCGGAGGAGGTCGTGTACAGAACAGGTGGCGACCCACTGAGGAAAGCGCGGCGGCACAGTGACCGCAGAGGCCCCCGAGCTGTGAGGTCCTCACCAGGGCGAGCGGACAACCTCTACACCACATACAGGCTGGTTATCAGCAGAGATACCAGTCTTATCGCAGGCCGGGTCCATGACATTCTTGGTCCCCTTTAACTCCTCCCAATACGAGCCCTCCAGCAGGTGCTGCGGCTGAGCCTTGTAGTCCCCCCGCCCCACCGCACTGCTCCAGCACTGGCAGCGGTCACATTAGCGCTATAATGACATTCTGATTTTCATTCTGTTTCCCAGCAGTAAATATTGATTGAGCTGTGACTTATTAATTTCAAGAGAACATAAAAAATATTACAAGATGAGGACTCGGCGCGATACAGAATACCGTCCCTCCTCCATCAGTGCGCGACCCAGAATGTCGTCCCCTACCCACATAATCGCTGATCTAGGAAGAGGGGAGATGGAGACATTGGTATCCCTGTGTCGGTCCTGTGCATCCGACCACACCGGTGTCTGATTGCAAAGGCCACACGACCATGTGAAAGGTCAAGGGGGGGCTGTAGGGACGCTGCATAGGAAAACACAGTCTATATTCAACACCTCGGTCAGTGGCTCCCGAACCATCACCTCCATGTCCACAAAGCTGCCAGCACACAATAACCGGTGAGTACAATGGGTCGTGGATGCAACCTGAGCGCAGCATTGTCCTTCCTGCACCATCCTTCCATGGGTTAATTCCACATCAGCTGACAATGACACGCTCTGCCGGACCCCATCCTGGACCCCCCTCAGTGGCAGTCAGGCTTTAGACCTTCAGAACTCATCATATGGGACAAGTGGCCCCATGGGAGAGGAAGCAACGACAAGCTGAAAAGATTAATCAGGGGGGTGTCAGGGGACTGCCAGCTGGAAAAGGAACGGACACATCTGCAGGCAAAGGGACCTCTATCTGCTGGGATTAGTTATGCACACAGCAATAGGCCGCCTGCGAGAGAGGGGGGATCCCACACACAGCTACGGAGACCCCGACCGAGCAGACATCTCACAAGGGCAAGAATATAACTACTATAATACTGCCCCCTATGTACAAGAATATAACTACTATAATACTGCTCCTATGTACAAGAATATAACTACTATAATACTGCCCCTATGTACAAGAATATAACTACTATAATACTACTTCTATGTATAAGAATAAAACTACTATAATACTGCCCCTATGTACAATATTACTACTATAATACAGCCCCTATGTACAAGAATATAACTACTATAATACTGCCCCTATGTACAAGAATATAACCTATAATACTGCCCCTATGTATAAGAATATAACTACTATAATACTGCTCCTATGTATAAGAATATAACTACTATAATACTGCTCCTATGTACAAGAATATAACTACTATAATACTGCCCCCTATATACAAGAATATAACTACTATAATACTGCTCCTATGTATAAGAATATAACTACTATAATACTGCTCCTATGTACAAGAATATAACTACTATAATACTGCCCCCTATACAAAAGAATATAACTACTATAATACTGCTCCTATGTATAAGAATATAACTACTATAATACTGCTCCTATGTACAAGAATATAACTACTATAATACTGCCCCCTATATACAAGAATATATCCACTATAATACTGTCGCTATGTCAAGAATATAACTACTATAATACTGCTCCTATATACAAGAATATAACTACTATAATACTGCTCCTATATACAAGAATATATCTACTATAATACTGCTCCTATGTATAAAAGAATATAACTACTATAATACTGCTCCTATGCACAAGAATATAACTACTATAATACTGCCCCCTATATACAAGAATATATCCACTATAATACTGTCGCTATGTCAAGAATATAACTACTATAATACTGCTCCTATGTACAAGAATATAACTACTATAATACTGCTCCTATGTACAAGAATATAACTACTATAATACTGCTCCTATGTACAAGAATATAACTACTATAATACTGCCCCTATGTACAGGAATATAACTACAATAATACTGTCCCCTATGTACAAGAATATAACTACAATAATACTGCCCCTATGTACAAGAATATAACTACTATAATACTGTCCCCTATGTACAAAAATATAACTACTATAATACTGCGCCTATGTACAAGAATATAACTACTATAATACTGCTCCTATGTACAAGAATATAACTACTATAATACTGCTCCTATGTACAAGAATATAACTACTATAATACTGCCCCTATGTACAAGAATATAACTACTATAATACTGCCCCCTATGTACAAGAATATAACTACTATAATACTGCCCCCTATGTACAAGAATATAACTACCATAATACTGCCCCCTATGTACAAGAATATAACTACCATAATACTGCTTCTATGTACAAGAATATAACTATAATACTGTCCCCTATGTACAAGAATATAACTACCATAATACTGCTCCTATGTACAAGAATATAACTACTATAATACTGCTCCTATGTACAAGAATATAACTACCATAATACTGCTCCTATGTACAAGAATATAACTACCATAATACTGCCCCCTATGTACAAGAATATAACTACTATAATACTGCTCCTGTGTACAAGAATATAACTACTATAATACTGTCCCCTATGTACAAGAATATAACTACTATAATACTGCCCCTATGTACAAGAATATAACTACTATAATACTGTCCCCTATGTACAAGAATATAACTACTATAATACCGCCCCTCTGTACAAGAATATAACTACTATAATACTGCCCCTATGTACAAGAATATAACTACTATAATACTGTCCCCTATGCACAAGAATATAACTACTATAATACTGCCCCTATGTACAAGAATATAACTACTATAATACTGCCCCCTATGTACAAGAATATAACTACTATAATACTGCCCCCTATGTACAAGAATATAACTACTATAATACTGCCCCTGTGTACAAGAATATAACTACTATAATACTGCCCCCTATGTACAAGAATATAACTACTATAATACTGCCCCTATGTACAAGAATATAACTACTATAATACTGCACCTATATACAAGAATATAACTACTATAATACTGTGCAAGAATGTAATTGCCCCCTATGGTTCTACTGGGTGGGTTTGCTGCTATGTATTAACCCCTCCCAGAAGAGGATCTTCTGTTGGTCTCAGCACCGTCTGGGTGGTAGCGTCAGGTGGCAAGTTGTGGGCTCAGTATCCCGTGTCAGTACTTGAACTGATGCTCATAATGTAGTTATCAGTAAACAAGGACGGTTAGCAGGGTTGTCACATAGGACGGCGGTAGGGTTGTCACACCGGACAGTGGCAGGGTTGTCACACCGGACAGTGGCAGGGTTGTCACACCGGACAGTGGCAGGGTTGTCACACCGGACAGTGGCAGGGTTGTCACACCGGACAGTGGCAGGGTTGTCACACCGGACAGTGGCAGGGTTGTCACATTGTACGAGGGCAGGGTTGTCACATCGGACGGTGGCAGGTGTACCCGTGTGTGCCCACAAGCGTGTGAGCGGTCTGACAGGCGGTGTAGGAATGTCAGGCAGCCGCCCGTGCCAGGCGCACAAAGACGTTCCTGCCTGGCTACTAGGGAACTCAATTAATAAAAGGAGGTGGTAATGGCGGCTCGTCCTGCCGGGCGTCGCGCACATCGGTGGGGCCCGCTAAAGACATCTCACTTACATCCTCAAGGACAACACAGACTCGCTGTCCATGTGCAGAAAGATTGAGGACAGGAACATCATCTTCTGACTAATATGGAGAAAACGGAGCAGGATCAGCGCAACAAGGCAGAGAATGTAACACAGGAGCCGGCCGAAGACAGGAGACGTCAGCACCGGGAGGCTGAGGCTCTTCTCTAGTCACACACAAATCTGCATCCACAGTTCTGGATGTGTTGAGCTCTGCTCCTCCAGCACTGACAAGTCTGTGAGCGCCCTCTAGTGGTGACCACTGGTAGCACAACATAATCACTCACGTATTCCACAGCAGGGCATTCGGAGCTGTGTATCAGGAGAGCTCCAGTCACTATACAGCAGCACTGTAGAAAGACTCCGAAAAGTAAAATGGCTGCGATGTTCACACATCAGATAATCCCTTTTACACTGCATTGTCTGTGTGACCCCCAAAAGCAATATCTGGGGGGAAATCGCCCTCTCAGGCCATCCCGTCATCTCACTAGAGCCGGGCACTGCAGCTGCCAATGGCTGGGGTATGGGACCGTCCACATGACATCCTGGGCGCCCCCAGTGTTTAAAGGTTTACAGACGCAGCATTGAAAAATAAGAGTTCTGCCAGCGCCCCCTAGGGGCGGCACTTATCAGCTGTGGTTCGGTGGCGCGGCCCCTTTAAGGACATATGGCAGGAGCCGGGTTATTATTACCGCCCCGCACCCTGCGCTCATTATCACCTCTGCTCTCGCACCTCGGCCATGATAATTAAATTAGTCACGTCGGATTAAGGTCACATTAAATGCAAACAGCGGTGAGCGGGGAAGGGAGCCTGGTGTGTGAGGTAACGGCAGGCGCTGCGGGGCCACACTCCGGGGGCCGCACTCTGTGTCACCACCGCCAGACTGGAGCGCTGCGGAAGGACACAACCCAACCCCACAACGGACGGGTGACGTCCAGGGTCATCACTCAGGAGGCAAAGTTCTGCAACTTTCTGATAGACTCTGACAAGACCTCTGCTTGCTGGCAGAGAATGGGGCATTATAGAAACCACACCAATTCTGCTCACAGCTGACAACTTGTTACAATGTGTCCAGTCTACACAATCCTATGTGATGAGAACAGCCTGGATCAATACACTGCATCAGTGCAGAAACCAGCGGACACAGAGGTGAGCAAAGAAAGGTCGGCAAAATCCGGGCCCAGGAGCCAGAGTGGTCCAGGGGCCCAGGAGCCAGAGTGGTCCAGGGGCCCAGGAGCCAGAGTGGTCCAGGGGCCCAGGAGCCAGAGTGGTCCAGGGGCCCAGGAGCCAGAGTGGTCCAGGAGCCAGAGTGGTCCAGGGGCCCAGGAGCTAGAGTGGTCCAGGAGCCAGAGTGGTCCAGGGGCCCAGGAGCCAGAGTGGTCCAGGGGCCCAGGAGCCACCGATGTGCAGTAGCCAGCGAGGCACAGGAGACAGTGGGTCCCTGGAGACAGTGAGAGCCAGGAGCTAGTGGGGCACAGTAGCCAGAGCGAGGCCCAGAAGCCAGCGATTCACGGGTGAGTGATCCATGGTATCCGGGCCAGAGCCCTGCAAGCCTCCTCCTGGATACCAGTATCCCTGGCATCTCTTCTAAAAAACAGAACCGGTACCACTGCCTACTAATCAGAAGAGGCTTTAGCCACGCCAACAGATAGGAGAAGGTTCACAGGGTTCTGGTTAGAAAACCATGGACCACTGATCTCCGGACCACCAACGTCCTGGACCATTGACCCACTGAGACTGTTGAACCCCCCTGGAATGCAGACTCCTCACTCCCTGACCGTTGGAGCACTGGACCACCAACTCCCGGACCCTTAACCCCTGGACACCGGAAGCTCTGGACCGCAATACTGCAAACCTTTTTGTCTCCACCATACTAACAAAGTATCAGAGCAGCATGGAGATGTGAGCAGCGGCAGAGAAGAGCCTCCTCACCCTCAGCAGCTGACTTTCTTCCTACTCGCCCATGGTCTGGATTTTTGCACCAGGTTCAAGATGTTGAATGTTTGTTTTTTGTTGTGGGTCACTTACAATCTGATTTTCTACATTATCCAAGACTGCCCACTAATCCGGCATCTGACAATCCAGAATCTGCACGTGTGACCATGAGGGTGAGGCCGCCGAGCACGTCAGGTCACAGCCCTGGACCTCTCTGGTTACTGTAACCGGGTCCAGCTGCCTGCAGATGGCGGAAATAATCTCTGGAGTACTGGAAGGAGATGCAAATTGGGCGTGAAATGTGCCCGAGATCGGCGTGACGAGATTGTGGCAGTGACACCCGGCCGGTGACACGGCGGCAGCTGTGCAGCGCACAATGCCCAGCTTCAACCTGGAACAGATGTGGTGTCCTCACCGCTGCACAGGGAGCAAAGCCGAGGGAAACATGGCGGCGCCGGGTCCATCAGGGCAAGAGGGTGTCCCCCTAAAGTATACAGTACGCAAGGCAGTGCTACGGTGTACAACCAAGGGCGGGGGTCATCAGACAGATCCGACCACAGGGTCCGCGGACCCTTGTGACTCAGGCGCCTCCGACTACAACTACAGTGGGGTCCACAAAAAAGATTGAGGGAAATTTCCGAGCACTGTCTCTTTAAAAGAAAAAAAAAATAGACAAGAAAAGCTGTCATTTTTACAAGAATACTACTCCGATCACAACCAAAGCTGCAGCTAGCATACACCAGACTATTAGATGTTCTAGATTACTGGAGATCATGAAAAAGGAAAGATCACGAGTCCCTGTACGGACAATGGCGATTCTGCAAACAGCAGCAGATGTCTAGATTTTAGGCTTCTCTCCCTACACAGTCTGGCGTTTCAGACTTTTCCAGGGCCATCCAATAATCCAGAATACTGATCTGGAAACTACCAGCAATGCTCCGGCATGTTGGGTCTTCACAAAGCTTCTCTTACAAATGAGCTTCAGGAGGTTCAATGATCCGGCGCCTCGTGATCCATCTGAGATTCTCCACCATCTGTGGAAACGTTTCCAGGAGCATTTGATAATCCGGAATATCCGACAATCCGGCATCTTTCGGTAAATGTGATGGATTTTCACAGTAATATGTTGTAGACACATGAGAGTTAGCAGGTCGTGGAGCCTCTGCAGCCGCCTCGTGCCGCTGGTGACAGGCCGGGGACGCGGCTGACGCTCTCCAGGAGATTAGCGCATCTTCCTTTTCTTCCTTCGTTCTCCCGGCAGGGCGCATTGTGTGGACCCCAGAAGCTGGCGCTCACACAGGCCGGATTAGCGGGAAACATGTCAGGGGCTCTCGCGTGAGACAATGAGCAGCTCTGTCTCCTCATTACCCAGATTAGAGCGCAGCGAGAGCGCCGCACATCCCCTCTGTTCAGCTGTAATGAGATGTCATCCTAAACCTCTCCGTCCGGGCGAGATTAATAAACGGCAAATTTGCCCACCGGCCCGGAGGAAGCCCCCCTGACAGCAGAGGAGGCGCAGGATTTATACACCACTTTCATGTCACTGGCGGATTTAGCCAAAGCCAGAACATCAGAGAAGAACTATAACCGCTGCCCCCCCCCCAAAAAAAAAGGGGGCAAAACCACGACCGATGCACAAAGAGACTGTGACCAGAGGAGTTATCAGAGGGACGAACACCAAATGCCTGAATCATCGCAGGAGACAAGTCATCCGGCCATTTACTACAGTTTTCTGCCACAAAACTGAAATGTCACAAAATTTCAGCAAAACTTGTAAATCGCAAAAAATGTGCGACTTTTGGGGGTTTATTTTTGGGCTCCTTAGTCTTCTGTGGCTCAGGAATGACCGGAAGAGTTATCAGAGGTGTAAAATGGTGGATGAGGGCCTGGGTCCTCACTGGCACCATATCCGGCCTCAGCCTGATGCCTGGCACCATTGTTACCATCTCATCTACATGCACGACTAACGCATCCCTGGAGCGGAGGGATAACCCTCATCAGATCATCGCGTCTAGGGGGAGTAGTCATGACCTCACATAGGACACCAGCGTGCCCTCATCGTAAGACACCCGAGTGCACTCACTGTAGGAGGCCGGCATGCCCTCATCGTAAGACACCCGAGTGCACTCACCGTAGGAGGCCGGCGTGCCCTCATCGTAAGACGCCCGAGTGCACTCACCGTAGGAGGCCGGCGTGCCCTCATCGTAAGACGCCCGAGTGCACTCACCGTAGGAGGCCGGCGTGCCCTCATCGTAAGACGCCCGAGTGCACTCACCGTAGGAGGCCGGCGTGCCCTCATCGTAAGACGCCCGAGTGCACTCACCGTAGGAGGCCGGCGTGCCCTCATCGTAAGACGCCCGCGTGCACTCACCGTAGGAGGCCGGCGTGCCCTCATCGTAAGACGCCCGAGTGCACTCACCGTAGGAGGCCGGCGTGCCCTCATCGTAAGACGCCCGAGTGCACTCACCGTAGGAGGCCGGCGTGCCCTCATCGTAAGACGCCCGAGTGCACTCGCCGTAGGAGGCCGGCGTGCCCTCATCGTAAGACGCCCGAGTGCACTCGCCGTAGGAGGCCGGCGTGCCCTCATCGTAAAACGCCCGAGTGCACTCGCCGTAGGAGGCCGGCGTGCCCTCATCGTAAGACGCCCGAGTGTACTTGCCGTAGGAGGCCGGCATGCCCTCATCGTAGGATGCCAGTATGCACTCACCGTAGGAGGCCGGTGTGCCCTCGTAAGACGCCCGAGTGCACTTGCCGTAGGAGGCCGGCGTGCCCTCACCACAGGACGCCAGCCTGCCTTCGCCACAGGACGCCGGCGTGCCCTCATCGCGGGACGCTCGGCGTGCCCTCATCGCGGGACGCTCGGCGTGCCCTCATCGCGGGACGCTCGGCGTGCCCTCATCGCGGGACGTTCCGTGTGCCCTCAGCACGAGACGCCAGCATGCCCTCATTGTAAGACGCCCGAGTGTACTCGCAGTAGGAGGACGCGTGCCCTCGCCACAGGACGCCAGCATGCCCTCATCAAAAGACGCCCGAGTGCACTCACCGTAGGAGGCCGACGTGCCTTCACCACAGGACGCCAGCGTGCCCTCACCACAGAACGCCAGCGTGCCCTCATCGTAGGATGCCAGTATGCCCTCACCACAGGATGCCAGCATGCCCTCATCGTAAGACGCCCGAGTGCACTCGCCGTAGGAGGCCGGCGTGCCCTCACCACAGGACACCAGCGTGCCCTCGTAAGACGCCCGAGTGCACTCGCCGTAGGAGGCCGGCGTGCCCTCGCCACAGGACGCCAGCGTGCCTTCGCCACAGGATGCCAGTTTGCCCTCATCGTAGGACGCCCGCGTGCCCTCACTATACAACGCCGGTGTGCCCTCATCGCGGGACATTCAGCGTGCCCTCATCACGGGACGTTCGGCGTGCCCTCATCACGGGACGTTCGGCGTGCCCCCCCTCTTACATCACCTGCCCTATGTATGTCCACCCGCACCACCAAGCTGGTCAGCGTCATAAGACATCTAGCAAAACAAAGAACGCAGCTTCAGATGTGACTACAGTATAAGACAACTGAGCAGCAGAAGTGTAATAGCACCTTCTTATACTGCAGTCACATCTGAAGCTGCAGTCACTGTTCTGCCTGTTACTTATGTCCTATACTGTAGTCACAACTAAAGCTGCAGCCACAGTTGTGCTAGTCATTTATGTCCTGTACTGTAGTGACATCTAAAGCTGCAGTTACAGTTGTGACAGTTAATTACATCATATACTGTAGTCACATCTAAAGCTGCAGTCACAGTTGTGACGGTCATTAAATCTTATACTATAGTAACATCTAAAGCTGAAGTCACAGTGGTGCCAGTTACTTACGTCCTATACTGTAGTCGCTTCTAAAGCTGCAGTCACAGATGAGCTGGAAAATATGGAATGCTGAAACGAGTTACATATCACGGCCACAGATATCTATAACAGCCGCCATTACTCAGCTCCTGCTCCGCTGCTGGCGTCAGTCCTCACTGCTGCTCTGGGATTCTATTCATGGAGCAGGAAGGCAATGATGGAGGATCCTGGGAACACTGTCAGCTATGAGACGAGACAGCCTTCCTGCTCCAGCGATCGGCGGCATGTAGCTGCCATTACTCGGCTCCTGCTCCGCTGTTGGCGTCAATCCTCACTGCTGCTCTGGGATTCTATTCATGGAGCAGGAGGGCAATGATGGAGGATCTTAGGAATGCTGTCAGCCATGAGACAGCCTTCCTGCTCCAGCGATCGGCGGCACGTAGCCGGCATTACTCGGATCCTGCTCCGCTGCTGGCGTCAGTCCTCACTGCTGCTCTGGGATTCTATTCATGCAGCAGGAAGGCAATGATGGAGGATCCTAGGAACGCTGTCAGCTATGAGACGAGGAGACAGCCTTCCTGCTCCAGCGATCGGCGGCATGTAGCTGCCATTACTCGGATCCTGCTCCGCTGCTGGCGTCAGTCCTCACTGCTGCTCTGGGATTCTATTCATGGAGCAGGAAGGCAATGATGGAGGATCCTAGGAACGCTGTCAGCTATGAGACGAGGAGACAGCCTTCCTGCTCCAGCGATCGGCGGCATGTAGCTGCCATTACTCGGATCCTGCTATGCTGCCGGCGTCAGTCCTCACTGCTGCTCTGGGATTCTATTCATGGAGCAGGAAGGCAATGATGGAGGATCCTAGGAACGCTGTCAGCTATGAGACGAGGAGACAGCCTTCCTGCTCAAGCGATTGGCGGCACGTAGCTGCCATTACTCTGCAAGCCGGGAGCAGGCAGGAGGGGGTAGCGAAAGTGGCGGCCATAAATCTGCGACTTGTTCACAATGATCTGAACTCTTATTAAGTAAATTAATTTAAGCTAATTTAGGTTGATGGTGACGGGCGACGGCGGTGATTTACAGAGGGGGAAATTGCTTCAGGAAGGGCCGCGCTCACCAGATAGCAGAGTCGCAGATTACATCCACTTACCCCGCACATTAATATGGAAATCGCCGGTGTAAATTCAGACTCGTTCGCGGGCAAAAATTATCTTCATAAATTTGGGAGAACGGCTCCCTAGGCGCTGATAAATCTATTTGTAAGGAAAATATTACGGGGAAAATGCCGTTAAATTAGCAGAAAATCCTCATCCGTCTATTTCCTGCAATGGGTTGTGTGGAGGGAGCGGGCGAGAATGTGGGCGGGGGGCAGGAAGAGAAAGGACGCAGGGACGGAACCAAAAAGTACCCAAAATCAGTCCCTCCTGAGACAGAACGCACCTCGTGTCTCACAGAGGCCACTGCAGCATGGAGGGGGAACCAGTGCAGTCCTCTCAGAGGATGTAAGCAGCATCTGACTGCTGAACTCAAGCTGGTCTGGGGTCTGCATACATGGGGGTCCGGTGTGTGTAGATGGGGGTGTGGAGTCAGACAGGGTGGCTGGTCTGGGGGCTGTATACATGGGGTCTGGAGTCAGACGGGGTGGCTGGTCTGGGGTCTGTATGAATGGGGGTCTGGTGTGTGTAGATGGGGTGGCTGGTCTGGGGTCTGTATACATGGGGATCCGGTGTGTGTAGATGGGCTCTGGAGTAAGATGTGATGGCTGGTCTGGGGTCTGTATACATGGGGGTCCGGTGTGTGTAGATTGGGTCTGGAGTCAGACGGGGTGGCTGGTCTGGAGTCTGTATACAAGGGGGTCCGGAGTCCGTGTAGATGGGGGTGTGGAGAAAGACGGGGTGGCAGGTCTGGGGTCTGTATACATGGGGGTCCGGTGTGTGTAGATGGGGTCTGGAGTCAGACGGGGTGGCTGGTCAGGGGTCTGGTGTGTGAAGATGGGGGTGTGGAGTCAGACGGGGTGGCTGGTCTGGGGTCTGTATGAATGGGGGTCTGGTGTGTGTTGATAGGGGTCTGGAGAAAGACAGGGTGGCGGTCTGGAGTCTGTATACATGGGGGTCCGGAGTCCGTGTAGATGGGGGTGTGGAGAAAGACTGGGTTGAAGGTCTGGGGTCTGTATACATGGGGGTCCGGTGTGTGTAGATGGGGTCTGGAGTAAGATGGGGTGGCTGGTCTGGGGTCTGTATACATGGGGGTCCAGCGTGTGTAGAAGGGGCCTGGAGGGGTGGCTGGTCTGGAGTCTGTATACATGGGGGTCCAGTGTGTGTAGATGGGGTCTGGAGTAAGATGGAGTGGCTGGTCTGGGGTCTGCACACATGGGGGTCTGGTGTGTGTAGATGGGGCCTGGAGGGGTGGCTGGTCTGGGGTCTGTATGAATGGGGGTCCAGTGTGTGTAGATGGGGTCTGGAGTAAGATGGGGTGGCTGGTCTGGGGTCTGTATACATAGAGGTCCGGTGTGTGTAGATGGGGCCTGGAGTCAGACGGGGTGGCTGGTCTGGAGTCAGTATACATGGGAGACTAGAGTCCGTGTAGACGGGGGTGTGGAGAAAGACGGGGTGGCAGGTCTGGAGTCAGTATACATGGGAGACTAGAGTCCGTGTAGACGGGGGTGTGGAGAAAGACGGGGTGGCAGGTCTGGGGTCTGTATACATGGGGGTCCGGTGTGTGTAGATGGGGTCTGGAGTAAGACAGGGTGGCTGGTCTGGGGTCTGTAAACCGAGGGAGTCTAGTCTGAGGACATGGCTGGAATGGTTTGGGGTCCGTATCTTAGTGGAGGGGGTCTGGTATGAAGTCCGGATGCATGTAAGGTTGTGTGGGGCAGAGAATCTTGTGAACTATTGATTCCCAATCTGTGATCTGACGCTGAGGAGCAGAAGTCTAGAAAGTACAAGGATCCCTATAAATTGCAAGGTCTGTTACTTTTCCACAAGTTCCTCCTGTAAAGTTCAAAATCGTTTCCAATGTTCCCCCGAGGCTCCAGCACCTTTAGTGATTAGGAAGGACGAGAAGCTGCAGGAAATCTGAATATGATGCACTGCACGAGGCAGCCCCCGTTATAAGACCACAATGGCTGAGAACAGCCCCAGGAAGAGGACAGACGTGCATCTGTGTCTGTGGTCGGGGTGACCCCCTCAGATAAGCACTTCACACCCTCAATATTTGGCAATATAAGCCACAGTGCGGAGCGAGGAGGGGGCGCGGAGAAATGGAGGGGGGCCGAGGCGCGGAGAAATGGAGGGGGGCCGAGGCGCGGAGAAATGGAGGGGGGCCGAGGCGCGGAGAAATGGAGGGGGGCCGAGGCGCGGAGAAATGGAGGGGGGCCGAGGCGCGGAGAATTGGAAGGGGGCCGAGGCAAGGAGAAATGGAGGGGGGGGGGTCGAGGCAAGGAGAAAAGAAGGGGGCCGAAGCGCGGAGCGAGGGGGCGAGGAGTAAGGAGGGGGCCGGGGCGAGGAGCAAGGAGGTGGCCGAGGCACAGAGCGATGAGGGGGCCGAGGCACGGAGAAAAGGAGGGGGCCGAGGCGAGGAGGGGGCCAAGCCGCTGCTGCAGCTGTCCCGGTGTTAGAGACATGCTATGTTCAGTATGGCTGCCTGTAACCAGAGGAAAGCGTGACCTCCACAGAAGCACTACATCCTCATCATCCACCGCCAGCCACATCTCCAACTACAGCTCACACTGGCAGAAAGGATCGGTCACAGCTGAAGGACAGTTACACTGTGTCAGTGCAAAATTTGGTGCAAAAAATACAAATCTTGATCTTTTTTTTCTGCAAGTGACTTCCACCACTTCTTCATGAAGCAGGTGGGGGCTCACACACTAATCTGTGGGGTCTCAAGCATTACTATGTCCTACTTGTTACAGTGCATCAGTATAAGGAAGATCTATCAGCTGCTGGACACATTGTAGCAGTCCTACAGTTGCGAGTAGTAAGCACCCGGCCTCCTTATGTGAATAATAAAGTGAGATCTCAAAAGATGGCGAGAAATACTTCGACACAGTCACAGGACTGTGGGGGGAGGTCGGGGGTCCGATAGTAACAGGTGGAGTTACCCTTTAAGGGAACTGTGAGTAATCGGAGTATTATGGACAGATCTGGGGCGTCGGCAGGAACTGATAAATGTCCGCAGGATAAAAGTACCAAACATCTCTGTCCTCGGGAGCCGGAGTCACATTCTGGAGGGGGTCGCGGAAGACGTGTCAAAATGTCCAGCTGCTAATGTGTTAGAAAAACACGTCCACCATCGGCGTCTCTGACGTCCCGGGGCTCCTGTGCTGGACGCTACAGGCCCTGCCGGACACCAGGGGTCACACACGAGGGACAGAACCCCCAAGTGTAAAATGGACAGAGCGACTCAGGGGCTATGGTGGAAAATAAAAAAAAAACCGCAGAGACCAGAGCCAGGCGGCTGCTGACAAGCCGGAGAAAATCACAGGAGGCATCAGCAGAGGTCGAGACCATGAAAAGGAAAGACCTGAATACAAGTGACCAGACAGTGACGGCGGCGGAGGCGACAGTGAGGACCGCGGTGTAGATGATGGAGGCGACAGTGTGAGGACCACGGTGTAGATGGAGGCAACAGTGTGAGGACCACAGTGTAAATGATGGCGGAGGCAACAGTGTGAGAACCGTGTTGTAGATGATGGTGGAGGTGATGGCGTGAGGACCGCGGTGTAGATGATGGTAGAGGCGATAGTGTGAGGACCGCGGTGTAGATGATGGTGGAGGCGATAGTGTGAGAATCGCGGTGTAGATGATGGAGGCGATAGTGTGAGAACTGCGGTGTAGATGATGGAGGCGATAGTGTGAGAATCGCGGTGTAGATGATGGAGGCGATAGTGTGAGAACTGCGGTGTAGATGATGGAGGCGATAGTGTGAGGACCGCGGTGTAGATGATGGTGGAGGCGATCGTGTGAGAACTGCGGTGTAGATGATGGTGGAGGCGATAGTGTGAGAACTGCGGTGTAGATGATGGAGGCGATAGTGTGAGGACCGCGGTGTAGATGATGGTGGAGGCGATAGTGTGAGAACTGCGGTGTAGATGATGGAGGCGATAGTGTGAGGACCGCGGTGTAGATGATGGTGGAGGTGATTGTGTGAGAACTGCGGTGTAGATGATGGTGAAGGTAATAGTGTGAGAACTGCGGTGTAGATGATGGCGGAGGTGATCGTGTGAGAACTGCGGTGTAGATGATGATGGAGGCGATCGTGTGAGAACTGCGGTGTAGATGATGATGGAGGCGATAGTGTGAGGACCGCGGTGTAGATAATGGCGGAGGCGATAGTGTGAGAACTGCGGTGTAGATGATGGCGGAGGCGATAGTGTGAGAACTGCGATGTAGATGATGGTGGAGGCGATAGTGTGAGGACCGCGGTGTAGATGATGGTGGAGGTGATCGTGTGAGAACTGCGGTGTAGATGATGGTGGAGGCGATAGTGTGAGGACCGCGGTGTAGATGATGGCGGAGGTGATCGTGTGAGAACTGCGGTGTAGATGATGGTGGAGGTGATCGTGTGAGAACCGCGGTGTAGATGATGGCGAAGGCGATAGTGTGAGAACTGCGGTAGAGATGATGATGGAGGTGATAGTGTGAGAACTGCGGTAGAGATGATGATGGAGGTGATAGTGTGAGAACTGCGGTAGAGATGATGATGGAGGTGATAGTGTGAGAACTGCGGTAGAGATGATGATGGAGGCGATAGTGTGAGAACTGCGGTGTAGATGATGATGGAGGCGATAGTGTGAGGACCGCGGTGTAGATGATGGTGGAGGCGATAGTGTGAGAATCGCGGTGTATATGATGGCGAAGGCGATAGTGTGAGGACTGCGGTGTAGATGATGGAGGCGATAGTGTGAGAACTGCGGTGTAGATGATGGAGGCGATCGTGTGAGAACCGCGGTGTAGATGATGGTGGAGGCGATAGTGTGAGAACTGCGGTGTAGATGATGGTGGAGGCGATAGTGTGAGAACTGCGGTAGAGATGATGATGGAGGCGATAGTGTGAGGACCGCGGTAGAGATGATGATGGAGGCGATAGTGTGAGGACCGCGGTGTAGATGATGGAGACGACAGCGTGCGGACTGAGTTGTGGATGATGCAGGTGACAGTGTGAGAACCGTGCGGTGTAGGTGACGGCAGAGGTGCTAGTGTGAGGAGTGTGCTCAGTGAAAAGAAGAGCACACGAACCCACGTTCTTTACTTCCGCACACTCGCATCTCCAGTCGGAGGCTCACTGACACATGACTATACATTGAGCAGCACCTACCGTGTTCTCCAGTTTAGAGATGCGCTGAGAGGAGATAACGGAGATGTCACCAGGGGTGGGGGGCCGCTCCTCTTCACGATCCTGTATCGGGTCTTAATCACCCGGCTGGAGGAGGAACTTCTCATGGTGGGAGAGGACAAAGCTACAGAAAGACAACAGCATGGAGGTGAAAGGCTGCAGAATTACACAGGCCCAGAATGTTAACATGTATCTCTATATACAAGGAGCTCCCCCTAGTGTTGGCTGCAGACAGGATCTTATGTATCTCTGTATACAGGGAGCTCCCCCTAGTGGTGGCTGCAGACAGGATCTTATCATAATAATAAATTTTATTTCTATAGCGCCGACATATTCCGCAGCACTTTACATTTCGGAGGGGACTTGTACAGACGATAGACATTACAGCATAACAATAATCACATAGATCATAACAGATACCAAGAGGAATGAGAGCCCTGCTCGCAAGCTTACAGTCTATAAGGAAAGAGGTAGACACGAAAAGTGGGTGGTAACAATTGCCCTGATTGTATGGACCAGCCATAATGTTAAGTGTGTATCAGTACAGACACAGAGGGCTAATGGAGGCATAAAGCATGTGGGAACATGATACGGGGAACCTGGTTATGATAAAACTTTTAGCTGTGCCACACAGGGATAGATTAGGTTAATGTGTTGAGGCGATAGGCCAGTCTGAATAAATGCATTTTCAGCGCATGCTTAAAATTGTGGGGATTGGGGACTAATCGTATTGACCTGGGAAGTGCATTCCAAAGAATTGGCGCAGCACGTGTATAGTCTTGGAGACGGGAGTGGGAGGTTCTGACTATTGAGGATGCTAACCTCAGGTCATCAGCAGAACGGAGGGCGCGGGTAGGATGGTAGACTGAAACAAGGGAGGAGATGTAGGGTGGTGCTGAGCCATGGAGGGCTTTGTGGGTGAGGGTAATAAGTTTATACTGAATTCTGGAGTGGATGGGTAGCCAGTGTAAGGACTGGCACAAGGTAGAGGCATCGGTGTAACGATTGGTGAGGAATATGATCCTGGCTGCAGCATTCAAGACAGATTGGAGAGGGGAGAGTTTGGTAAGAGGGAGACCGATTAGAAGAGAGATACAATAGTCTAGACGAGTATGAATAAGATAAACAGTAAGAGTTTTTGCAGAGTCAAAAGTAAGAAAAGGTCAAATTCTAGAAATGTTTTTGAGGTGCAGATGACAAGAGCGAGCCAGTGATCGGATGTGGGGGGCAAAGGAAAGCTCGGAGTCAAGCATGACCCCAAAACAGCGGGCATGTTGCTGGGGAGTAATAGTGGAACCACACACACAAATGGCAATGTAGGGTATAGGTGCATTAGTAGAGGGAGGAAGCACAAGGAGTTCAGTCTCTGACAGGTTCAGTTTCAGATATAGTGAGGACATGATGTTAGACACAGCGTTTAGACAATCGCCGGTGTTTTCTAGAAAGGCTGGCGTGATTGTCAGGAGAAGAAGCGTATAATTGGGTGTCATCAGCATAGAGATGGTACTGGAAACCATATCTACTGATTGTTTGACGAATAGGGGCAGTGTACAAGGAGAAGAGGAGGGGGCCTAGGACTGATCCTTGAGGAACCCCAACAGTAAGGGGAAGGTGAGAGGAGGAGGAACCGGCAAAAGATACAGTGAAGGAGCAGTCAGAGAGATAGGAGGAGAACCAGGAGAGAACGGTGTCCTTGAGGCCAATGGAACGATGCATAGTGAGGAGGAGCTGATGATCCACAGTGTCGAATGCTGCAGAGAGATCCAAGAGAATTAGCATGGAGTAATGACCATTTGATTTAGCTGTTAGCAGATCATTAGAGACTTTAGTGAGGGCAGTTTCAGTAGAGTGTAAGGAGCGGAAACCGGATTGGAGAGGGTCGAGAAGAGAGTTTTCTGAGAGATAGCGGATAAGACGGGAGTGGACCAGGCGTTCCAGGAGTTTAGCGATGAAGGGAAGATTAGAGACAGGTCTATAGTTAGCGGCACAGTTTTGGTCGAGGGATGGTTTTTTAAGTAGTGAATGTATGACGGCATGCTTAACCCCTTCACGACCTTTGACGCCACGTAGGCGTCATGAAAAGTCGTGCCAGAACGACCCATGACGCCTATGTGGCGTCATGACTTTAAAGCCCCCCTGCGGGTCGGGTGACCGGGGTCACTGAAAGGTCACCCGACCCGCAGATACAGGGGGCTTTGTTCTTCGCCACAGGGGGCGTGGCTTCACCCCCACGTGGCTACGATCGCTCTGATTGGCTGTTAAAAGTGAAACAGCCAATCAGAGCGATAGTAATATTTCATCAATGAAAATTGATGAAATATTACAATCCAGCCATGGCCGATGCTGCTGTAGCATCGGACATGGCTGGAGACACCGATTCCACCCCCCCCCCACTGGCGATCGCCCCCCCCCCCGCAACTGAATGACAGCGGCGATCTGCCGCCGCTGTCATGATCTGCCCCCCTCCCATTCCCTTCGCTCCCCGCCAGCTTCCGATCCCCCCCTCACCCCATCTCACCTCCCCCGGCACCTTCTAAGTCCCCCCGTCGCTCCCGGTGTCCGGCGGGTCCGGTTCATGGGCGCCGCCATCTTAGAAAATGGCGGGCGCATGCGCAGTGCGCCCGCCCGAATCTGCCGGCTGCAGATTCAATTCTTTCATTTTGATCACTCTCACAGTGATCAAAATGAAAGAAAAAGTAAATAAACCCCCCGATTATCACCCCCAGAGGTAGGCACCACTAATAAAATAAAGAAAATATTTTTATTTTTATTTTTCCATTAGGGTTAGGGTTGAAAAGAGGGTTAGGGTTAGGGTTGAAAAGAGGGTTAGGGTTAGGGTTGAAAAGAGGGTTAGGGTTAGGGTTGGAAAGAGGGTTAGGGTTGGAAAGAGGGTTAGGGTTAGGGTTGGAAAGAGGGTTAGGGTTGGAAAGAGGGTTAGGGTTGGAAAGAGGGTTAGGGTTAGGGTTGGAAAGAGGGTTAGGGTTGGAAAGAGGGTAAGGGTTGGAAAGAGGGTAAGGGTTGGAAAGAGGGTTAGGGTTGGAAAGAGGGTTAGGGTTAGGATTGGAAAGAGGGTTAGGGTTGGAAAGAGGGTTAGGGTTAGGGTTGGAATTAGGGTTAGCGTTGGAATTAGGGTTAGGCTTGTGGTTAGGGATGTGTTAGGGTTAGGGCTGGAGTTAGAATTGAGGGGTTTCCACTGTTTAGGCACATCAGGGGGTCGCCAAACGCGACATGGTGCAACCATTGATTCCAGCCAATTTTGCGTTCAAAAAGTCAAACGGTGCTCCCTCCCTTCCAAGCCCTGACGTGTGCCCAAACAGTGGTTTACCCCAACATATGAGGTATCAGCGTACTCAGGAAAAATTGCACAACAACTTTTGGGGACTAATTTCTCGTGTTACCCTTGGGAAAATAAAAAATTGGGGGCTAAAAAATTATTTTTGTGGAAAAAAATGATTTTTTCATTTTCACGTCTCTGAATTATAAACTTCTGTGAAGCACTTGGGGGTTCAAAGTGCTCACAACACATCTTACATACGTTCCTTGGAAGGTCTAGTTTCCAAAATGGGGTCACTTGTGGGGGGGTTTCCACTGTTTAGGCACATCAGGGGCTCTGCAAACATAATGACGACCGCAGACTATTCCATCAAAGTCTGCATTTCAAAACGTCACTACTTCCATTCCGAGCCTTGACGTGTGCCCAAACAATGGTTCCCCCCCACATATGGGGTACCAGCGTACTCAGGACAAACTGGACAACAACTTTTGGGGTCCAATTTCTCCTGTTACCCTTGTGAAAATAAAAAATTGTGGGCTAAAAAATCATTTTTTGAGTAAAAAAAAGATTTTTTATTTTCACGGTTCTGCATTATAAACTTCTGTGAAGCACTTGGGGGTTCAAAGTGCTGCTCACCACACATCTAGATAAGTTCCTTGGTGGTCTAGTTTCCAAAATGGGGTCACTTGTGGGGGGTTTCCACTGTTTAGGCACATCAGAGGCTCTGCAAACGTAACATGATGCCCGCAGACCATTCGATCAAGTCGGTATTTCAAAACGTCACTACTTCCCTTCCGAGCCCCGACGTGTGCCCAAACAATGGTCCCTCCCCACATATGGGGTATCAGCATACTCAGGGCAAACTGGACAACAACTTTTGGGGTCCAATTTCTCCTGTTACCCTTGTGAAAATAAAAAATTGCGAGCTAAAAATTCATTTTTTGAGGAAAAAAAAAGATTTTTTATTTTCATGGCTCTGCGTTACAATCTTCTGTGAAGCTCTTCGGGGTTCAAGGTGCTCACCACACATCTAGATAAGTTCCTTGGGGGGTCTAGTTTCCAAAATGGGGTAACTTGTGGGGGGTTTCCACAGTTTAGGTACACCAAGGGCTCTGCAAATGTAACATGATGCCCGCAGACCATTCCATCAAAGTCTGCATACCAAAACGTCACTACTTCCCTTCCGAGCCCTGACGTGTGCCCATACAGTGGTCATCCCCCACATATGGGGTATCAGCGTACTCAGGACAAACTGGACAACAACTTTTGGGGTCCAATTTCTCCTGTTACCCTTGTGAAAAAAAAATTGCGTGCTAAAATTCATTTTTTTTGAGGGAAAAAAAATGATTTTTTATTTTCACGGCTCTGCATTATAAACTTCTGTGAAGCACTTGGGGGTTCAAGGTGCTCACCACACATCTAGATAAGTTCCTTGGGGGGTCTAGTTTCCAAAATAGGGTCACTTGTGGGGGGTTTCTACTGTTTAGGCACACAGGGGCTCAGCAAATGTAACATGACGCCCGCAGACCATTCCATCAAAGTCAGCATTTCAAAATGTCACTACTTCCCTGCTGAGCCCCAACGTGTGCCCAAACAGTGGTTCCCCCCCACATATGGGGTACCAGCGTACTCAGGACAAACTGGACAACAACTTTTGGGGTCCAATTTATCCTAGTACCCTTGTGAAAATAAAAAATTGCCAACTAAAAAAAATTTTTTTAGGGAAAAAAAAAGATTTTTTATTTTCACTGCTCTGCATTATAAACTTCTGTGAATCACCTGGGGGTTCAAAGTGCTCACTATGCATCTAGATAAGTTCCTTAGGGGGTCTAGTTTCCAAAATGGGGTCATTTGTGGGGGAGCTCCAAAGTTTAGGCACACAGGGGCTCTCCAAACACGACATGGTGTCCGCTAACGATTGGAGCTAATTTTCATTTCAAAAAGTCAAATGGCGCTCATTCCCTTCTGCTCCCTGCCGTGCACCCAAACAGTGGCCCCCCCCCCACATATGGGGTACCAGCGTACTCAGGACAATCTGGACAACAACTTTTTTGGTTCAATTTCTCCTGTTACCCTTGTGAAAATAAAAAATAGCGTGCTAAAAAATCATTTTTGAGGAAAAAAAATGATTTTTTATTTTCACTGCTCTATGTTATAAACTTTTGTGAAGCACTTGGGGGTTCAAAGTGCTCACTACACATCTAGATAAGTTCCTTAAGGGGTCTAGGTTCCAAAATTGTGTCACTTGTGGGGGAGCTCCAATGTTTAGGTACACAGGGGCTCTCCAAACGCGACATGGTGTCCGATAACGATTGGAGCTAATTTTCCATTCAAAAAGTCAAATGGCGCTCCTTCCCTTCCGGGCCCTGCCGTGCACCCAAACAGTGGTTTATGACCACATATGAGGTATCGGTGTACTCAGGAGAAATTGCCCAACAAATTTTAGGATCCATTTTATCCTGTTGCCCATGTGAAAATGAAAAAACTGAGGCTAAAAGATAATTTTTGTGAAAAAAAGTACTTTTTTTTTTTTTACGGATCAATTTGAGAAGCACCTGGGGGTTCAAAGTGATCACTATGCATCTAGATAAGTTCCTTGGGGGGTCTAGTTTCCAAAATGGGGTCACTTGTGGGGGAGCTCCAGTGTTTAGGCACACAGCGACTCTCCAAACGCGACATGGCAAGTGCTAAATATTCCAGCATATTTTCCATTCAAAAAGTCAAATGGCGCTCCTTCCCTTCTGAGCCCTGCCGTGCGCCCAAACAGTGGTTTTTGACCACATATGAGGTATCGGTGTACTCAGGGGAAATTGCCCAACAAATTTTACGATCCATTTTATCCTGTTGCCCATGTGAAAAATGAAAAAATTGATGCTGAAAGAAAATTTTTGTTGGAAAAATTAAAATGTCCTTTTTTTCCTTCCATGTTGCTTTAGTTCCTGTGAAACACCTAAAGGGTTAATAATCTTCTTGAATGTAGTTTTGAGTAGCTTGAGGGGTGCAGTTTTTAGAATGGTGTCACTTTTGGGTATTTTCCACCATATAGACCCCTCAAAGTAACTTCAAATGTGAGGTGGTCCCTAAAAAAAATGGTTTTGTAAATTTTGTTGTAAAAATGAGAAATCGCTGGTCAACTTTTAACCCTTATAACTTCCTAACAAAAAAATATTTTGCTTCCAAAATTGTGCTGGTGTAAAGTAGACATGTGGGAAATGTTATTTAGTAACTATTTTGTGTCACATAACTCTCTAGTTTAACAGAATAAAAATTCAAAATTTGAAAATTGCGAAATTTTCACAATTTTCGCCAAATTTCTGATTTTTTCACAAATAAACGCAAAAATTATCGATCTAAATTTACCACTAACATGAAGCCCAATATGTCACGAAAAAACATTCTCAGAATCGCTAGGATGCGTTGAAGCGTTCCAGAGTTATTACCTCATAAAAGGACACTGGTCAGAATTGCAAAAAATGGCCAGGTCATTAAGGTCAAAATAGGCTGGGTCATGAAGGGGTTAAATGAGGAGGGAAAGATACCAGAAGAGAGACAGAGGTTAAATATTTTAGTTAGGTGAGGGGTGACAGCAGGGGAAAGGGACTGGAGGAGATGTGACGGAAATGGGTCACTGGTGCAAGTGGTTGGGCGAGAAGATGCAAGGAGCCTGCTTACGTCTTCTTCTGTGACTGGCTCAAAATCAGAGCATGAGCTAGATGCAGTGGGGGAGGGAGGACGGTGCATGGTATGAGGTGATTGGGAGATAATTTCCTGTCGAATCTGGTCAATTTTGTCTTTGAAGTAATTGGCCAGATCGTCAGCTCGGAGCTCCGTGGTTGGGGCCTGTACTCTTGGGTTGAGTAGAGAATGAAAAGTGTTAAAGAGACGTTTAGGGTTATTGGACAGTGAGGTGATGACGGTGTTGAAATAGGTTTGTTTGGAGAGGTGAAGGGCAGTGTTGTATGTTCGAAGCATAAACTTATAATGGATGAAATCTTCGGGTTTGGTTGGATTTTCTCCACAGACGTTCGGCGCACCTGGAGCACCGCTGCAGGAAACGTGTTTGCAGGGTGTGCCAGGGTTGTCGCCGTCTGCGTTGTGGTGTTCTATGTATAGGGGGTGCAAATTCATCCAGGGCACTTTGAAGTGTTTCATTGTAATGCTTCAATGCAGAATCAGGACAGGAGAGGGAGGAGATAGGGGCCAATGAAGAAGGCAAGTTCTTCATAAGTTTCTGGGTGTTAATGGCCTGTATGTTTCTATAAGTATGGACAGTGGGGGTGAACTGAGCAGACTGGCAGTTCTTGATAGAGAATGAAAGAAGATTGTGGTCAGAGAGCGGGAGAGGGGAGTTTGCAAAATCATCCACTGCACAAAGCTGAGAAGACCAAGTCGAGGGAGTTTCCGTCTTCATGCGTTGGAGAATTAGTAAGCTGCGAAAGGCCAAACGAGGAGGTTAGAGATAAAAGGTGAGTAGCAGATGATGAGAGGGGAAGAGCAATGGGGATGTTGAAATCTCCCATGATGAGGGTAGAGATGTCACAGGAGAGAAAATGTGGAAGCCAAGTGGCAAAATGATCCAGGAACTGATGGGAGAGGCCGGGAGGACGATACACCACCGCCACTCGCATGGAGAAGGGGGTGTACAGTCTGACGGCATGGACCTCAAAAGAAGGAAAGACAAGTGAGGGTAGTTCAGGGATAACCTGAAAGGTACATTTTGGTGATAGGAGCAGACCAACGCCTCCACCTGCTCTATTGTCTGATCTTGGGGTATGAGAGAAGTGTAGCCCCCCCGTATGAAAGAGCAGCAGCAGCGGTAGTGTCTGACTGCTGGATCCAGGTTTCAGTAAGAGCCAGGAGGTTATGAGAATTAGAAAGGAAAAAGTCATGAGTGAAGGAGAGTTTGTTACACACTGAGCGAGAATTCCAAAGGGCACAATTAAGAGAGACAGATGGCATGCAGGGAATATTAATAAGATCATCATGTATCTCTGTATACAGGGAACTCCCCGTAGTGGTGGCTGCAGACTGGATCTTATCATGTATCTCTGTATACAGGATGCTCCCCCTAATGGTGGCTGCAGACTGGATCTTATCCTGTATCTCTGTATACAGGGCACTCCCCCTAGTGGTGACTGCAGACAGGATTTTATATCTCTGTATACAGGGAGCTCCCCCTAGTGGTGACTGCAGACAGGATCTTATCATGTATCTCGGTATACAGGGAGCTCCCCCTAGTGGTGGCTGCAGACAGGATCTTATCCTGTATCTCTGTATACAGGGAGCTCCCCCTAGTGGTGACTGAAGACAGGATCTTATCCTGTATCTCTATACAGGGAGATCCCCCCTAATGGTGGGAATCGGGAGTCTCAAATAGAACGTCCCGGGTGGAGGCCCTGCAGTTACTTCCCCGTTTTTCACCGCTACTGAAACTGTACGGCGCTGCGGTCACTTACTACAGCTTTTGTCACTGCTGCCCTCTGATAAATCAATGTTGGTGATAGAGGTAGCGGGAGAGGTGAGTGCAGTGTTTTATCAGTTTTTCTGTCACTGACAGCCCACAGGTCGTTTCTCGGAAACATGACGTCATCATGGAGCAGTGAGAGAACCATGGTGAGTGAGGGCAGCACTTCCCCTGATGAGGATTACTTTTAGAGTGGCGATAGAAGCTGTGGACAGGCACTGCTGTCACTCACACTGCTTCTATCACCGTCCCTGATGACGTCTTATTTTAGAGAAACAAGCAGTGGGTCAGTGCTGCACTCGCCTCTCCCACAACTGCGACTGTTTCCAGATATCATGGGGCAGAGCTGGAAGCAGTGGTATGTGACCTCAGTGCCTCATGGCTCACTGTTCCAGGGGAATTAACGCCATCCTCCTGTGATGTCCCTTTACTATAAGCCTTTGACTTTCACGTACAGGGACGACTGTGATGACTGGAACATTGCGCGTTATATCATGTACGGCACATGGTCATATTCGGTGGATGTCCCCCAGGACTGTCTGATGTGTCCTCAGAGACCGGTCACTCGTCACCACCACACTACGTCTGCTTCTTGAGCGGCAGCTTCTCTATGGCCAGAACTCGTTCGCAACCGACACCTCCTTTATATAGAAGTATCTAATTATCCGTCCAGCCGGATGGCGGATATTTATACAGCGCCATGTGTCTTTATTTATTGCGGTGGCCGATTACTTTCTGGCAAGCTCCCAGGTGCCTATTCCAGTCCTGACTCTTCCTGGTGGATCGCAAGTTTGTGGTTCTTACTTGTCACACTGGTCTGGCGGGGGTGCTACCATGCACAATGCTACAAGGACCTAAGCAATATCTGCCTTTATAGGACTGCAAGGTTCCTTGCCATCACCCTGGTGGTCTCCTATAGATCCTTTCAGGCCAGCACCACCCTGATCTTCCTAAACCGAAACCCGTAGGTAACAGCCATCTGTCCCCTACCGTGATGCCAAAAAGCGACAAGACAAAAGCTCATTAGGAGCCTCGGTACTGGGATTTCCATGCCATGACTGCACAATACCAGGTGCCTGCTGCAAAGCCACCACTATCCCTGGTCTGCACCACGCTGCTCTCTTCCCCGCCCTCACATACTGCGCTAATCTCTTCCCCGCCCTCACATACTGCGCTAATCTCTTCCCCGCCCTCACATACTGCGCTAATCTCTTCCCCGCCCTCACATACTGCGCTAATCTCTTCCCCGCCCTCACATACTGCGCTAATCTCTTCCCCGCCCTCACATACTGCGCTGCTCTCTTCCCCACCCTCACATACTGCGCTGCTCTCTTCCCCACCCTCACATACTGCGCTGCTCTCTTCCCCACCCTCACATACTGCGCTGCTCTCTTCCCCACCCTCACATACTGCGCTGCTCTCTTCCCCACCCTCACATACTGCGCTGCTCTCTTCCCCACCCTCACATAATGCGTTGCTCTCTTCCCCACCCTCACATAATGCGCTGCTCTTCCCCACCCTCACATACTGCGCTGCTCTCTTCCCCACCCTCACATACTGCGCTGCTCTCTTCCCCACCCTCACATACTGTGCTGCTCTCTTCCCTGCTGTCTTTCCCACCCCACACACTGCGCTGCTTTCTCCCCCCGTTCTCACATACTGCGCGCTGTCTTCTCCCCCGCCTTCACATACTGCGCTGCTCACTTCCTCACCCTCACATACTGCACTGCTCTCTCCCTCCGCTCTCACATACTGCGCTGTTTTCTCTCCCGCCCTCACACTGCGCTGCTCTCCCCTGCGCTCACATACTGCGCTGCTCTCTTCCCCGCTCTCACATACTGCGCGCTGTCTTCTCTCCCGCCCTCACACTGCGCTGCTCTCTCCCCCGCGATCACATACTGCGCTGCTCTCCCCCCGCGCTCACATACTGCGCTGTCTTCTCCCCCGCGCTCACATACTGCGCTGCTCGCTTACCTGCGCTCACATACTGCGCTGCTCGCTTACCTGCGCTCACATACTGCGCTGCTCGCTTACCTGCGCTCACATACTGCGCTGCTCGCTTACCTGCGCTCACATACTGTGCTGCTCGCTTACCTGCGCTCACATACTGCGCTGCTCGCTTACCTGCGCTCACATACTGCGCTGCCCGCTTACCTGCGCTCACATACTGCGCTGCTCGCTTACCTGCATTCACATACTGCGCTGCTCACTTACCTATGCTCACATACTGCGCTGCTCTTACCTGCGCTCACATACTGCGCTGCTCTTACCTGCGCTCACATACTGAGCTGCTCTAACCTGCGCTCACACACTGAGCTGCTCTTACCTGCGCTCACATACTGCGCTGCCCGCTTACCTGCGCTCACATACTGCGCTGCTCGCTTACCTGCATTCACATACTGCGCTGCTCACTTACCTATGCTCACATACTGCGCTGCTCTTACCTGCGCTCACATACTGCGCTGCTCTTACCTGCGCTCACATACTGAGCTGCTCTAACCTGCGCTCACACACTGAGCTGCTCTTACCTGCGCTCACATACTGCGCTGCTCTTACCTGCGCTCACATACTGCGCTGCTCTTACCTGCGCTGCTCCCCCCCCCCCCGCGCCCACATACTTTATCATGGAATCCTTCATGAGCCTCCAGGTCACAGTGTGGGTACAGCCTGCCCTCCCTGGGCTTGTATAGCGCTGTCTGTTCCAGCCGACCTTAATGGCCAGATTGTGGGCACTGAGTCTTTAACGGCTGAAGATCTGGTGGTCTCTGACACCCGGGAATTTCTCCAGATATGGAGCCAGTCTATAGTCTCTCTAGACTCCGGTACATGGTCAGTTTCTGCGAGATGCTGATCTCGTTCTTCCAGTCACTGACATACCTCTCCCGGCGCTTGTCTACCATCTTCCCGATTCTGGCGTTTGTCAGGCTGCTGTGATTAGTGTTTTGGTCTGGTTGTGTTCGGGTGAGCTATTCCAGGGGTCTTGGTTCGCGTGGGCCACCTATATGTAGCATGGCTTTATAGTGATGGGAGCTTGAATTGCTACTTTGCAGGTGAGCCTGTAGTAGAGGGAATCTGCCCAACTCAGCCTGACAGGCACTGTTGGTGGTGCTCCGATGGACCTGGAGAAGGAGCTTACAGAATTCTATCTGGAATATTTCTGTTGGCCTGGAATCTCACCTTGACCAGTCTGGGCATGTGTGAGGACCCCAGACTTCACTTCACTGCTGTACATGAGGATTGGGACGATGATGGCATCAAAAACTTTTAGCCAGACTCTCACTGGCGGCTTCAGATGGTAGAGTTTCCTTCAGATGGCATAGAAGGTTTTGCAGGCCTTGTTCTTCAGGGTCTCAATGGCTTGTTTGAAGCTCCTTTACTGTTGAATTTCCAGGCCCAGGTAGATGTATTGGTTCGTTCCGGTAAGAGCGCCGTTGTTTAGCAGTTGTTGGCTTTCTTTGCATTGATCGATAGTGCCCATGTGGAGCTGAATTTATCCAAAATTTTCAGGTGGTCTTAGGGACCTTTTTCTGTTGGTGACAGCAGCAATTGGTCATCTGCAAGAATTTCACCCGGGCGTCATGGAGTGAGAGACCTGGTCCCATGGAAGATTCCAGAGCGGTGGCCGCTCAGTGATGTTGATGTTCAAGAATGTTGGACTTAGGGAGCAGCCCTGTCTGATTCCGCGGCTCTTCCATTCAACTCACGCTGCATCGGTTCTCGCGGTGTAGGAGCGTTTGATGACATCATACGTCTTTCCTCCTATTCTGCTCTCCAGCAGTTTCAGGAACAGGTCCAGGTGCCATACTGAGTCAAAGGCCACAAAACAAGCGCATATCTTCTTTGCGTTGTGGATGTGGCTCTGAATGAGGCTGTGCAGGGTGTAAATGTGGTCGGTGGTTTGTCATGAACCCCGCTTGACTTCTGATTTGGACGCTGTGCTTGGTGAGGAAACGGAGAATGTTCTTATTCAGGATGCTATGAACAGTTTCCCCAGGTTGCTGCCGAGACATATTCCTCTGCAGTTGGCAGGTCGTAGCTGTCCACACTCTCTGGATGGGTGTGATGAGGCCTTGGTTCCAGAAGTAGCCAGCGCTCAGCAGGATACTTAACAGTTTAACCATTGCAGCCTGTATTCCTGGTGGGCTGTTTATCAGCATTTCTGGTGGGATTCCAACCAGGCCACCAGCTTTTCTACACCTTATGGAAGAGATTCTCTCTGTAACTTCCTGTAACGTGATTGGTGTATCCAGAGGGTTTTGGAAATGTTTTACTTTTTCCTCCATTGCCTTTAGATTTGCCATTATGCTTTCCTGTTCTTGGCTTAGTCCTTCCTTCAGGATGTCTTTATAGAGGTCTCTGAAGTATTGGAGCCAGATGTTGCCTTTTTTGGTACATGGGATTTTGGTGTACACCTTCATGTATCCTCTCTATATCCTCTACCCACAGATCCACTCTTTATCCTCTACCCACGGATCCTCTCTTTATCCTCTAGCCACGGATCCTCTCTTTATCCTCTACCCACGGATCCTCTAGCCACGGATCCTCTCTTTATCCTCTAGCCACGGATCCTCTCTTTATCCTCTAGCCACGGATCCTCTCTTTATCCTCTACCCACGGATCCTCTCTTTATCCTCTACCCACGGATCCTCTCTTTATCCTCCACCCACGGATCCTCTCTTTATCCTCCACCCACGGATCCTCTCTTTATCCTCCACCCACGGATCCTCTCTTTATCCTCCACCCACGGATCCTCTCTTTATCCTCCACCCACGGATCCTCTCTTTATCCTCCACCCACGGATCCTCTCTTTATCCTCTACCCACGGATCCTCTCTTTATCCTCTAGCCACGGATCCTCTCTTTATCCTCTACCCACGGATCCTCTAGCCACGGATCCTCTCTTTATCCTCTAGCCACGGATCCTCTTTATCCTCTAGCCACGGATCCTCTCTTTATCCTCTAGCCACAGATCCTCTCTTTATCCTCTAGCCACGGATCCTCTCTTTATCCTCTAGCCACGGATCCTCTCTTTATCCTCTAGCCACGGATCCTCTCTTTATCCTCTAGCCACGGATCCTCTCTTTATCCTCTAGCCACGGATCCTCTCTTTATCCTCTAGCCACGGATCCTCTCTTTATCCTCTAGCCACGGATCCTCTCTTTATCCTCTAGCCACGGATCCTCTTTATCCTCCACCCACGGATCCTCTCTTTATCCTCCACCCACGGATCCTCTCTTTATCCTCCACCCACGGATCCTCTCTTTATCCTCCACCCACGGATCCTCTCTTTATCCTCTACCCACGGATCCTCTAGCCACGGATCCTCTCTTTATCCTCTAGCCACGGATCCTCTTTATCCTCTAGCCACGGATCCTCTCTTTATCCTCTAGCCACGGATCCTCTCTTTATCCTCTAGCCACGGATCCTCTCTTTATCCTCTAGCCACGGATCCTCTCTTTATCCTCTAGCCACGGATCCTCTCTTTATCCTCTAGCCACGGATCCTCTCTTTATCCTCTAGCCACGGATCCTCTCTTTATCCTCTAGCCACGGATCCTCTCTTTATCCTCTAGCCACGGATCCTCTCTTTATCCTCTAGCCACGGATCCTCTTTATCCTCCACCCACGGATCCTCTCTTTATCCTCCACCCACGGATCCTCTCTTTATCCTCCACCCACGGATCCTCTCTTTATCCTCCACCCACGGATCCTCTCTTTATCCTCCACCCACGGATCCTCTCTTTATCCTCCACCCACGGATCCTCTCTTTATCCTCCACCCACGGATCCTCTCTTTATCCTCCACCCACGGATCCTCTCTTTATCCTCCACCCACGGATCCTCTCTTTATCCTCCACCCACGGATCCTCTCTTTATCCTCCACCCACGGATCCTCTCTTTATCCTCTACCCACGGATCCGCTCACCTCTACCCATGGATCTTTCTCCACTTAGCTATAGATACAGAATATCTGTCTGCCTCATATGTAAGTGAAGATGGCTTGCCCTGATGAAGTGAGCTGGGACAGCTCAGGAAACGCGTAGGCACCAATAAATTTCCTTGAATTATACCTACAGCAGCGCAGTTTATCATTGCACCTTAAAGCCATCTTCACTTACAAGTCCTTGGACCCTGCGCAGACTGCAGCAGCTGTTTCATGCGTTTGTAGGTGTTGTGACCGAAGTTTCACAACCCTATCAGGTGAGTCTCTCCTTGCCTCACCATTACAATTGTGTTTTAAAGGTTTCGCACAGTGGATGCGCCCTGTTTTGTTTTTTTGCCTCATATGTAGACAGACATGTACATACTTAGTGTCAGACATCGGTCTTGGGGACAGAATACAGATAGCTGTGGATAAGCAGATGTACAGGAGACATATGGGATGTATAATGTGCAGATAGGTAGCTGATAGATGGATGGATAATTTCCGGTGATCCCTGGTGACTTCCTATCACTTCCCCGAAGCTTTCGCTTCCCGTATTGGTGGCCGTGTCTCGCTTGCCCGCCGGGAGTGAGTGGCAGCGGCTCCTTTTCATTTTTGTCCCCGTACACGGCACTGAATAAAGGAGCAAATTCATCTTTGACAAACATTTACCGATTATCAAATCACAATGGCGGCGCGCAGACAGGGGCAATAAGTCACTGTAAGCAGGGATCTGGGCCGCCGTGTGACACGTCTGGGTAGCCCGTCGATGACTAATAGCCGCTGTCAAAGCTACGAGTACCGGGGGCTTCCTGTGCCTGTTCTCAGCTACCTGGCGTTTAATGACAATAGAGCCGGTGGCACGAGGGGCCCGCAGCCGCCCGCCGCGCTGACTGTCAAAGGCCTATTAGGGGGAAGATTGAGATCCTACTCCTACTAAACTCACTCAACCAACACCAGCCACTGCGGGCTTTTATAATTATCCTCCCAGGCCATCCATCCCTGGGTGACACTTATCCTGTCTGCGGCGACAAGCGAGGCTGCGACGCACGCTCACGACGAGCACACAGGACGCATCAACACACCTGTCCCATCACTAACGCTGCGTTACAATGTATCATCAACTGCCTGGACACAACTGTAGCTGTGTGTAAATCTATTCACTGACAGCAAGCAGGAAATGTCCAGGAGCAGAAGAACAAAGTATCAGAAAGTTACAGAACTCTCCATTGTGCTGTGATTAAGGCGACTAATCAGGAACAGCGCCACGGTTAATTACAGCTTCTGTCCGGCACTGCAGGCCTCCAACCGCTGCTACATGACAGCGAAATACAGGTGAGGGTCGTTATATCGCGACCCCTAAGGTACCGCCACAAACTCACAGGACACAGTCGGATTTTTCCCCCAACTCTTTTCACCGTCCCCCCAGGGGTCGCAGTGACACTGAAATCTTTAGCTGCACGGCCTGTGTCGCGGTCAAAGTCGCCGTGTAGTCGGCCTAAAGTAATGGGATCTCAGCTGTAATACCAGACAGAACCTGAGCACAGGAGAGGCGCTAGAAGTAAGCAGCCCTGTTTTTTTTTTTTATTCTAGACATGCCTTCACCGGTTTTTATTTTTAAATGAATTGTCCCAAAAAATATATATATCACCCACCCACAGGGAAGGATAAATGTCTGCTGGGACCCCCTGCACCAATCACGGAAACAGAGGGGTCCTAAATCCACTGTGTGACTGGAGCGGCTGTGAGCGAGTGTGAACACTGCCATAGGAGTGCTGGTCACACATGCTCCACTCACACAGGGGATTCGGGGGCTTTATTCTCAGGATTTGTGTAGTCTCAGCCGCCGAAGCCTCCATCAATCACATGTATCGTCCGTGCTCTGGACAGGTAAAAAATGTTAGCTACAACCAATTAAAAAAAAAAAAAAAAAAAAAAAAAAAGAAGCCACCCTTAGAGGGCGAGTTTTATGACCATTTACTAACTCTGTCCGATGGTGTGGCCCCAGTACATTGTGAAACTCCCCGACTGTCCAAACGGCAGCTTCAGGGAAGGAAACCCACAAATCTCCGAGTCCTGGCCCGTGGTAGACAATACACTTATTTATACATATTAGAGTATTCTGAGTACAGAATATTACAGGGAACGGCCAACTGATCGTAACACCCAACATGTGATGCCCCACATCTCCTCTGGGGGCACTGTCTGAGAATTCATGAATAGACAACCTCCTATGAGCTGCCTCTGGATGCATCACACAGTATAAAAAAGGCTAAACTCAGCTTCCGGACCTGAGCCTTTCTTCTAGGATCTGCGCTGTGACCCCCAACATTCATGTGACATGGTTATTCTGCATTCACTTAGCTGCTGAACGGCTGAAGGTTTCACTAATCCATAATCCGTCAGAGCATGAGGAGCAGGCCTTTGTCCATCAGCACAAAGCAGGGGCGGGTCATCCTCTCTCCAGGGAGCGGGGGCGTGTCAGCCTCTCTCTCCAGGGAGCGGGGGCGTGTCAGCCTCTCTCTCCAGGGAGCGGGGGCGTGTCATCCTCTCTCTCTCCAGGAAGCGGGGGGCGTGTCAGCCTCTCTCTCTCTCCAGGAAGCGGGGGGCGTGTCAGCCTCTCTCTCTCTCCAGGAAGCGGGGGGCGTGTCAGCCTCTCTCTCTCTCCAGGAAGCGGGGGGGCGTGTCAGCCTCTCTCGCTCTCCAGGAAGCGGGGGGGCGTGTCAGCCTCTCTCGCTCTCCAGGAAGCGGGGGGGCGTGTCAGCCTCGCTCTCCAGGAAGCGGGGGGCGTGTCAGCCTCGCTCTCCAGGAAGCGGGGGGCGTGTCAGCCTCGCTCTCCAGGAAGCGGGGGGCGTGTCAGCCTCGCTCTCCAGGAAGCGGGGGGCGTGTCAGCCTCGCTCTCCAGGAAGCGGGGGGCGTGTCAGCCTCGCTCTCCAGGAAGCGGGGGGCGTGTCAGCCTCGCTCTCCAGGAAGCGGGGGGCGTGTCAGCCTCGCTCTCCAGGAAGCGGGGGGCGTGTCAGCCTCGCTCTCCAGGAAGCGGGGGGCGTGTCAGCCTCGCTCTCCAGGAAGCGGGGGGCGTGTCAGCCTCGCTCTCCAGGAAGCGGGGGGGGGGGGGGAGTCTCTCTTCAGGAAGCGGAGGGGTGTCTCTCTTCAGGAAGCGGAGGGGTGTCTCTCTTCAGGAAGCGGAGGGGTGTCTCTCTTCAGGAAGCGGAGGGGTGTCTCTCTTCAGGAAGCGGAGGGGTGTCTCTCTTCAGGAAGCGGGGGGGTGTCTCTCTTCAGGAAGGGGGGGGAGTCTCTTCAGGAAGGGGGGGAGTCTCTTCAGGAAGGGGGGGGGGGAGTCTCTTCAGGAAGGGGGGGGGGAGTCTCTTCAGGAAGGGGGGGGAGAGTCTCTTCAGGAAGGGGGGGGGAGAGTCTCTTCAGGAAGGGGGGGGGAGAGTCTCTTCAGGAAGGGGGGGGGAGAGTCTCTTCAGGAAGGGGGGAGTCTCTTCAGGAAGGGGGGAGTCTCTTCAGGAAGGGGGGGGGGAGTCTCTTCAGGAAGGGGGGGGGAGTCTCTTCAGGAAGGGGGGGGAGTCTCTTCAGGAAGGGGGGGGAGTCTCTTCAGGAAGGGGGGGGAGTCTCTTCAGGAAGGGGGGGAGTCTCTTCAGGAAGGGGGGAGTCTCTTCAGGAAGGGGGGAGTCTCTTCAGGAAGGGGGGAGTCTCTTCAGGAAGGGGGGAGTCTCTTCAGGAAGGGGGGGAGTCTCTTCAGGAAGGGGGGAGTCTCTTCAGGAAGGGGGGAGTCTCTCTTCAGGAAGGGGGGAGTCTCTCTTCAGGAAGGGGGGCGTCATCCTCTCTTCAGGAAGGGGGGTGTCTCTCTTCAGGAAGGGGGGCGGGTCATCCTCTTCAGGAATGGGGGCGGGTCATCCTCTCTCTTCAGGAATGGGGGCGGGACATCCTCTCTCTTCAGGAATGGGGGCGGGACATCCTCTCTTCAGGAATGGGGGCGGGACATCCTCTCTCTTCAGGAATGGGGGCGGGACATCCTCTCTCTTCAGGAATGGGGGCGGGACATCCTCTCTCTTCAAGAATGGGGGCGGGACATCCTCTCTCTTCAGGAATGGGGGCGGGACATCCTCTCTCTTCAGGAATGGGGGCGGGACATCCTCTCTCTTCAGGAATGGGGGCGGGACATCCTCTCTCTTCAGGAATGGGGGCGGGACATCCTCTCTCTTCAGGAATGGGGGCGGGACATCCTCTCTCTTCAGGAATGGGGGCGGGACATCCTCTCTCTTCAGGAATGGGGGCGGGACATCCTCTCTCTTCAGGAATGGGGGCGGGACATCCTCTCTCTTCAGGAATGGGGGCGGGACATCCTCTCTCTTCAGGAATGGGGGCGGGACATCCTCTCTCTTCAGGAATGGGGGCGGGACATCCACTCTTCAGGAATGGGGCGGGACATCCTCTCTTCAGGAATGGGGCGGGACATCCTCTCTCTTCAGGAAGCGGGGGCGGGACATGCTCTTCAGGAAGTCATGGCGTGTCATTCTCTCTCCAGGAAAGGGGGCGGGTCATCTCTCTTCAGGACGTGGGGAGGGTCTTTAGCTCTAAAGGAAGCGGGGGATCGGCTGCAGCGGTCACTTGAAGGCCTGAGGACACAGTACTGACATCAGGGGAATAGCCCCAGTTTTGGAGATGATTATAACTTTTTTTTTTTTTTTTTTAAGATGCACCATCGGGTGATTTAGTTTCCAGTAGCCGACAATCTCACGATGGACTGAATGATCTGCTGATCATCAAAGAACCCTTCTTCATACCCCATTAATGGAGCTTCAACCCCAGGGAGGGTCCTAGTGACTGACGCGATATAAAGGTTACTGGTCAGGGGCCCCCTTTTGTCATCACATGGGAGGAACTGAATGTCTTCATTTCTTCTATATTTAGGGTGGACCTGTGCCCATCCGGCCGCCCCGACCATGTGGCGGGAGAACATGAGAGATCCATCGGTCTGTCACTCAGATGATCAGTTCCATGGGGCAGAACGTCCCGTTCATTCACGACGACCGATTTATATGCGGATATGAAACAGCCCCTTCCCGAATGTGCTCAGCTAACGAGCGGCGGATGGTAGAAATGGGGCTGCGAATGACGACTCAAATGTTAAGCGAGATCCATGTCCGTAGATGATAATTCTACCGGCTTGAAAGGAGGACAGACGAGCTGCCGAGCCGTCGCTCCTGTTGCCGATGAGCGGCTCATTAAGACACTGTAGTACTGACAGTACGCCGCCGCGTAGCCGGCAATTACCAAGTAATGTCACTACATTGGGGCGACTGATGGGGGACGGAAAACGAAAAAACTTCTGCGTTTGACAAGTAATTCGGAGTCTCGCTTGGCAGTGTTTGATACATTTTGCTTTTGCCCTCGCCAGCGGTCATGTAATAAATCTTTGCATTGACAGCCCGGCGGGAGTTTATGGAGTCTGAGCGGAGAGAGGTGCTGAACCCGCCTGTAAGGAAGCAGGAATGGATGTGCGTGATGGACGAGGCTCCTGATGGTGACAGATGGAAGGGAAGTTTCTTCTTCATGCCGGAAAAGGGAATATGAAAAGTGAGGGACTGCCGGTGACCTCAGGAAATCTCGAAGCGTGAGGGCGGTAAGACCAAGCGGTCAGTGTACTAAACCATATAGGGCGGCAATGGCTGCAGTCCGCCCGCCTTTCGTACTAATCTGGACCAGCTGACAGTGTACTAAACCATATAGGGCGGCAATGGCTGCAGTCCGCCCGCCTCTCGTACTAATCTGGACCAGGTGACGGTGTACTAAACCGTATAGGGCGGCAATGGCTGCAGTCCGCCCGCCTCTCGTACTAATCTGGACCAGGTAACGGTGTACTAAACAGTATAGGGCGGCAATGGCTGCAGCCCGCCCGCCTCTCTAGTATTAATCTGGACCAGCTGACGGTGTACTAAACCGTGCAGGGCGGCAATGGCTGCAGTCCGTCCGCCTCTCCAGTACTAATCTCGACCAGGTGACGGTGTACTAAACCGTATAGGGCGGCAATGGCTGCAGTCCGCCCGCCTCTCTAGTATTAATCTGGACCAGCTGACGGTGTACTAAATGGTACAGTGCGGCAATGGCTGCAGTCCGTCCGCCTCTCCAGTACTAATATGGACCAGCTGACGGTGTACTAAACCGTATAGGGCGGCAATGGCTGCAGTCCGCCCGCCTCTCTAGTATTAATCTGGACCAGCTGACGGTGTACTAAATGGTACAGTGCGGCAATGGCTGCAGTCCGTCCGCCTCTCCAGTACTAATATGGACCAGCTGACGGTGTACTAAACCGTATAGGGCGGCAATGGCTGCAGTCCGTCTGCCTCTCCAGTACTAATATGGACCAGGTGACGGTGTACTAAACTGTATAGGGCGGCAATGGCTGCAGTCCGTCCGCCTCTCCAGTACTAATATGGACCAGCTGACGGTGTACTAAACCGTATAGGGCGGCAATGGCTGCAGTCCGCCCGCCTCTCTAGTATTAATCTGGACCAGCTGACGGTGTACTAAATGGTACAGTGCGGCAATGGCTGCAGTCCGTCCGCCTCTCCAGTACTAATATGGACCAGCTGACGGTGTACTAAACCGTATAGGGCGGCAATGGCTGCAGTCCGCCCGCCTCTCTAGTATTAATCTGGACCAGCTGACAGTGTACTAAACCGTACAGGGCGGCAATGGCTGCAGTCCGTCCGCCTCTCCAGTACTAATATGGACCAGCTGACGGTGTACTAAACCGTATAGGGCGGCAATGGCTGCAGTCCACCCGCCTCTCCAGTACTAATATGGACCGGGTGGCGGTGCGCTAAATCGCATAGGGCGGCAATGGCTGCAGTCCATCCGCCTCTCCAGTACTAATCTCGACCAGGTGACGGTGTACTAAACCGTATAGGGCGGCAATGGCTGCAGTCCGCCCGCCTCTCTAGTATTAATCTGGACCAGCTGACGGTGTACTAAACCGTACAGTGCGGCAATGGCTGCAGTCCGTCCTCTTCTCCAGTACTAATATGGACCAGCTGATGGTGTACTAAACCGTATAGGGCGGCAATGGCTGCAGTCCGTCTGCCTCTCCAGTACTAATATGGACCAGGTGACGGTGTACTAAACCGTACAGGGCGGCAATGGCTGCAGTCCGTCTGCCTCTCCAGTACTAATATGGACCAGCTGACGGTGTACTAAACCGTATAGGGCGGCAATGGCTGCAGTCCGCCCGCCTCTCTAGTATTAATCTGGACCAGCTGACGGTGTACTAAACCGTACAGGGCGGCAATGGCTGCAGTCCGTCCGCCTCTCCAGTACTAATATGGACCAGCTGACGGTGTACTAAACCGTATAGGGCGGCAATGGCTGCAGTCCGTCTGCCTCTCCAGTACTAATCTGGACCGGGTGGCGGTGCGCTAAATCGTATAGGGCGGCAATGGCTGAAGTCCAGCCACCTCTAGTGCTAATATGGACCGGGTGGCGGTGTACTGAACAATATAGGGTCGAAATGGCTGCAGTCCGGCCGCCTCTCTAGTACTAATCTGCACCGGGTGGTGGCTGCAGTTAGGCCAAGTGTCTGGTGCTAAATCGGACCAGGTGGCGGTGTGCTAAACCATACAGGGCGTTGGTGGCTGCAGTCAGGCCGCTTCTCTGGTACTAATCGGGACCTGACGGCAGTGGCTGCAGTCTTGCCATGTCTCTGGTACTAATCTGGACCGGGCCGTGGTGGTGTACTGGGGTGGGCTCCTCTGCGGTAACCACTTTTCATGAGTTCATGTTGTGGAGTCGGTAATGGTTCTCAGTCTAACAGGAAATGAATCCTGGGAAAATATAAAAATCAGCAGGAAATCAACTCTCTGGAGCTACCTGCAGGAAGCTTCCATTAAGAGCACAGACACTGCTCGGAGCCGTGCGGCCATCACAGAGATACTGTACACCGTAAGGAATGGAGGCCAGGTATACTGAGAAATGTGCACTTCCGTTCTCATCTTACCACACTGGTAGCGGATGCACTAGCACCTACAGTGCTGGCAGGATGCTGATGAACTGGAACCACCCACTGATAAGTTGTCAGCGTGGTTGGCACAACGCTCAGACCTTACCCTCTGCATATTACCTAGAATGGGGCTCATAACTGACAGAAAGAAGAGATATTGATAATTCTGAATTACTGAAACACAAAGTTTGAGTCAGACACCATAGCGGACACAATGCAGTCAGTGCCGGGAGCAGGGTCTCCGGAGTCGGGGGGGCCCGGACCCCCGTTACTAGCCGCTCTGTATGATAATGAGTGAAGCTGCATTTTATGAGGGTGGTAAATTCTTCAAGAACAACAGGGATGAGAAGAGGACGGGGTGGGGGCCGCGGCTGTAAATGTGTCACGCCATTAACGTCGCTCTCCCCGTGTTGCCAACAGTAAAAGTGAATTAGCGCTCGGGGTGATTACATTTGCGTTACGACTAGTGAATGAAAGTGGCGCGATGTCGGGGGCACGAGTCCCTTCTGTGACCGCTGCATCAATCATCAGATTAGAGGGGGTCTCCAGGAAATCATCCTGATGGAGGGTCCACCCTGACCGGACAGCGTCCATGTGACGTCACGTGGACAGTGGAGTCACACACGTCAGCAGTGGTGGATCCCCCCGGAGTGGCACGCGGCTGCGGTATCTCCCATCTATAAGCTTGCGCTACCCGAAGTTAATGCAGACGACAAATAAAAGATCGGGAGCGACATCTCTGTGCCGGATCATCAGCAGGAAAAGCAACGCCTGGTGAAGCGACTTCATCCTGTGGATCTGCTGCAGATTATCAGATGGCGGATTACCAGATGGCGGATTACCAGAGCTCCAGGATTAGACAACATGAGGGTGCCCAGCACAGCAGGGGTCCTCGGGAGGGTGCCCAGCACAGCAGGGGTCCCCCAGAGGGTGCACAGCAGGGATCCTCAGGAGGGTGTAGAGCACAGCAGGGGTCCTCAGGAGCGCGCAGAGCACAGCATAGTCCTCCGGAGGGCGCACAGCACAGCAGGGGTCCTCGGGAGGGTGCCAGGACACAAGGGGTCCCCCAGAGGGTGCACAGCAGGGGTCCTCAGGAGGGTGCAGAGCACAGCAGGGGTCCCCCAGAGGGTGCACGGCACAGCAGGGGTCCTCGGGAGGGTGCACGGCACAGCAGGGGTCCTCGGGAGGGTGCACGGCACAGCAGGGGTCCTCGGGAGGGTGCACGGCACAGCAGGGGTCCTCGGGAGGGTGCACGGCACAGCAGGGGTCCCCCACAGGGTGCACAGCAGGGGTCCTCAGGAGGGTGCAGAGCACAGCAGGGGTCCCGCAGAGGGTGCAGAGCACAGCAGGGGTCCTCAGGAGCGCGCAGAGCACAGCATAGTCCTCCGGAGCGTGCAGAGCACAGCAGGGGTCCTCGGGAGGGTGCAGAGCACAGCAGGGGTCCTTGGGAGCGTGCAGAGCACAGCAGGGGTCCTCGGGAGGGTGCAGAGCACAGCAGGGGTCCTCGGGAGGGTGCACGGCACAGCAGGGGTCCTCGGGAGGGTGCACGGCACAGCAGGGGTCCCCCACAGGGTGCACAGCAGGGGTCCTCAGGAGGGTGCAGAGCACAGCAGGGGTCCCGCAGAGGGTGCAGAGCACAGCAGGGGTCCTCAGGAGCGCGCAGAGCACAGCATAGTCCTCCGGAGCGTGCAGAGCACAGCAGGGGTCCTCGGGAGGGTGCAGAGCACAGCAGGGGTCCTCGGGAGGGTGCAGAGCACAGCAGGGGTCCTCGGGAGGGTGCAGAGCACAGCAGGGGTCCTCGGGAGGGTGCAGAGCACAGCAGGGGTCCTCGGGAGGGTGCAGAGCACAGCAGGGGTCCTCGGGAGGGTGCAGAGCACAGCAGGAGTCCTCAGGAGGGTGCAGAGCACAGCAGGAGTCCTCAGGAGGGTGCAGAACACAGCAGGGGTCCTCGGGAGGGTGCAGAACACAGCAGGGGTCCTCGGGAGGGTGCAGAACACAGCAGGGGTCCTCGGGAGGGTGCAGAACACAGCAGGGGTCCTCGGGAGGGTGCAGAACACAGCAGGGGTCCTCGGGAGGGTGCAGAGCACAGCAGGAGTCCTCAGGAGGGTGTCGTTAAGTCAAACCACAGACTCGGACTCCCGGTCACTGCTGAACATGTATATAAAGCGCAGCACAGATTCACCGCAACTAAAAGCCGAGACCCTGAGATCAGGAACAGAACAGACATTTATAAGACATTTCAGAACTTTCCCAAATTCTTACGGAAACGTTTACATCTCATCCTGCATTGTACTACTGCCCCCAAGGTGTTATACATGTTAGGACTCCACCGCAGGAGAATCACTTGTGATGTGATCATCTCAGCGGTCTCGCATCAGATCCTCCAGTCTGAGGGTCTCAATTTCTCTCTCATCCATGGACAGAGGGCGCCCTCTGGAGGCCACATCTGTAGGTGCGATTACTGAACCTGTATTATGGGATTTACTGACAAATCCGCACTATGTAAGAGAAAGTAAAAAGTAAATCCCCCCCCCCCCACAGTCCCCCCAAAACTATCAGCAGAGCCATTGTGTGCAGGTAGGGAAACTACATAAATATCAATTCCCTGCAATAGCGGGTGCTCAGCCATTGTCCTGTCTACAGGCTTCGCTTCTCGCATCCTCAGCCGTGTACCTGCTCGGCGTCACCAGTACGGCCCCCGCTGTCACCGGTGGAGCAGACACTAGGTAATTGCTTACATAGCTATTCCCTGGTATAAGGGTCAAAGAAAAGAATTCTTGTTCTTCCTGTAGCCGTGTCCTCCTGCATCTGCTAGGGCCCCTATAAGAGGAGTTAGGGAGTGAGAGACCCCCAAATTTGGGTTCCTATAGAAATCATCGCTGACGTGTGGGGTGCGGGCAGCCTTAACCCCTCGTTATGCAGAAGGTCCAACATGGTGGTCAGACATGAAGCGTCCGGCGTCGAGGGTCAGATTACGGACACAACTGCGGGGCATCACCTGGCGGGTGAATGGCCGGAGAGAAGCCGCAGCTGCCCGCGGCCACGTACCCCGAGAGGCCACGTTCCTAAAATAACCCTCATAAATGAAGGATGATGGGGGTCCCGCTTCCTGCTCTTCTCCCAGGAGAATTTTGGATGACAAAAGCGAGGAGTGGCTAGGATTATTGCAGCTGCGGCCCCCCAGCTCCAGAGAGGTGTGAGAAGTGTCATCACTCCAAACAGCAAAGGGGTCCGGCCCGCGACCGAGGGGGGCGACAGGGGTCCGGCCCGCGACCGAAGGGGGCGACAGGGGTCCGGCCCGCGACCGAAGGGGGCGACAGGGGTCCGGCCCGCGACCGAAGGGGGCGACAGGGGTCCGGCCCGCGACCGAAGGGGGCGACAGGGGTCCGGCCCGCGACCGAAGGGGGCGACAGGGGTCCGGCCCGCGACCGAAGGGGGCGACAGGGGTCCGGCCCGCGACCGAAGGGGGCGACAGGGGTCCGGCCCGCGACCGAAGGGGGCGACAGGGGTCCGGCCCGCGACCGAAGGGGGCGACAGGGGTCCGGCCCGCGACCGAAGGGGGCCGGCCCGCAACCGAAGGGGGCGACAGGGGTCCGGCCCGCAACCGAAGGGGGCGACAGGGGTCCGGCCCGCAACCGAAGGGGGCGACAGGCGAGAGGGGTCCGGCCCGTGACCGAAGGGGGCGACAGGCGAGAGGGGTCCGGCCTGTGAGCAAAGGGGGCGACAGGGGTCCGGCCTGTGAGCAAAGGGGCGACAGGGGTCCGGCCTGTGAGCAAAGGGGCGACAGGCGAGAGGGGTCCGGCCTGTGAGCGAAGGGGCGACAGGCGAGAGGGGTCCGGCCTGTGAGCGAAGGGGCGACAGGCGAGATGGGTCCGGCCTGTGAGCGAAGGGGCGACAGGCGAGAGGGGTCCGGCCCGCGACTGAGGGGGGGGGGGGGGGCGACAGGTGAAGGGGGTCCGGCCCGCAACTGAGGGGGGCGACAGGCAAGAGGGGCCCGGCCTGTGACCAAGGGGACGACAGGCAAGGGGGTTCAGGCATGCGACCAAGGGTGGGGGGCAACTGGCGAGGGGGGTCCGGATTACAACTAAAGATGACAGAGATAGGGGGTCTGGCTGGTGACAAGAAGAGGGGGTCTGTACTTAATTACTGTAATTAGGAGATAGAGGAGGGACGTTCAAATTTCAGTTTTTGTTTTTACTGCCAGAAAATTTGGATATTTTTTCTTTTTTAACTTCCAGATTAATGGAGTGGTGAAAGTGATAACGACACGTGCAGAGTCCTGGGTAGAGGGGTCCCGGGTGGGACATGATATATTGGTTGCCCGAGTGCGGATGATGAGCAGAGCAGGAGCCTCTCCCCACACTGTCAGATGGCCGGGTGTTGACAGGACCCCTGCTCCGTCCTCTCTTGCAGCACAATGCATGGTGGTGATTTATGGCCGGCTCCAGCGCTCACACCGGACACCTTACTCTGATGGCTCCCTGCGGCCCAGGCTCAGTAAAGTCTCGGCACTTAGCAGTACACAAGAGAGGACGGGGTTCACCTCTACTTGTAACACAAGGGGCAGAACTGGGGGGGGTGCGAAACTTGGCCGTAGCACCTGTAGCACCTGCGATGCTCTCGGGGGGTTTGATGATGCTTGATGGAAGCTCACAGAGGGTCAATATGACCAACTCTGCAAAAAGAGGCCCCATAATAAGGCCGTGTGTACTAGACCTAATACTGAACTACAACTCCCAGCACGTCCTGATGCAGACAGCAGTGCTGCAGGCGCCCGGCACCCATTATGAGTGATTTAGGATTGGAGCGTCGCCCCTTCGTGGATGACGGCTTCCACCTGCCAGAAAAAACGAGCCAGGAATAAGCAGAATCCCAGGAGCTGGAGCCTCGGACCACCAACTGTGGTAACAGCGAAGAAAGCGCCAATGATGGCTGCTCACCGCAGGGATTATGTCGGTGCCCGCGCCTGCCGGAGAGCCGGTGCCCGCCGGAGAGTCGATGCCTGCGCCTGCCGGAGAGCCGGTGCCCGCCGCAGAGCCGGTGCCCACGCCTGCCGGAGAGCCGGTGCCCGCCGGAGAGCCGGTGCCCGCGCCTGCCGGAGAGCCGGTGCCCGCGCCTGCCGGAGAGCCGGTGCCCGCCGGAGAGCCGTGCCCGCGCCTGCCGGTGCCCGCGCCTGCCGGGGTGCCAGTGCGAAGCCAGCAGCTGACTGGCATATATATTCTGTTCCCCCTCAGCACTCGGCTGCATCACTCCCTCCTGTCACCGACTCTACAGCGAGTGCCTGGCAGCGACTTTCATGACCTGACACCAATACTTGCGGGCACCGCAGTGAGCGGCGGCTCTAATACGCCTTTAATCGCAGCGTTCTGTAAAGCCCATTCGTATTTTCCTGCCATAAATCAGTGAAATCGTGGCCGGTGTAAGTGGAGGAATCCAACTGAATATTTAATTATAGCTAATTATATCATATTAAGCAGCCCCATCTATAACTAGCCGCTCGCAGCATAAATCAGTGCCGGTCGGCTGGCAGGCTGCCATTAAAGGGTGCAGGAGAGCGGGGGGGAAGAGGCGAGACCACTCATCGGCTCCTGCCAGGTGATCTCTGTATTAACAATGGCTCAGAATGGGTTAAACATCCCCCCCGGCAGTCTCCAGGAAATGCCCACTAAGCCACGGGTCACACCAGCGACTGCCTCAGCCACAGGACCACGGAGAACGGGCCTGGGCAGCATCGGTGGGTCGGGAGGGGAGCAGTAGTATTTTCTCGGGATGACTCGCATCTGTCACTTAATAATGATGGATGTGCCGCCCCGCACTGCTGAGATTTCAGATCGAGGCACGATGAACAAGCAGAGGGTGCTGGGAGCCCCGGACGTGACCACGTGGCGTCATGCAGCGCAGCGTTATGCTGCATGAGCCTGTCTGGCCACAAGGGGGGTTAATGCGGAGTGACACCTAATCCCAAAGCCGGGACCAGCGGGTGTCACACAGGATTCATTACTGAATCACAGGCTGTAATTGGAAATAAAGGCGCAATCTAATTCTGGCGCAGGACGGAGTGTTATCTGGGGGGGATTGTGTCTTATACCCGCGCAGGACCGAGGTGACAGTGACCTCCCACCGCATCCCGATCGAACCCGCACTTATTTATACCCGTGTGAGCCGGATCACGCCTCCGGTATTGGATCTGCCGGTCGCTCTGTAACAGGAGCCCTGGCAGGAGCACGTCACCCCGAGGGCGAGAGGGGAGCGCCGCCCCACAGAGAGAGCGAGAGGGGAGCGCCGCCCCACAGAGAGAGCGAGAGGGGAGCGCCGCCCCACAGAGAGAGCGAGAGGGGAGCGCCGCCCCACAGAGAGAGCGAGAGGGGAGCGCCGCCCCACAGAGAGAGCGAGAGGGGAGCGCCGCCCCACAGAGAGAGCGAGAGGGGAGCGCCGCCCCACAGAGAGAGCGAGAGGGGAGCGCCGCCCCACAGAGAGAGCGAGAGGGGAGCGCCGCCCCACAGAGAGAGCGAGAGGGGAGCGCCGCCCCACAGAGAGAGCGAGAGGGGAGCGCCGCCCCACAGAGAGAGCGAGAGGGGAGCGCCGCCCCACAGAGAGAGCGAGAGGGGAGCGCCGCCCCACAGAGAGAGCGAGAGGGGAGCGTCGCCCCACAGAGAGAGCGAGAGGGGAGCGTCGCCTCACAGAGAGCGAGAGGGGAGCGTCGCCCCTCAGAGAGCGAGAAGGGAGCAGACCAGCCAATTGCAAACATTGAACGGATACAAACCGGCAACGTGATTTATTATCTAGTCACCTCCAGAGCTGCAGTCACTATTTTGCTGTTACATGGTGTCTCATCCTCCGGTCACAACCAGAGCTGCAGTCACTAGTCTGCTGTTACATGGTATCTCACCCTCTAGTCACCTCCTGAGCTGAAGTCACTATTCAGGCTGCACCTGCTGCTTTAGATGTGACTGGAGTACAAGGCTCCCATCACACCTACCGGGTGTGATGGGCGGTGCCTCCGCCATGACGTGCACGCACTGTGGCCGGTGTGTGGGTGATCGGCCCCCTGAATGCGCTCGGCCGCCATACATCGCACTTGCTCTTGCACTGGAGGACTTACAGGGGTACCATGAGTGGGCACTGACCTCAGGGGCAGGACGCAGGGAGCTGTGAACACAAAACGGCTTCTCAAGTCCAGAGGTAAATATGGAAACGGAGAGGAAAGTATTTCTGGATGACGAGTCTTATAAGAGGACGCCGTGAAAAGCCTGTGGGCTCTACCACCCAGGGGCCCCTGAGTAGGACCCTGCAATGTTCAGGTGAAGGGGCACCGACTGTCACCCCCTGTCCACACAGAGGTAATGGGCCCATCTCGTGTATTTGGGGGCCACTACTGCCGATATCTCATGTCCATGTCAGCAGGTGCAAGAGGCCCGGGGCCCAAGTGGCCGACGGCGACATCCCAGAATTCTCTGTCACCTGTAAGTGCTAAACTTGTCAACAGAAACCGAACACTGTCACATACAGGCGGTGACGAGGCCGGGGCGGCAGAGTGCCAGATATGTGAACTTTCACACATCCCCCTGAGCCCCCAGCAGTGAGACCCCAGCTCCAGGGAGATAATGATTTATGAGCGGGGTCAGCGCCCGGCTGCTGCTAACATTAACCCCACACTCTCCACTGCGCCCCCACAGCAGTACGGGGTTCTCAGAGCCAAATAAAGACATGGAAGGAACAGCAGCTGCCCAGACCCCCGGAGCCACGGCACAGAGATTTACAGGGGTCAGTCACTCATCTGTCCTGTCACCAGCCCCCCACAAAAAGGGCTGATAACAGGGAGTAATAGATTGTAGTCTCCTGTCCTACAGTCTCCTCCCCCAGTAATGGCTGATAACGGGGAGTAATAGATTGTAGTCTCCTGTCCTACAGTCTCCTCCCCAGTAATGGCTGATAACAGGGAGTAATAGATTGTAGTCTCCTGTCCTACAGTCTCCTCCCCCAGTAATGGCTGATAACAGGGAGTAATAGATTGTAGTCTCCTGTCCTACAGTCTCCTCCCCCAGTAATGGCTGATAACAGGGAGTAATAGATTGTAGTCTCCTGTCCTACAGTCTCCTCCCCCAGTAATGGCTGATAACAGGGAGTAATAGATTGTAGTCTCCTGTCCTACAGTCTCCTCCCCCAGTAATGGCTGATAACAGGGAGTAATAGATTGTAGTCTCCTGTCCTACAGTCTCCTCCCCCAGTAATGGCTGATAACAGGGAGTAATAGATTGTAGTCTCCTGTCCTACAGTCTCCTCCCCCAGTAATGGCTGATAACAGGGAGTAATAGATTGTAGTCTCCTGTCCTACAGTCTCCTCCCCCAGTAATGGCTGATAACAGGGAGTAATAGATTGTAGTCTCCTGTCCTACAGTCTCCTCCCCCAGTAATGGCTGATAACAGGGAGTAATAGATTGTAGTCTCCTGTCCTACAGTCTCCTCCCCCAGTAATGGCTGACACCAGGGAGTAATAGATTGTAGTCTCCTGTCCTACAGTCTCCTCCCCAGTAATGGCTGATAACAGGGAGTAATAGATTGTAGTCTCCTGTCCTACAGTCTCCTCCCCCAGTAATGGCTGATAACAGGGAGTAATAGATTGTAGGTCTTTTTTATTATTATAAAATCCTTCACGACGTTACAAATAAAACACAACAGAACAAACATAGAACAAAAACTCCAATCAGAAACAATATGACAAAATCAGACACAAACACAAAGAAATAAACAAGAAATGGAAACAATAAGGGAAATTCTCGACCTACAAAACGGGAAAAGAAAATTAAATTAAAGAAACAAGAAATTAAAAACTAAAAAAAAAAAAAAAAAAAGGAACAAAATTACAATAATTACACCAGCACCCCCTTAAAATAATAAATAAATAAAATCATGTAAAACCCCCGACCCAGCTCCATTCACACTATTATATACAACCCTGAACTACATTAACACCGTCCTATATACAATACTATATACACTATATACAATATAAACATATGCACCAGTCCGAATATTGTACAAGACACACCTAATACCCTCTGGTCCCACTGCCTTACCTCACAGCCTCCCCCTTACACCGCCACATTCACACTTACGACAAACCTAATTACAAACATAGTATAGAAAATTAACAATATTTATATATTTTTTCCTTTTTTTTCCTTTTATTTATTTTTTTTTTTTATTTTTTCCTTTTTTTGGGATTTTTTTTTTTTTTTTTTTTTTAACACTATATATAAAACACACATCTACTCTAACTATCCCACCACCCCTGATCCAGCTCTGGCCACAAAGTTCAGGATTTCTCCGAGCTAGGATCAGGCCCCAAAGTTTTTCCCCAGGCGGGGCCTGGACCAGGCCAGATCAGTCTCTTATCACCGCTGTTGAAAACCCCCCATCCCCCCAATCCCCCCACCCAACCTAACTAAGACCCTCTATTATACACAATATATACAATACACTATATACAATATATACATAAACCAACGTTACAGAACATAACCTACGTACTCACCACTTAAGGCTCAAGTTCGATGCTTGCAAACCTTCTATCCAGGAGACTGATATTCAAAACAAAACTCTAGAGTGAAAAGGCATCAGCCCACCACCAGGATATAGGAGTACTAACGGACTAAGGCACCCCGAAGGAGAAACCCCTCCAGAGATGGGCCGCCCTCCGGGCACCCAGCCTTTCATACTCCAGAGAACGGACCTTCACCAGGGCACCTAGGATGCTGCTATAAACTTCGTCTACACGGAGGATTTTACTCTGCGTCGAAACTAAAACTCGTGCGTTCCACGTGAAGTACCTGACCACTGCGCTGACTATAAATAAAGTGACTCTGTCCCTTCTCCCGAGGTCTCCGAACGCTCCATAGGCCCACTCGGCATAGGACAGAGTAGCCAGCCGCGGCCAACCAATGGAAGCTCCCACCCTGTTGTACACCTCTGTATTAAAGGGACAATGAAGCAGGAAGTGCTCCATGCTTTCCAGCATGTTAGCACAAGCCTCACGGGGGCAATTCCTGTCCTCGGAGCTCCTGTACTTCAGATTGTCCCTCACATACAACTTACCTTGGAAGCAGCGCCAAGTCAAGTCCCAGTACTTCTTGGGGATCCTATTAGAATTTAACAAACTCAACCCAACCTCTAGATCCCGACTTGGGCAGTCCTTGAGGACCAATGGACTCTGAAAATGCGAAAGCAAGACCCGCATGTCGAGGAGTTTCCTCGGGAGGGACCTCACTTCCCACATTCCCAGACCCCACCGGCGCATCATCTTCAGAACCGGGGTAACATAAGCCGGGAGATGCCCATGCGGTGTGCGAAGATCCTTCAATCTTCCCCCTGTCTCCCATTCCTGGAAGAAAGGCTGAAACCATCCCTTGCAGGAGAATACCCACGGAGGAGCCCTCTCTTTCCAGAGGTTTGCCACGTTGACCTTCAAAAAGGTGTTCACTAGGAACACCACGGGGTTCACCATATTCAACCCCCCTAGTCTCCTCGTGCGGTAAGTGACCTCCCGCTTGACTAGGTTCAGTCTATTCCCCCATAACATCTGAAAGAACAGACTGTAGACCCGAGTCCAGAGAGGCTCTGGCAAGACACAGACACTGCCCAGGTAGATTAGTAAGGGGAGCAGGAAAGCTTTGCACAGGCCAACCCTTTCCCTCAGGGTCAAAGACCAACCCTTCCATTGGTCCACTTTTTGAGCGACACCTTTGATTCTGCCTTCCCAGTTTTTCGTGGGGTAATCACCCTGGCCAAATTCGATGCCTAGGACTTTGGCGTGTTCTTGGGGTTCGGGGAGGGTGTCCGGAAGATCAAACCCGGGATCCCCGCCTCCCAGCCAGAGACTCTCACACTTGTCCTGGTTGACCTTGGACCCGGAAGCCTCCGAGTAGCTCTCCACTTCTGACATCACCACCATCGCCTCCTCTCGCGAAGAAACAAAAACGGTGACATCGTCCGCGTAGGCCACTACCCTCAGGATAGCCTCTGGCGCCACCCCGCCCATCCCCACCCCCGCCAACGGTCCACACTCGATCCTTCTGAGGAAGGGATCGATCGCAAACGCGTACAGCAATGGGCTAAGAGGGCAGCCCTGACGGACACCAGATCCTACCCCGAAAGGTTGTCCAATCCACCCATTTACCAGAGGGAAAGTCTCAGCCCCAGCGTATAAGGTCTTAAGCCAGTCCACAAACCCCCCAGGCAGACCGTACCTCAAAAGAGTGGACCAGAGGTACTCGTGGTCAACCCGGTCAAAAGCCTTTGCCTGATCCAGGGTCAGCAGGAACCCCTTCCAAAGGCCCGCCCTGCCTTGCTCCACGGCCTCTCGGACACCCAGAACAGCACCGAAAGTGCTACGGCCAGGAACGCAACAGTTCTGAGCCTCTGAAAGGAGCCGCGGCGCAAACTTCACCAGCCTGTTGAAAAGTATCTTAGCCAAAACCTTCCTGTCCACATTGAGAAGTGCTATGGGACGCCAATTCTCAATGCGTGACGGATCCTTACCCTTTGACAAAATGATCAAAGCTGACCTCCTTAATGATCTCGGCAGGGTGCCCGAGGAGAGACACTCATTAAACACCTGAGTCAAGAGGGGGACCAAGGAGTCCCTAAAGGTCCTAAAGAACTCGGATGTTAAGCCATCCGGACCTGGTGATTTTTTGGGCCTGAGCCCATCGATCGCCAGTCTCACTTCCTCTTCTTTGATCTCTTCTGCCAAAACGTCCAGCGAGAGGTCAGCCCCTGGCTCCGGAACAGCTTCAGCCAGGAAAGCCGACATCCTGTCACGATCCAGTTCCCTCCTTCCCAAAAGGTGTGAGTAGTATGAACTGACGACCTCCAAGATCCCTGATCTGGACCTCTTCAGGGATCCCGTACTGTCCATCAGCCCCGTCACTATCTTACTATTCACTGACATCTTGCAGCTTCTGTAAGGGTCGGGCGAGTAGTACTTCCCGTAGTCCCTCTCAAAAACCAAAGATGCGTGCCTATCGTACTGACACCTCTTCAGCAAGGACTTCACACCGGAGATCTCCTCGCGGCTACCTCCAGTCGAGACAAGATGCTCGAGTCTCCTCCTCAGGCTCTGATACAGGCGATCCCTGTTCAGGCTTCTGAGGTTCGAGAGTTGCCGGAAGAATTTCGCCACCCGATGTTTGAACATCTCCCACCACTCTGACTTAGTGTTACTTAGGCCCAGCAGCGGTACCTGGCTCTGAAGAAAATCCTCAAAAGACTGTCTTACAGCTTCTTCCTCAAGGAGTGATGAATTCAGCTTCCAATAACCTCTTCCCATCCTAGGAGTCTCTGTAACGTTCAGAGAAAACATAATCAAACAGTGGTCGGAGAACTCCACCTCCACAACCGACAACGGCGAGGAGACGGCTTCCTCCTTCAAATAAAACCTATCTATCCTAGACCTGCACTGACTACCTCTAAAAAAAGTGAATCCCGTGCTGCCTGTGTTGTGCCGGATGTGGACATCCACTAGGCGTGCCTCACTTACTATCCTGTTTAGCGCGACGCAATCATAAGTCAGCCGGTCCCCAGAACCTCCTCTATCACAGGGTCTCGTAACGTTGTTGAAATCCCCTCCAAAGACCACCTGCCGACTTGAAAATAAGAAAGGTTTGATCTTCAAGAAGAGACATTTGCGGTCCCACTTGGATTGGGGACCGTAGATGTTAATGAGCCGAAGCTCCTGTCCCCCCATGGAGACATCTAGGATCAAGCATCTCCCCATTTCTAATTCAATTAATCGTCTGCATTCAACCGCTGCGGTCTTAAAAAGGACCGCCACCCCGCTATACGGCTCGGCCGCAAGAGACCAGTAGGAGGGCCCATGCCTCCACTCCCTCCTTGCTTTATGCATGGTTGATAGGTCAGTCAACCTGGTCTCCTGCAAAAACAAAATGTCGGCATCAAGTTGGCCGAGAAAATGAAAGGCCGTGAACCTTGCCGCTTCTGACTTTATGCTGGCAACATTAATGGTTGCCAGCGTCAACGGTGTGGGTGCCGCCATCATGATTGATTGGATTAGATAGCCTTTTTCTTCCCACCCCCAACAGCTTCACCCTCTTCCTCAGACAATGATGAGCTTTTAGTGCGCTTAAGACACACAGACTCATCCATTCTCTCCTTACATACACTCTGGCCCTTGTCTGGTGGTCCCGAGGTAGTCCCCCCCCCAGAGGGCCCTTTAATTGCTCCCTGAGAAGAAGACTCAGCGACCCCCTGAGCCCCAACATCCTTGTCCGCAACCTCCGGCTCCGGGCTCCCGTCCTCCCCCTCTGCAGGGGAGTCCTGGAGGGCCCCGAACCGGTTGGAGAGATCCACCAGAGGGGGGGCGGCTGGACCTTCCAATGGCACCTGGATCAGGGCTAGAGAATCAGAGGGGTCGCACTCCAGAGCGGAGGCTCGAGACCCGGACCCACTCCTACCCTTGGTTGTTTTCCGGTTACCCTTTTTCCTTTGTTGTGACCATTCCCCCTCTCCCTCATCCAGACTGTCACCGGATGAGGGTTCCTGGGAGGACATGGCGTCCGCCTGCTCCTCCCTTTCAAGTCTCCTGACTTCCTCACTCAATTCACTGTCTTTAGGATCCTCAGCTGCAAGTGAAGTACCTGGGTCAGGGTTTAGGGTCATTACTCCCTGCCCCCTGTTCCCATGGCGTTGCTCCTGCCGCCTGATGTTGGATGGCGGCAGCTTGCTCCTCACCGGTTCCCTGCCTCCTCCGCCCCTACTGGTCCCTTCACCGGCAAGATTAGTCCCGGCTTTCGCCTGTCCCGCACTCGCCGCTTTCAGGACCGCATTGGCAAAGGAACGCGGACAGCGACTGAATGGATGACCGAGGTCACCACACAAGTTACACCTAATCCTGCCACAGGTAGCAGCGAGATGGCCAAGGTCCCCACACAGTGCGCATTTTTGGGTGGTACACTGCGCACTGAAGTGTGTGGGGCTGCCGCACCTGTGACAGACCTTAGGCTGCCCCTGGTAGAAAATCAGGATCCTGTCCCTCCCCAAAAATGTAGAGGAAGGTATATGGGTAACAGTGTTTCCTGAAACCTTCAATTTCACCATGAAGGTCCAGGCCCCTGACCAGATACCATGGTCGTCGCGGGTCTTCTCAGAAATGCCGACGATGTCGCCATATCGACCAATCCAGGTGGAGATGTCCATGCAGGAAAGTGACTCGTTACTGGTCAAAACGGTCACCTTCCTGACCGAGTTCTGGCGGGATATTGCGACAGGGACGAAACCTTGCCATTCGGGGCGACCCCGAGCCAGCTCATGGCGAGACCAAAAAAGCTCAAGGCCCTCCGGTCTCACGAAGCTGACATCGAAGTAGGAGGTCCCATAGGGATGGATCAAGGCAAAGATGTCGTATGCCGCGAAGCCCATCCCCAGCAGGAGCTCAGCAACCTTTGACCGATCAGGACAGGCATCCTTGCTTACCCACTGGAGACGGGCCACGTTCCTACGGTTACTCCTCTGCCCCGGTGTCGGCAGAGACCAGACAGTCTCTGCCCCTCTATCTCGGAAGGCGGAAAGACCGTGTCTCTCTATCCAGAAAGACAGATCAACCTCCCTCCCCTCTACATTGATGGAACTCTCCCCTTTCTTCAGGGCGTCCAGGAAGCGCTGCTGCAAGTCACCGTCCTCGGGGCCACCAGACAAGGGCGCACTACTACCCCCAGCAGTGACAGCTCCCGAATAGCTAGGGGCTGAAGCCCTCGCCACCACTGGGGGGGCAGTGGGACCACTACCTACTTCCCCTCCACCAACACCAGTGCTGCTCTCCTCATTCACTCCACCAATACTCCCATCATTTGCGGCACCACAACTCCCATCATTCACTCCACCACTATTCCCACCATTCACTCCACCAATACTCCCAACGTTTGCGGCACCACATCTCCTATCATTCACTCCACCACCTGTCCCATCATTCACTCCACCAATACTCCCAACGTTTGCGGCACCACAACTCCCATTATTCACTCCACTACTCCTCCCATCATTCACCCCATTACCACTGTTCTCTGCACCTTCCACAGTCACCTCCATTCCCTCCTCCCTTGTGTCTGCAATCTCTGCACTCACACCTGCTGGGTCGGGGGAGTGGTGCAGCACCACACCCATTTTAATTAGCTCAGTGCTGACATTGTGCAGTTCTTTTGGAGCACTGTGCCCCTTATTGTCCTGGGCTGCCTGCCCTGTAGCCACAGACTTCGGGGTGCTGGTATCATTTTTTGGGGCATGCTGTCCCCCCGTCACAGCAGAGCGCACAGTGTTCCTTGCTGATGATGTTCCCTGCTTTTGCTGTGTATTTTTTTTTTTTTCCCGTGGCTCTGTCTCAGCTGCGCGCCTCCTCTCCTCTGTTGAGGCGCACTGCGCCCCTCTCACAACAGTGCCCCCCCTTTCGCCGCACCATGCTCCTCGGCCCTGCCCCCCACAGCCCCGGCGTCGGCCGGCTCAGCTGCAGTGAGCAGGGATGGAGTCTGCCCACACCGTCCCCCTTTCGCAACGGCGTGGACATCCCCCCCGCTCTCCTCGGCCCCGGTGACAACTGGCTTAGCCGCAGCAGGCAGGGAAACTCCACGGGGTCCCCTATGTCCGGCGCCGTGAGTACCTCCACAGCCTCACCCCCTGCACTGTTCCCCGCACAGACGGCAGCATTGCCGGACGTCCTCCTCCTCTCCCCACCTTGCCTATGCCCCGGACCCACTGCAGAGCCCGTGCTTTTAGGTTTGGTGGGGTTTACACAGGAGGTGGTAGGTGTAACATCAGACATTGGTACATATTTGTAACTCACCACCTCCTGTGTCATCTTTTTTTTTCTTCCTCCTCTTTTTGGTCTCCTCCGCTGGCTCGTCCTCCCCGAAGGAGAATGTGGTCAGGTCCACAGGAGACTCCAGCTCTCTGATCTCCCTCAACAGACCGCACTCCTCCTCTTCCTCCGCTGACACTCCAGCATGGGTTGTCGGAGTCCTCTGCCGTGCCGGGAGGCCGCTTCCTTGCTGGCTCTGCGACTCTTTCTCCCGGCTTGTTCCAGCACGAGAGACTCCAGCCACGACTTCATCGTCCTCCTCCTCCTCGCTTAGGACTCCGGCTGGCAGTTCTCCCGAGGTATTTAACCCCTTCATTTCAGAGAACCGCCGCTGGTTCTTAAACCTCTCCAGGAAGGGACCTGCGCTTTTCTCAATCCCCTCCCGGAGGAGCACTAACCGGACCACCTCATCTCTGAGGGCTTTAAACCTCTGGGAGGTCGCGGGTCTTTCCTTGTTAGAGGCACGGGTGTTCAGGATCCGTGCCTCCCGCAGCTGCTCCTTCAGCCCGGTCAGTGCTTTGCCGGCGTCCTCGTACTCTCGCAACATGGCGACCACTCGGGAGGAGAAGGAGCTCGTGGACTCGCTGGAGGTCATCTCGCCCCATGATGTTGCTGGGCTCTTCTTGCTGGGGCCTGGGGTGCCCCTGTCTCCCTCTCTGGACGGACGATGAGCCGTCTCGGGGTTGGAGTAGGTGGGTACGGTCTTTCTCATCCGACCAGATCTCCTCACGCCCTCCTGGGCCGGTTGCTGCTGCTCTCTGTCCCCCGCCGGCACAGACCGGGGAACAGAAGCCTGGGAAGCCATGCCTGGCTCCCAGGAAGCCTGCCTCTCCCTGGGGAGAAGAGAGGCAGACTCTGGGCCTCCTCCTGGAAGTCCTGGAGCTCACAAGACAGGTGCTGCTCTCAGCAGGGTGTGACTGATTGTAGTCTCCTGTCCTACAGTCTCCTCCCCAGTAATGGCTGATAACAGGGAGTAATAGATTGTAGTCTCCTGTCCTACAGTCTCCTCCCCCAGTAATGGCTGATAACAGGGAGTAATAGATTGTAGTCTCCTGTCCTACAGTCTCCTCCCCCAGTAATGGCTGATAACAGGGAGTAATAGATTGTAGTCTCCTGTCCTACAGTCTCCTCCCCCAGTAATGACTGATAACAGAGCGTAATAGATTGTAGTCTCCTGTCCTACAGTCTCCTCCCCCAGTAATGGCTGATAACAGGGAGTAATAGATTGTAGTCTCCTGTCCTACAGTCTCCTCCCCAGTAATGGCTGATAACGGGGAGTAATAGATTGTAGTCTCCTGTCCTACAGTCTCCTCCCCCAGTAATGGCTGATAACGGGGAGTAATAGATTGTAGTCTCCTGTCCTACAGTCTCCTCCCCCAGTAATGGCTGATAACAGGGAGTAATAGATTGTGGTCTCCTGTCCTACAGTCTCCTCCCCCAGTAATGGCTGATAACGGGGAGTAATAGATTGTAGTCTCCTGTCCTACAGTCTCCTCCCCCAGTAATGGCTGATAACGGGGAGTAATAGATTGTAGTCTCCTGTCCTACAGTCTCCTCCCCCAGTAATGGCTGATAACGGGGAGTAATAGATTGTAGGCTCCTGTCCTACAGTCTCCTCCCCCAGTAATGGCTGATAACGGGGAGTAATAGATTGTAGCCTCCTGTCCTACAGTCTCCTCCCCCAGTAATGGCTGATAACGGGGAGTAATAGATTGTAGTCTCCTGTCCTACAGTCTCCTCCCCCAGTAATGGCTGATAACGGGGAGTAATAGATTGTAGTCTCCTGTCCTACAGTCTCCTCCCCAGTAATGGCTGATAACAGGGAGTAATAGATTGTAGGTCTTTTTTATTATTATAAAATCCTTCACGACGTTACAAAATAGAACACAACAGAACAAACATAGAACAAAAACTCCAATCAGAAACAATATGACAAAATCAGACACAAACACAAAGAAATAAACAAGAAATGGAAACAATAAGGGAAATTCTCGACCTACAAAACGGGAAAAGAAAATTAAATTAAAGAAACAAGAAATTAAAAACTAAAAAAAAACAAAAAAGGAACAAAATTACAATAATTACACCAGCACCCCCTTAAAATAATAAATAAATAAAATCATGTAAAACCCCCGACCCAGCTCCATTCACACTATTATATACACCCCATGAACTACATTTACACCGTCCTATATACAATACTATATACACTATATACAATATAAACATATGACACCAGTCCGAATATTGTACAAGACACACCTAATACCCTCTGGTCCCACTGCCTTACCTCACAGCCTCCCCCTTACACCGCCACATTCACACTTACGACAAACCTAATTACAAACATAGTATAGAAAATTAACAATATTTATATATTTTTCCTTTTATTTTTTTTTTTTTTAACACTATATATAAAACACACATCTACTCTATCTATCCCACCACCCCTGATCCAGCTCTGGCCACAAAGTTCAGGATTTCTCCGAGCTAGGATCAGGCCCCAAAGTTTTTCCCCAGGCGGGGCCTGGACCAGGCCAGATCAGTCTCTTATCACCGCTGTTGAAAACCCCCCATCCCCCCACCCAACCTAACTAAGACCCTCTATTATACACAATATATACAATACATACATTACGCTATATACAATATATACATAAACCAACGTTACAGAACATAACCTACGTACTCACCACTTAAGGCTCAAGTTCGATGCTTGCAAACCTTCTATTCAGGAGACTGAAATTCAAAACAAAACTCTAGAGTGAAAAGGCATCAGCCCACCACCAGGATATAGGAGTACTAACGGACTAAGGCACCCCGAAGGAGAAACCCCTCCAGAGATGGGCCGCCCTCCGGGCGCCCAGTCTTTCATACTCCAGAGAACGGACCTTCACCAGGGCACCTAGGATGCTGCTATAAACTTCGTCTACACGGAGGATTTTACTCTGCGTCGAAACTAAAACTCGTGCGTTCCACGTGAAGTACCTGACCACTGCGCTGACTTTAAATAAAGTGACTCTGTCCCTTCTCCCGAGGTCTCCGAACGCTCCATAGGCCCACTCGGCATAGGACAGAGTAGCCAGCCGCGGCCAACCAATGGAAGCTCCCACCCTGTTGTACACCTCTGTATTAAAGGGACAATGAAGCAGGAAGTGCTCCATGCTTTCCAGCATGTTAGCACAAGCCTCACGGGGGCAATTCCTGTCCTCGGAGCTCCTGTACTTCAGATTGTCCCTCACATACAACTTACCTTGGAAGCAGCGCTAAGTCAAATCCCAGTACTTCTTGGGGATCCTATTAGAATTTAACAAACTCAACCCAACCTCTAGATCCCGACTTGGGCAGTCCTTGAGGACCAATGGACTCTGAAAATGCGAAAGCAAGACCCGCATGTCGAGGAGTTTCCTCGGGAGGGACCTCACCTCCCACATTCCCAGACCCCACCGGCGCATCATCTTCAGAACCGGGGTAACATAAGCCGGGAGATGCCCATGCGGTGTGCGAAGATCCTTCAATCTTCCCCCTGTCTCCCATTCCTGGAAGAAAGGCTGAAACCATCCCTTGCAGGAGAATACCCACGGAGGAGCCCTCTCTTTCCAGAGGTTTGCCACGTTGACCTTCAAAAAGGTGTTCACTAGGAACACCACGGGATTCACCATATTCAACCCCCCTAGTCTCCTCGTGCGGTAAGTGACCTCCCGCTTGACTAGGTTCAGTCTATTCCCCCATAACATCTGAAAGAGCAGACTGTAGACCCGAGTCCAGAGAGGCTCTGGCAAGACACAGACGCTGCCCAGGTAGATTAGTAAGGGGAGCAGGAAAGCTTTGCACAGGCCAACCCTTTCCCTCAGGGTCAAAGACCAACCCTTCCATTGGTCCACTTTTTGAGCGACACCTTTGATTCTGCCTTCCCAGTTTTTCGTGGGGTAATCACCCTGACCAAATTCGATGCCTAGGACTTTGGCGTGTTCTTGGGGTTCGGGGAGGGTGTCCGGAAGATCAAACCCGGGATCCCCGCCTCCCAGCCAGAGACTCTCACACTTGTCCTGGTTGACCTTGGACCCGGAAGCCTCCGAGTAGCTCTCCACTTCTGACATCACCACCATCGCCTCCTCTCGCGAAGAAACAAAAACGGTGACATCGTCCGCGTAGGCCACTACCCTCAGGATAGCCTCTGGCGCCACCCCGCCCATCCCCACCCCCGCCAACGGTCCACACTCGATCCTTCTGAGGAAGGGATCGATCGCAAACGCGTACAGCAATGGGCTAAGAGGGCAGCCCTGACGGACACCAGATCCTACCCCGAAAGGTTGTCCAATCCACCCATTTACCAGAGGGAAAGTCTCAGCCCCAGCGTATAAGGTCTTAAGCCAGTCCACAAACCCCCCAGGCAGACCGTACCTCAAAAGAGTGGACCAGAGGTACTCGTGGTCAACCCGGTCAAAAGCCTTTGCCTGATCCAGGGTCAGCAGGAACCCCTTCCAAAGGCCCGCCCTGCCTTGCTCCACGGCCTCTCGGACACCCAGAACAGCACTGAAAGTGCTACGGCCAGGAACGCAACAGTTCTGAGCCTCTGAAAGCAGCCGCGGGGCAAACTTCACCAGCCTGTTGAAAAGTATCTTAGCCAAAACCTTCCTGTCCACATTGAGAAGTGCTATGGGACGCCAATTCTCAATGCGTGACGGATCCTTACCCTTTGACAAAATGATCAAAGCTGACCTCCTTAATGATCTCGGCAGGGTGCCCGAGGAGAGACACTCATTAAACACCTGAGTCAAGAGGGGAACCAAGGAGTCCCTAAAGGTCCTAAAGAACTCGGATGTTAAGCCATCCGGACCTGGTGATTTTTTGGGCCTGAGCCCATCGATCGCCAGTCTCACTTCCTCTTCTTTGATCGCTTCTGCCAAAACGTCCAGCGAGAGGTCAGCCCCTGGCTCCGGAACAGCTTCAGCCAGGAAAGCCGACATCCTGTCACGATCCAGTTCCCTCCTTCCCAAGAGGTGTGAGTAGTATGAACTGACGACCTCCAAGATCCCTGATCTGGACCTCTTCAAGGATCCCGTACTGTCCATCAGCCCCGTCACTATCTTACTATTCACTGACATCTTGCAGCTTCTGTAAGGGTCGGGCGAGTAGTACTTCCCGTAGTCCCTCTCAAAAACCAAAGATGCGTGCCTATCGTACTGACACCTCTTCAGCAAGGACTTCACACCGGAGATCTCCTCGCGGCTACCTCCAGTCGAGACAAGATGCTCGAGTCTCCTCCTCAGGCTCTGATACAGGCGATCCCTGTTCAGGCTTCTGAGGTTTGAGAGTTGCCGGAAGAATTTCGCCACCCGATGTTTGAACATCTCCCACCACTCTGACTTAGTGTTACTTAGGCCCAGCAGCGGTACCTGGCTCTGAAGAAAATCCTCAAAAGACCGTCTTACAGCTTCTTCCTCAAGGAGTGATGAATTCAGCTTCCAATAACCTCTTCCCATCCTAGGAGTCTCTGTAACGTTCAGAGAAAACATAATCAAACAGTGGTCGGAGAACTCCACCTCCACAACCGACAACGGCGAGGAGACGGCTTCCTCCTTCAAATAAAACCTATCTATCCTAGACCTGCACTGACTACCTCTAAAAAAGGTGAATCCCGTGCTGCCTGTGTTGTGCCGGATGTGGACATCCACTAGGCGTGCCTCACTTACTATCCTGTTTAGCGCGACGCAATCATAAGTCAGCCGGTCCCCAGAACCTCCTCTATCACAGGGTCTCGTGACGTTGTTGAAATCCCCTCCAAAGACCACCTGCCGACTTGAAAATAAGAAAGGTTTGATCTTCATGAAGAGACATTTGCGGTCCCACTTGGATTGGGGACCGTAGATGTTAATGAGCCGAAGCTCCTGTCCCCCCATGGAGACATCTAGGATCAAGCATCTCCCCATTTCTAATTCAATTAATCGTCTGCATTCAACCGCTGCAGTCTTAAAAAGGACCGCCACCCCGCTATACGGCTCGGCCGCAAGAGACCAGTAGGAGGGCCCATGCCTCCACTCCCTCCTTGCTTTATGCATGGTTGATAGGTCAGTCAACCTGGTCTCCTGCAAAAACAAAATGTCGGCATCAAGTTGGCCGAGAAAATGAAAGGCCGTGTACCTTGCCGCTTCTGACTTTATGCTGGCAACATTAATGGTTGCCAGCGTCAACGGTGTGGGTGCCGCCATCATGATTGATTGGATTAGATAGCCTTTTTCTTCCCACCCCCAACAGCTTCACCCTCTTCCTCAGACAATGATGAGCTTTTAGTGCGCTTAAGACACACAGACTCATCCATTCTCTCCTTACATACACTCTGGCCCTTGTCTGGTGGTCCCGAGGTAGTGTCCCCCCCCCCCAGAGGGCCCTTTAATTGCTCCCTGAGAAGAAGACTCAGCGACCCCCTGATCCCCAACATCCTTGTCCGCTACCTCCGGCTCCGGGCTCCTGTCCTCCCCCTCTGCAGGGGAGTCCTGGAGGGCCCCGAACCGGTTGGAGAGATCCACCAGAAGGGGGGCCGCTGGACCTTCCAATGGCACCTGGATCAGGGCTAGAGAATCAGAGGGGTCGCACTCCAGAGCGGAGGCTCGAGACCTGGACCCACTCCTACCCTTGGTTGTTTTCCGGTTACCCTTTTTCCTTTGTTGTGACCATTCCCCCGCTCCCTCATCCAGACTGTCACCGGATGAGGGTTCCTGGGAGGACATGGCGTCTGCCTGCTCCTCCCTTTCAAGTCTCCTGACTTCCTCACTCAATTCGCTGTCTTTAGGATCCTCAGCTGCAAGTGAAGTACCTGGGTCAGGGTTTAGGGTCATTACTCCCTGCCCCCTGTTCCCATGGCGTTGCTCCTGCCGCCTGATGTTGGATGGCGGCAGCTTGCTCCTCACCGGTTCCCTGCCTCCTCCGCCCCTACTGGTCCCTTCACCGGCAAGATTAGTCCCGGCTTTCGCCTGTCCCGCACTCGCCGCTTTCAGGACTGCATTGGCAAAGGAACGCGGACAGCGACTGAATGGATGACCGAGGTCACCACACAAGTTACACCTAATCCTGCCACAGGTAGCAGCGAGAAGGCCAAGGTCCCCACACAGTGCGCACTTCTGGGTGGTACACTGCGCACTGAAGTGTGTGGGGCTGCCGCACCTGTGACAGACCTTAGGCTGCCCCTGGTAGAAAATCAGGATCCTGTCCCTCCCCAAAAATGTAGAGGAAGGTATATGGGTAACAGTGTTTCCTGAAACCTTCAATTTCACCATGAAGGTCCAGGCCCCTGACCAGATACCATGGTCGTCGCGGGTCTTCTCAGGAATGCCGACAATGTCGCCATATCGACCAATCCAGGTGGAGATGTCCATGCAGGAAAGTGACTCGTTACTGGTCAAAACGGTCACCTTCCTGACCGAGTTCTGGCGGGATATTGCGACAGGGACGAAACCTTGCCATTCGGGGCGACCCCGAGCCAGCTCATGGCGAGACCAAAAAAGCTCAAGGCCCTCCGGTCTCACGAAGCTGACATCGAAGTAGGAGGTCCCATAGGGATGGATCAAGGCAAAGATGTTGTATGCCGCGAAGCCCATCCCCAGCAGGAGCTCAGCAACCTTTGACCGATCAGGACAGGCATCCTTGCTTACCCACTGGAGACGGGCCACGTTCCTACGGTTACTCCTCTGCCCCGGTGTCGGCAGAGACCAGACAGTCTCTGCCCCTCTATCTCGGAAGGCGGAATGACCGTGTCTCTCTATCCAGAAAGACAGATCAACCTCCCTCCCCTCTACATTGATGGAACTCTCCCCTTTCTTCAGGGCGTCCAGGAAGCGCTGCTGCAAGTCACCGTCCTCGGGGCCACCAGACAAGGGCGCACTACTACCCCCAGCAGTGACAGCCCCCGAATAGCTAGGGGCTGAAGCCCTCGCCACCGCTGGGGGGGCAGTGGGACCACTACCTACTTCCCCTCCACCAACACCAGTGCTGCTCTCCTCATTCACTCCACCAATACTCCCATCATTTGCGGCACCACAACTCCCATCATTCACTCCACCACTATTCCCACCATTCACTCCAGCAGTACTCCCATCATTTGCGGCACCACATCTCCTATCATTCACTCCACCACCTGTCCCATCATTCACTCCACCACTATTCCCACCATTCACTCCAGCAGTACTCCCATCATTTACTCCACCAATACTCCCAACGTTTGCGGCACCACAACTCCCATCATTCACTCCACCACTATTCCCACCATTCACTCCAGCAGTACTCCCATCATTTGCGGCACCACAACTCCCATCATTCACCCCATTACCACTGTTCTCTGCACCTTCCACAGTCACATCCATTCCCTCCTCCCTTGTGTCTGCAGTCTCTGCACTCACACCTGCTGGGTCGGGGGAGTGGTGCAGCACCGCACCCGTTTTCATTAGCTCATTGCTGACATTGTGCAGTTCTTTTGGAGCACTGTGCCCCTTATTGTCCTGGGCTGCCTGCCCTGTAGCCACAGACTTCGGGGTGCTGGTATCACATTTTGGGGCATGCTGTCCCCCCGTCACGGCAGAGCGCACAGTGTTCCTTGCTGATGATGTTCCCTGCTTTTGCTGTGTTTTTTTTTTTTCCCGTGGCTCTGTCTCAGCTGCGCGCCTCCTCTCCTCTGTTGAGGCGCACTGCGCCCCTGTCACAACAGTGCGCCCCCCTTTGCCGCACCATGCTCCTCGGCCCTGCCCCCCACAGCCCCAGCGTTGGCCAGCTCAGCTGCAGTGAGCAGGGATGGAGTCTGCCCACACCGTCCCCCTTTCGCAACGGCGTGGACATCCCCCCCGCTCTCCTTGGCCCCGGTGATAACCGGCTTAGCCGCAGCAGGCAGGGAGGGAAACTCCACGGGGTCCCCTATGTCCGGCGCCGTGAGTACCTCCACAGCCTCACCCCCTGCACTGTTCCCCGCACAGACGGCAGCATTGCCGGACGTCCTCCTCCTCTCCCCACCTTGCCTATGCTCCAGACCCACTGCAGAGCCCGTGCTTTTAGGTTTGGTGGGGTTTACACAGGAGGTGGTAGGTGTAACATCAGACATTGGTACATATTTGTAACTCACCACCTCCTGTGCTGTCTTCTTTGTCTTCCTCCTCTTTTTGGTCTCCTCCGCTCGCTCGTCCTCCCCGAAGGAGAATCTGGTCAGGTCCACAGGAGACTCCAGCTCTCTGATCTCCCTCAACAGACCGCACTCCTCCTCTTCCTCCGCTGACACTCCAGCATGGGTTGTCGGAGTCCTCTGCCGTGCCGGGAGGCCGCTTCCTTGCTGGCTCTGCGACTCTTTCTCCCGGCTTGTTCCAGCACGAGAGACTCCAGCCACGACTTCATCGTCCTCCTCCTCCTCGCTTAGGACGCCGGCTGGCAGTTCTCCCGAGGTATTTAACCCCTTCATTTCAGAGAACTGCCGCTGGTTCTTAAACCTCTCCAGGAAGGGACCTGCGCTTTTCTCAATCCCCTCCCGGAGGAGCACTAACCGGACCACCTCATCTCTGAGGGCTTTAAACCTCTGGGAGGTCGCGGGTCTTTCCTTGTTAGAGGCACGGGTGTTCAGGATCCGTGCCTCCCGCAGCTGCTCCTTCAGCCCGGTCAGTGCTTTGCCGGCATCCTCGTACTCTCGTAACATGGCGACCACTCGGGAGGAGAAGGAGCTCGTGGACTCGCTGGAGGTCATCTCGCCCCATGATGTTGCTGGGCTCTTCTTCCTGGGGCCTGGGGTGCCCCTGTCTCCCTCTCTGGGCGGACGATGAGCCGTCTCGGGGTTGGAGTAGGTGGGTACGGTCTTTCTCATCCGACCAGATCTCCTCACGCCCTCCTGGGCCGGTTGCTGTTGCTCTCTGTCCCCCGCCGGCACAGACCGGGGAACAGAAGCCTGGGAAGCCATGCCTGGCTCCCAGGAAGCCTGCCTCTCCCTGGGGAGAAGAGAGGCAGACTCTGGGCCTCCTCCTGGAAGTCCTGGAGCTCACAAGACAGGTGCTGCTCTCAGCAGGGTGTGACTGATTGTAGTCTCCTGTCCTACAGTCTCCTCCCCAGTAATGGCTGATAACGGGGAGTAACAGATTGTAGTCTCCTGTCCTACAGTCTCCTCTCCCAGTAATGGCTGATAACGGGGAGTAATAGATTGTAGTCTCCTGTCCTACAGTCTCCTCTCCCAGTAATGGCTGATAACAGGGAGTAATAGATTGCAGTCTCCTGTCCTACAGTCTCCTCTCCCAGTAATTTGCTGATAACGGGGAGTAACAGATTGTAGTCTCCTGTCCTACAGCCTCCTCCCCCAGTAATGGCTGATAACAGGGAGTAATAGATTGTAGTCTCCTGTCCTACAGTCTCCCCCCCAGTAATGGCTGATAACGGGGAGTAATAGATTGTAGTCTCCTGTCCTACAGTCTCCTCCCCCAGTAATGGCTGATAACGGGGAGTAATAGATTGTAGTCTCCTGTCCTACAGCCTCCTCCCCCAGTAATGGCTGATAACAGGGAATAATAGATTGTAGTCTGGCTGATGACGGAGGGTGCCGACAGGGGGCGGCCATCACTCCATGCTGTAACTCATGCGCTGCGGCTTCTCCATGACGCAGGGGATGAGGGGTGTTACAATTTTAAACAGTTGAATGTGAAATGATCTATTTATATAATTGCCTTGTAATGTTTTCATTTCCTGTTCTGTCCAGATGTCACCATATCCCAGAATTCCAAGCGGTTGAAGTTCACCGACCTCCATATTGGGACACCCAAGTGATGGGTGTGTCAATATGGAAACTGCTGCTGGTACCAACCTATTGCGCGGTACCACCAGCAGAACACCGTCACACCACACACACTATACGCTGTACACACCACACATACATACACACACTCACACAAACTCTCACACACACTCATGCAGCCTCTTGCGCGGTACAACCAGCGGAACACCATCGCACTATTCCAGTGCAAATTCGGCGCAGTGAATCATTCGGCTGATCCTGGCGGCAGATTTGTGACATGTCTACAGGCAGAGGAAGCCGGTCACATTAAAGGGGTTTTCCCACGAACGAAAGTTTATTTTAAAAATTGTCTGTGTCTGACCGTGTACTGAGCATGCCACATCTCCTGGGCAGGGGAGGAAGCAAAACACAATACCGACATCACAGCAGGAGATCGCAGAGGATACATTTTGTGAGGTAACATATTTCACTGACTTTTAAACAATATTTTCCCTCACAAAATGTATCCTCTGCGATCTCCTGCTGTGATGTCAGTATTGTCTTTTGCTTCCTCCCCTGCCCAGGAGCTGTGGTGTGTTCTCTACACGGTCAGACACGGGGGTGAGAGAGACAGAGCACAGGGATTGAGACAGCTCATGAGTGGAGAACACAGCACAGGAAGGAGAGAGACAGCAGACAAGGGGGAGAGCGCATGGGGCAGACAGGTCATCAGAGGTAAGATAAGGGCGAGAGCAGTAGCTGAGTGCAGGAGGTGAGTGCGGGCAGTTGAGGGGGCTGAGTGCGGGCGTTAGACATCTTATCCCTCCTCTCAGATACGGGACCCCGGCAGCAGCCGGTTATTGCTGTACATGACTTCATATCGGCCTCCATTCACATAAAGGGTAAATTATGTGATCAATTACTTCAGAGTGGTGGAGAACGGGCGACGATGGCACGGGGCTGTCCCCTGGTGGAGACACAGAGAAGTGCAGCAGTTCACGCCATTACACTATATCTCAGCAGTGAGGACATTCACTGCCAGCAAGCAGCGATCTAGAAAACTCAAACCTACAGAACCAACTTATGGGCAGACACAATGTGGATGTAAGAGCAGATCGCTGACCCATCCGCGCATCGCTGACCCATCCGCGCATTGCCAAAGATGTGAACACCCAACATGCAATACCGGGAGGTGGCAGCAGTGGATATGCACAGTGAGAGCCAGCCTGGTGATAACAGCTGATTTGTGGGGGTTCAGATAACCCCTGAATTGAGTGATCTGACCCCAGACAGACAGTCACCAGTTATCTGCTACAGTATGTGCACTCGCTGTAATACTCATACACAGCCACCAGATGGCAGCAAAACCAACACTAATACGTTCTTGCTTAGAGACAAACTTTAAAGAAAGGTTTCTGCCATTGTAAGCAACATAAACTAAATTCCAAATTCACATTTTATGGTGACGCTCAGCACTGGTGTCATGTTTTGGCAGAAATAGAAAATATCTGAAGAAAAAAAATGTCTTCACCTTCCCGAAACTCGTGTTTCCTCCCTCTACTAACCTACCTATACCCAACATTGCCATTTCCATGTGTGGTTCCACTATTACTCTCCAGCAACATGCCCGCTGTCTTGGGGTCATACTTGATTCCGAGCTTTCCTTTGCCCCCCACATCCGATCACTGGCTCGCTCTTGTTATCTGCACCTCAAAAACATTTCTAGAATTCGACCTTTTCTTACTTTTGATTCCACAAAAACTCTTACTGTTTCTCTTATTCATTCTCGTCTCGACTATTGTAACTCTCTTCTAATCGGTCTCCCTCTTACTAAACTCTCCCCTCTCCAATCTGTCTTGAATGCTGCAGCCAGGATCATATTCCTCACCAATCGTTACACCGATGCCTCTACCTTGTGCCAGTCATTACACTGGCTACCCATCCACTCCAGAATCCAGTACAAACTTATTGCCCTCACCCACAAAGCCCTCCATGGCTCAGCACCACCCTACATCTCCTCCCTTGTTTCAGTATACCACCCTACCCGCGCCCTCCGTTCTGCTGATGACCTGAGGTTAGCATCCTCAATAATCAGAACCTCCCACTCCCGTCTCCAAGACTTTACACGTGCTGCGCCAATTCTTTGCAATGCACTTCCCAGGTCAATACGATTAGTCCCCAATCCCCACAATTTTAAGCGTGTCCTGAAAACGCATTTATTCAGACTGGCCTACCGCCTCAACACATTAACCTAATCTATCCCTGTGTGGCACAGCCAAAAGTTTTACCATAACCAGGTTCCCCGCATCATGTTCCCACATGCTTTATGCATCCATTAGCCCTCTGTGTCTGTACTGTTACACACTTAACACTATGGCTGGTCCATACAATCAGGGCAACTGTTACCACCCACCTTTCGTGTCTCCCTCTTTCCTCATAGACTGTAAGCTTGCGAGCAGGGCCCTCACTCCTCTTGTTATTTGTTATAATCTACTGTATGTGATTATTGTTATGCTGTAATGTCTATTGTCTGTACAAATCCCCTCTGAAATGTAAAGTGCTGCGGAATATGTCAGCGCTATAGAAATAAAATTATTATTATTGTTAGGATGAGCAAGGCTCGAGGGCCAAGATTAGTGACTGCCAAGAGACACAAGGGCTCTCACTAGTGAGAAAGTGAAGGGTGGGCATGGTGCCATTCTAATCAGGGGGCTCTCTGTGCCACTAAAATATCAGCAGGGGCACAAATAACGCCTTCACCATAGCAGAGCCTCACCTGCCCCTCTATACCGCAAGCCTCCGTCAGGAGACCACCAAGCTGCCCTGAACGTCGCAGTCTGGACCTCACATAAAAGGTGACTTGTCCGCCTGCCAACTCCGCTGTGCAGAGGAGATCCGACAACCTTCTGTACACACGAGACCGGTGGCGTAGAGCCGCCATAACACATCATGTGCTCCTACCTTCTCGCATTGGAGAGCACTGCTGCTTGCCAGGAGGGGGCAGCCTTCTCAGCCGGTGCTTGGAGATGTGGACCAATCCCCGGGGAGAACCTCTCTTCACTGGAAGTGGAGACTTCAAGCGGGGAGAACTCCGCCTGCGCAGCGCGTAACGACTCTTCACTGTCAGGGGAGCCAACGGAGAAGACTTCTTATCTGCAGGACACCTGGAAACACAAAACGGTCAGGGGTGAGAACCAGAATAGTGAGTGCAGCTCTGGAGTATAATACAGGATGTAACTCAGGATCAGTAATGTAATGTATGTACACAGTGATTGCACCAGCAGAATAGTGAGTGCAGCTCTGGGGTATAATACAGGATGTAACTCAGGATCAGTAATGTAATGTATGTACACAGTGACTGCATCAGCAGAATAGTGAGTGCAGCTCTGGAGTATAATACAGGATGTAACTCAGGATCAGTAATGTAATGTATGTACACAGTGATTGCACCAGCAGAATAGTGAGTCCAGCTCTGGAGTATAATACAGGATGTAACTCAGGATCAGTAATGTAATGTATGTACACAGTGACTGCACCAGCAGAATAGTGAGTGCAGCTCTGGGGTATAATACAGGATGTAACTCAGGATCAGTAATGTAATGTATGTACACAGTGACTGCACCAGCAGAATAGTGACTGCAGCTCTGGAGTATAATACAGGATGTAACTCAGGATCAGTAATGTAATGTATGTACACAGTGACTGCACCAGCAGAATAGTGACTGCAGCTCTGGAGTATAATACAGGATGTAACTCAGGATCAGTAATGTAATGTATGTGCACAGTGACTGCACCAGCAGAATAGTGAGTGCAGCTCTGGGGTATAATACAGGATGTAACTCAGGATCAGTAATGTAATGTATGTACACAGTGACTGCACCAGCAGAATAGTGAGTGCAGCTCTGGGGTATAATACAGGATGTAACTCAGGATCAGTAATGTAATGTATGTACACAGTGACTGCACCAGCAGAATAGTGAGTGCAGCTCTGGAGTATAATACAGGAGGTAACTCAGGATCAGTAATGTATGTACACAGTGACTGCCCCAGAATAGTGAGTGCAGCTCTGGGGTATAATACAGGATGTAACTCAGGATCAGTAATGTATGTACACAGTGACTGCACCAGCAGAATAGTTAGTGCAGCTCTGGGGTATAATACAGGATGTAACTCAGGATCAGTAATGTAATGTATGTACACAGTGACTGCACCAGCAGAATAGTGAGTGCAGCTCTGGGGTATAATACAGGATGTAACTCAGGATCAGTAATGTATGTACACAGTGACTGCACCAGCAGAATAGTAAGTGCAGCTCTGGAGTATACTACAGGATGTAACTCAGGATCAGTAATGTAATGTATGTACACAGTGACTGCACCAGCAGAATAGTGAGTGCAGCTCTGGAGTAGAATACAGGAGGTAACTCAGGTTCAGTAATGTAATGTATGTACACAGTGACTGCACCAGCAGAATAGCGAGTGCAGCTCTAGGGTATAATATAGGATGTAACTCAGGATCAGTAATGTAATGTATGTACACAGTGAATGCACCAGCAGAACAGTGAGTGCAGCTCTGGGGTATAATACAGGATGTAACTCAGGATCAGTAATGTAATGTATGTATACAGTGACTTTACAAGCAGAATAGTGAGCGCAGCTCTGGAGTATAATATAGAAGTAATGTAAGGTGAACATACACTTTAAAAAGGTGGTTAACACTTATGAAATGTACTGGACAATTTCTTTAAGCTTTATAAATGAACCTTTACTTTATGGCAGGATTCAGACATATGTGAGAGGCTATGTTCACGCGTTGATTTTATTGCTGCTTTTTTTATGCCAATTTTGAGCTGTGCACCAGTAAAATCTATGAGATTTCAGAAATATTATGTATGTAGATTGGTTTTACTTTCATGACTGAAATGGAAAACTGCAGCATGTCGCGTCTTTCACCTTTTTTCTCCTATACAAAGCAATGAGCAAGTGCAAAAATTTAGCAAAAAACGCAGGTATCAGGTTTTTCTGTGTTTTTGGTGCAAAAACCTCAGGAAATTGCATCACTTTTTATTTTTATTAGCATACGCAAGAGGCAAATCTACCTGACAAAAATACAGAAAATATACACCAAAACCCGCTGTTTGGAAGCAGCTTCTTTATTGCCAAGAGAGCAAGTTTTGACTTCAAAAAACCCACGCCCCGTGGACATTTCCTTACAGGGTGTGTGATGTGTGCACGGCCTCCTCAGAGACCTATGAAGCGGCAGCTCACACATCACGGACCTCTACATTCGGCCTGACAGCCCCCCGCGGACCCTTTACCTGGTCGTGCTCCTTCTCCTGATGACCTTCGTTTTGCTTGTCACCTTGTAGCCGGAGTCCCTGAGCGAGGCGGCGGCCGCCATCACTGCTGGAGATTTGCTATATTGGGGGATCACTGTGCTGGACCGCTGAACCCCTCTGTTTAAGGCCGGCGATTTCCTCGGAGCAACAGCAGTGTTTTGGGAGGAGGCCATGCTCTCGGCTTTCCACTTATATCGACTCTTCTGAGCCGTGGTCTTTGGGCTGGAGCCACTTTTCTTCCCTTTCACCTGCGCTGTGGCCTCGGGGGGCTTCTGTTTCCGATCAGGTGGGATGTTCTTGGCGCCAGGACTGGCTTTCTTACCCGCAGGGGAATCTGCCACCCAGATGTATTTAGTCCTCCGGCTTCTGGGGGGTTTTCCTACAGTGGCAGGTTCGTTGCTATTTTGGACTGAACTCGGGGTCCGGCTTGTGTTGGGTTTGGGGGGGGCACGGGTCAGTTCAGTCTTGGGGAGGGATATGAGGGGTTTCTTACAGAGAGGTTGGGTGATGGCGGGGACCTCAGCTGGGGTAGGTTTATACAGTGGCAGGCATGACACGCTCTGCCCTGTCCTGGACGCCCCTCTGACGCTTTCTCGGTGGGCTCCGTGGGTCTGGGCCGGTCCGCGGCCCGCTGCTTGTGTGGGTTTTGCCTCCCTCGACGTTGAGGTGGATGGCACAGCAGAGCTCGCTGGGGGCTGTAGTCGCCTTTGACTTTCCTGAGATGCGGCACTTTGCCACTTGAACATGGACGTGTCTGCAGGGTGGTCCCAGCTGCTGGAGACCCTTGATCGGCCAGGGGGCTTCCGGGAGGGGTCAATTACTGTTGGAATTTTTGGAGTATCATTTTCGCCTACAGACGCCTCGGCTGCTTGTGAGGTGCGGTTCACCAAAGAATACTTCTTCCTCCAACCAGTCTGACTTGACAGAGGCTGCCGGTAACCTCCGCCATGGAAAACCGCACGTGGTTGGGCGGGGGTCGGCCATCTTGGATTTGTGGCAGGTGGTGGTGCCGGAGCGTTACCGTGGATAATTTTATGACTGTCGATGAGACCTGTCAACAAAAACAACAGAATCCTGAGCACAACTAGAACGGACATTCAGCTGCCAAGATCTCTGCTGGCTGGGAGAGGACGGCAGCATTATATCCAGAGGCTGAAAACATCTGGCCGAGGCGGCTCCACAGCTGATGGACCGACACATGGAGGCTGCAGGCCGGACCACCCCCCACTGTGTGAGCATGACACAGACAGTAAGGGATCTCTGCCTCCATCTCTGCCCCCACATCTCCCCCTCTCCCCCCAGATTCTCCCCGTGCCTCACCCTCCGGTGCTCCCCTCACCCCCCTCTCCTCCCCAGGATCTTCCGCATGCCTGTCCTTCTAGGGCCCCCTTTCTCAGTCCACGTCTCCCCCCACAGGGCCCCTCACTCCCAGTGTCGCCCCCTCCGGGGCCCCTCACTCCCAGTGTCTCCCCCTCCCCCTCACTCCCAGTGTCTCCCCCCGGGGCCCTTCACTCCCGGTGTCCCCCCTGTGTCTCCCCCTCCGGGGCCCCTCACTCCCAGTGTCTCCCCCCCCCCCCCCCTCACTCCCAGTGTCCCCCTGTGTCTCCCCCTCCGGGGCCCCTCACTCCCAGTGTCCCCTCACTCCCAGTGTCCCCTCACTCCCAGTGTCCCCCCCGTGTCTCCCCTCCGGTGCCCCTCACTCCGTGTCCCTCCGGGGCCCCTGAGTCCCAGCGTCTCCCTCCCGGGGCCCCTCACCCTGTAGCAGTTGGATCTGTCGTCTCAGACGCTCCTTCTCGTCCATGTCAATAAGCGGCCGGGACGCGCGGTGATGACGTTACAACACGCGCCCCGTTTTGCCCTCGGTCACCGTCCAGTGCAGGTCGCCGCCCGCAGATTTACGACTCCTCTCTACAAACCGCCACGGGCACGGTCTCTTCTGCCACCAGTAAAGATGGCGGCTCCTCTGCTGCGCGTCAGCTGTGCGCCCGACTGCTCTGATAGGTCGGTAGTATCCTAGCAACCAAGAATGCCGGAAGTGTCATCTGTCGTGAAAGGTTCCTGGCTTGTATCTGTGAAGCCGCTGCTCGTCAGACACGTGCGATCTCATATAGCCAAGCCTGGGGTTAGGGGGGCTCCTGCTGACTCCGGAGGGAGAGCTCCTGCTGACTTCGGGGGGGAGGGGGGCTCCTGCTGACTCCGGTGGGGGGCTCCTGCTGACCACAGGGGGGTCTCCTGCTGACTCCGGTGGGGGTCTCCTGCTGACTCCGGTGGGGGGCTCCTGCTGACCTCAGGGGGGGCTCCTGCTGACTCCGGTGGGGGGCTCCTGCTGACCTCAGGGGGGCGCCTGCTGACTTTAGGGGATGGGGGGGGCTCCTGCTGACTCCGGTGGGGGGCTCCTGTTGACTCCGGAGGGGGGGTTCCTGCTGACTTGGGGGGATGGGGGGGGGCTCTTGCTGACTCCAGGGGGAGAGCTCCTGCTGACTTCGGGGGGGAGGGGGGCTCCTGCTGACTTTAGGGGATGGAGGAGGCTCCTGCTGACTTTAGGGGATGGGGGGGGCTCCTGCTGACTCCGGTGGGGGGCTCCTGCTGACCTCAGGGGGGCTCCTGCTGACCTCAGGGGGGCTCCTGCTGACCTCAGGGGGGGGCTCCTGCTGACCTCAGGGGGGCTCCTGCTGACTTTGGGGGATGGGGGGGCTCCTGCTGACTCCCCGGGGGGGGGCGGCTCCAGCTGACTTCGGGGGGGAGGGGGGCTCCTGCTGACTCCATGGGAGGGGGGCTCCTGCTGACTTGGGGGGATGGGGGGGCTCCTGCTGACTTCGGGGGGGAGGGGGGCTCCTGCTGACTCCATGGGAGGGGGGCTCCTGCTGACTTGGGGGGATGGGGGGGCTCCTGCTGACTTCGGGGGGCGAGGGGAGCTCCTGGGTCACATTCTCTCCTCAGTTAGGATCTCTGCTTGCTGTCAGTTGATGGAAATAGCTATAGGCAGTAAATCTGATGTGTCCTGCTAACAGCTGAGGGTCTGTCGCATTAGCCTGGCGGTAATCAGCAGCACTGCTCTGTGTAGACTTTCTGCTTTCACAGGCAGCAAGCAGAGATCCTTAGGCTATGTGCACACGCTGCGGATTGCCCTGCAGTTTATCACTTCTACAATGGAGGAGATGGTAAACCGCAGCAGAATCCACAGAAAAGATTGACATGTCATTTCTTTCTGCAGATTCAAAACCGCTGCTTTTCCGCAGTTAAAAATCTGCAGCGTGTGCACAGCAGAATGTAAGTCCCATAGGATAACATGCTACTGTACACTGCAGAACTGCTGCAGATCCGCAGCGGATCCACAGCAAAAACCGCAGCGTGTGCACACAGCCTAAACCTCAGGAGATCAGAAATGATATCAGAGCGTTACAGCTGTTGTCACCTTGTCCTTTAGCAGCCAGAACTCTGAGCCCCCGACCAACCTGATCCGTTTCCAAAAATCCAGCAGACTGCAGCTTTACACTGGTTGTCCAGGACTTAGGGACGGTCATGAGGATAAGATTATTGGGGTTCGGCAGCAGCAGGATGTACTGAGGACAGCGCCATCCTCTGTATACTGGCCATTCCAGGGACTGCAGCTCGGGTCACATTCACTTTAATAGGAGCTGTGCTTCAGTACCGAGAGCGACCAGTACACAGTGTACGGTGCTCCAGCTGAAAACACATCTGACCTCCATCGACGCTGATAACGGCAGATCATGGGGCTGCCGGACCACAACCCATCTGATATTGATGACCCGCACTAAGCGTAGGCTATTGATGGCTGAGTTGGGGATGACCCCTTTAAAGGGGGTTTCCAAGACCTGAAGAAAATAGCTTAAAATACAAAAAAATCTCCACCCACCTGATGAATCAGCGTCCGCTCCAGCGCCGGGGATCCTTGAGGTCTCTTTTTACCTCGCTGACCACATGATCTCTGCGGACAATCATTGACCTCATCGGTTCTAAGCCAGTGATTGGCTCAAGTTATCGCAAGGGAAGATGAGGACCTCGGAGAGCAGCGGAGCAAGAGGAGGGTGAGTTTTTAAGGTTAATTTATTTATGAACTGGTCCAATATTTATGGCCATAACTGTCTATCCCTCTCCCATAATGCCTATTCCGCTTCACGTCACTTGTCTTGTCTATTGCGTTATTTCTGTGCTGTGTTGTGTATAAATATGTGATTCTTCAGATGTTGTATTAGTCTTTGCCTGATGACGAGACGTGAGTAGTCTCGAAAGCTGCAGTGTGTCACCATCTTTTCAATTAGCCATTAAAAGGTATCAACCACTGAGGACGCTCAATTCTGATTATTTTTTTAAAGTTTATAACATTTTCTCCGTTTAGGCCTTGGGTGCAACGGCTGCAGTCATAGCTGGGTCCTGGAGCTTAGCGGGGCCCTAAAGGTCCCTTTGGCCAATCAAATCAAGGACCTCGTGATGATTGGGGTCCGGTAGGAGATTTTGCATTGGGGCCCACACTGATCTTGGAAACAGTGGTTCCCACAGCCGCACACTAGATGGCGCCATCACACAGCACTTCCCGTTCTTCACTAGTGTTTTTCTTTCCTAAGCCAAGATCCTGCAAATGTGTTTTTTTTTTTTTTTTTTAAATTCTTTTCTGTTCTCTTTCCGGCCATGTGTGATTGCTGTTTCCTCTGGGCGTCCATTGCAGAAGACAGGAGCAGCCAGATGAAGCCCAGGACTGCACTGTGCACCAGTGACCTGTCATCCTGATCCGGCTCTGCACCTTGGAGGGGGTCCGTGGGGCTTGTGCATTGCTGGCTGGCCAGGACTGGCTGCAGCGCTGCACGTCCCCTCTCCATCACCTGGATACCCAGATGTAGCGGCTCTGCAGCCATCCTGCGGGGTTGTCAGGCTGTGGCCACCTTGCAGGCTCCAGGCGGTGCCTGAGAAATTGGATTAGGCTCATTAGCAGTGATTCACTTCAGAGCGTTTGTTTCCAGGATTCTGGATATTATCCGGCTATTAGTCAGACCGTAACCTGTCCCCCAGGAGCATCCGGATATTAGGGATCCATTAGTACCGCTCTGGGGGGTGTCATTAACCCTTCAGTGCTGCCTGCAGCAACAGATCTAGCTTCCTTTAAGATGTTCTTCCTCTGCTCCATCTTTGGACCAACACACATCATGAAAGGACCAGTGAACAGAACAGAAAGGAGGGGTCCGGAGTCCAGATCCAATCTGCACTTGTAGAGGGAGGATCTAGGTGTGGTCTGCTTCCATCCCTCTGCTCCGTCTATTACCCAAGCAAGAGGGAGACCAGCTGCGGCAGGACCACCAATCCAGATTACCCCCGGGACCCATCACATGCCTTAACAGCAGTGGATCCCAGTGAATGGACAGGATCCCAGACCTGCTGTGGTCATCACCCCAGAGGATAGCACTCTTGTGATGCGGCTTCCTGCATTCTGTGATCTACCAGGACTTTGGAAGGTCCCAGGTGACCGGCGGTGAGGACCCTGCGCCACGATGTCCGGATGTAGAATGGCCAACATGAACGGATTCGTGGAGGAGCCAAGAATGGAGACCGGAGACGTCAACCGAAATATGCGGCATCTGGAGACCGGGACAGTCCTGACCCTGTTCTACCAGAAGAAGTCTCAGCGGCCCGAGAGGAGAACCTTCCAGCTGAGGCTCGACACCCGGCAGGTGATATGGTTCAGAACCCCCGAGAAAGTGGAGGGAGAAGGTTAGTAACTGACACAGGACTATATAGAGATACAGCAGAGCTGGACATGTCACAGGGGCACATCAGATGCTGTAGTGATACCTGCAGTCCTATGTAACACCACAGAAAACAGTGATAACTCTGTGAGTACAGATAATGTAGTAGATGTCACCTGCAGTCCTATGTAACACCACAGATGACACAGTGATATATCTCTGAGTACAGATAATGTAGTAGATGTCACCTGCAGTCCTATGTAACACCACAGTATGACACAGTGATTTATCTCTGAGTACAGATAATGTAGTAGATGTCACCTGCAGTCCCATGTAACACCACAGATCATGTAGTAGATGTCACCCGCAGACCTATGTAACATCACAGATAACACAGTGATAACTCTGTGAGTACAGATAATGTAGTAGATGTCACCCGCAGTCCTATGTAACACCACAGATAACACAGTGATAACTCTGTGAGTACAGATAATGTAGAAGATGTCACCCGCAGTCCTATGTAACACCACAGATAACACAGTGATAACTCTGTGAGTGCAGATAATCTTGTAGATGTCACCTGCAGTCCTATGTAATACCACAGATAACACAGTGATGAGTACCCGTAGACATAGTGGAGGCCCTGGCACTGTGGCCCGGTTTTCTTGCATCCTGCGGCCTCATCTCACAAATCAGATTAATGACTCAGGGTCCGGAAACCAGCCTGGTTTTCTGTTTCCCCTCGTTCTTATCTCGTCAGTCCCATAGGCGGATGAGTCAGTGCAGTCTACAGACCACCAGCTGTACACCGGGGGAGGGGGGTTGAGCGATTGCCTACAGAGGTACCCCATTATTCACATGATTCCTGGCAGAGTATTGAGAGTCGGTGTTCGCTCACCTGTGTAATAATAATTCTGGGAATTCATTAATATGCAGTTAGATTCAGAAATATTTGGACGGTGAGACAAGTTTTTGACATTTTAGTCATTTGCCAAAACCTATTCCAGGTCCAGTTCTGTTATCAGTCTGAGCTTTCAGTGCCGACTCTCAGCTGTAATTTGAGGTGATTCACATCCAATTGCAGGAAGGGTTTAGGAATTCCTGCTCTTTTATATGGAGCTGCCTCATTTTAAAAGGACCAAAAGTAATTTTACAATTATCTTATAAGCTGTCTAATGGCTACATGGGCTATTACCTCGTCAGTCCAACATAAATTAAGCAGGTAAAAGGTCTAGAGCTGATTCTAGGTGTGCCATTTGCATTTGGAAGCTGTTGGTGTGAACCCACAACATGTGGACAAACAAGCTCTCCGTACAAGAGAAACAGACCATCCTTAGGCTGAAAATAACGAAGAAATCCATCAGAGAGATAGCAGAAATATTAAACACAAAAAGGAAGAAGGGACATACTATGCACCAGGGACCACCATATAGTTATAAGAAAAATAACAATTGTTATTCAGAGTCCAAAAACACACAGATATAAAAACATTTAAAAAACACTAACACATACCCCCTAATGGGGTGACCCCCCCGGACACCAGAAAAGCCTACTATATTATATGAGACGCTCATGGTGCTAGATGAACAGTTTCAATATAACAAAAGGTAATGTGTCTGAGTCAAATCCAAAACCAAGATGAGGTTTATAACCAGAGCAATAATGCTCGACAAAAGATATGTCTGAATCTTTAACCAACAAGATTGACAAAAAGACACAACAAATACAATAAATCCCCTAAAGACCCAAATGAGGAAAGGACCGAAATCATGACCCGTGACCCAATAAACAAGATCTATAATATTGACTGTCCTTCCCTTATGTTACAATTTAGGAATAAAGACAAACAAGGCAACCAAATGTCATAAAAATGTGGAGGTCGGTGTCAGCTGTTAGATAATGAATATATAACCATTCATATAGCCTGTGTATATCAGAAGGCTTGCCTAAAGTACATCACATAAGTAATAAAAATCAAAAAAACCCTACGAGGCAATATCATTTGTGTGTTTATGGACTGTGAATAGAAGTTGTTATTTTTCTTATAACTCTATGGTGGTCCCTGGTGCATAGCCCGTCCCTTCTTCCTTTTTGTGCTTAGCTATTGATGACATACTCTAGGTAGATCCCTTGATCTACTTTAAGGGATGGTGCCCTCCACTCTCCTTTTCATAGCATAAATATTAGGAACAGCCAAATCAGCAGTTTTGTACATTCTGCAAATGAAATAGATCATTGGTGAGCTGGGAACTCAGAACTGCCTGGATGTCCCTGGAAGACATCAGTGGTTGGTGATCGCACAATCCTTGCCATAGTGAAGAAAACTTCACACCATCCCCCAAGTGAGGACCACTCACCAGGAAATCAGTATCTTAGTGTCTAAGTCTACCATAAAGAGAAGATGTTATGAGAGCAAATGCATGGGGTTCACCACAACATGGAAACCATTAATCAGCCTGAAAAATTGAAAGGACAAAAACAACATCTTAACAAGCCGCCCAGGTCTGAAAAAGCAAAACTAAGATCAATCTGCACTAGAATGATGGGAAGAAGAAAGTCTGGAGAAGGCTTGGAACAGCTCATAATCCTCGGCATAGCACATCATCAGTAAGCATGGTGGAGGCAGTGTGACGGCGCGGGCATGCAAGGCTTCCAACGGCACCGAGTCACTAGTGGTTATTGATGATGTGACAGAAGCCGCCGGACGAATTCTGTGTGTACAGGGCGATACTTTCTGCTCACATTCACCCAAATGCAGCAAGGATGGACACTGCTTCAGAGGACAGAAGACAACGACCCCAAACATCCGGCAAAATCAAAGACGTGGAGTGTTCTGTAATTGCCGAGTCATCGTGATGGCCTCCAGACTTTAGGACGTCAATCGCAACAAAGTATTACAAATGAACATTTTATGGTAAAGTGAATTTGTCAAGTTACTTATGAGCCCCTGAAATGAGTGTAGAAAAATGTCTGCAATTCCTCAACATTTCACATGCTGGTTTTGTTCAGCCCCTTTAATTACACCTGAAAGTCTCCATTTCAATTTCATGTCAGGTGTTTCATCTTAAATAAAAACTAGCGGCCTGCAGAGCTGAAATCACAAAAGTTGGTAACTGGAAAAGTATTTCTGGATCTAACTGAACTTTGTGTCAATTCTTCACCATTTCCTAAATCTCTGTCTGCTGTCAGTGACTAGAAATCATCTTACATCCAGTTAATGAAAACCTCTCATTATCTTGTCCTGGTTCATAATGGATCAGATACCTGTTATTACCACACCCTACAATAACACATGGTATAAGACAGAAGAATGCCAAGGCTGGATGCATTGTAACAAATCCTCAGCCATCCTGTGTCCTGAGCTGAGATCAGTGCCCCCTCTATGCTGGGTACAGTCAGACCCCTGTGTCCTGAGCGGAGATCAGTGCCCCCTCTATGCTGGGTACAGTCAGACCCCTGTGTCCTGAGCTGAGATCAGTGCCCCCTCTATGCTGGGTACAGTCAGACCCCTGTGTCCTGAGCTGAGATCAGTGCCCCCTCTATGCTGGGTACAGTCAGACCCCTGTGTCCTGAGCTGAGATCAGTGCCCCCTCTATCCGGGTACAGTCAGACCCCTGTGTCCTGAGCTGAGATCAGTGCCCCCTCTATGCTGGGTACAGTCAGACCCCTGTGTCCTGAGCTGAGATCAGTGCCCCCTCTATGCTGGGTACAGTCAGACCCCTGTGTCCTGAGCTGAGATCAGTGCCCCCTCTGCTGGGTACAGTCAGACCCCTGTGTCCTGAGCTGAGATCAGTGCCCCCTCTATGCTGGGTACAGTCAGACCCCTGTGTCCTGAGCTGAGATCAGTGCCCCCTCTATGCTGGGTACAGTCAGACCCCTGTGTCCTGAGCTGAGATCAGTGCCCCCTCTATGCTGGGTACAGTCAGACCCCTGTGTCCTGAGCTGAGATCAGTGCCCCCTCTATGCTGGGTACAGTCAGACCCCTGTGTCCTGAGCTGAGATCAGTGCCCCCTCTATCCGGGTACAGTCAGACCCCTGTGTCCTGAGTTGAGCTCCGTGCCCCCTCTATGCTGGGTACAGTCAGACCCCTGTGTCCTGAGCTGAGATCAGTGCCCCCTGTATCCTGGGTACAGTCAGACTCCTGTGTCCTGTGCTGAGACCAGTGCCCCCTCTATGCTGGGTACAGTCAGACCCCAGTGTCCTGAGCTGAGATCAGTGCCCCCTCTATGCTGGGTACCGTCAGACCCCTGTGTCCTGAGCTAAGATCAGTGCCCTCTCTGTGCTGGGTACAGTCAGACCCCTGTGTCCTGAGCTGAGATAAGTGCCCTCTCTGTGCTGGGTACAGTCAGACCCCTGTGTCCTGTGCTGAGATCAGTGCCCCCTCTATGCTGGGTACAGTCAGACCCCTGTGTCCTGAGCTGAGATCAGTGCCCCCTCTATGCTGAGTACAGTCAGACCCCTGTGTCCTGAGCTGAGATCAGTGCCCCCTCTATGCTGGGTACAGTCAGACCCCTGTGTCCTGAGCTGAGATCAGTGCCCCCTCTATGCTGGGTACAGTCAGACCCCTGTGTCCTGAGCTGAGATCAGTGCCCCCTGTATCCTGGGTACAGTCAGACCCCTGGGTCCTTTGCTGAGACCAGTGCCCCCTGTATCCTGGGTACAGTCAGACTCCTGTGTCTTGAGCTGAGATCAGTGCCCCTCTATGCTGGGTACAGTCAGAGCCCTGTGTCCTGAGCTGAGATCAGTGCCCCCTCTATGCCGGGTACAGTCAGACCCCTGTGTCCTGTGCTGAGATCAGTGCCCCCTCTATACTGGGTACAGTCAGACCCCTGTGTCCTGAGCTGAGATCAGTGCCCCTCTATGCTGGGTACAGTCAGAGCCCTGTGTCCTGTGCTGAGATCAGTGCCCCCTCTATACTGGGTACAGTCAGACCTCTGTGTCTTGAGCTGAGATCAGTGCCCCCTGTATCCTGGGTACAGTCAGACTCCTGTGTCCTGAGCTGAGATCAGTGCCCCCTGTATCCTGGGTACAGTCAGACCCCTGTGTCCTGAGCTGAGATCAGTGCCCCCTCTATACTGGGTACAGTCAGACCCCTGTGTCCTGAGCTGAGATCAGTGCCCCCTGGGTACAGTCAGACCCCTGTGTCCTGTGCTGAGATCAGTGCCCCCTCTATACTGGGTACAGTCAGACCCCAGTGTCCTGAGCTGAGATCAGTGCCCCCTGTATACTGGGTACAGTCAGACCTCTGTGTCCTGAGCTGAGATCAGTGCCCCCTGTATCCTGGGTACAGTCAGACCCCTGTGTCCTGAGCTGAGATCAGTGCCCCCTGTATCCTGGGTACAGTCAGACCCCTGTGTCCTGAGCTGAGATCAGTGCCCCCTCTATACTGGGTACAGTCAGACCCCTGTGTCCTGAGCTGAGATCAGTGCCCCCTGTATCCTGGGTACAGTCAGACCCCTGTGTCCTGTGCTGAGATCAGTTCCCCCTCTATACTGGGTACAGTCAGACCCCTGTGTCCTGAGCTGAGATCAGTGCCCCCTGTATCCTGGGTACAGTCAGACTCCAGTGTCCTGAGCTGAGATCAGTGCCCCTCTATGCTGGGTACAGTCAGAGCCCTGTGTCCTGAGCTAAGATCAGTGCCCCCTCTATGCTGGGTACCGTCAGACCCCTGTGTCCTGAGCTAAGATCAGTGCCCTCTCTGTGCTGGGTACAGTCAGACCCCTGTGTCCTGAGCTGAGATAAGTGCCCTCTCTGTGCTGGGTACAGTCAGACCCCTGTGTCCTGTGCTGAGATCAGTGCCCACTCTACTGGGTACAGTCAGACCCCTGTGTCCTGAGCTGAGATCAGTGCCCCCTCTATGCTGGGTACAGTCAGACCCCTGTGTCCTGAGCTGAGATCAGTGCCCCCTCTATGCTGGGTACAGTCAGACCCCTGTGTCCTGAGCTGAGATCAGTGCCCCCTCTATGCTGGGTACAGTCAGACCCCTGTGTCCTGAGCTGAGATCACTGCCCCCTCTATGCTGGGTACAGTCAGACCCCTGTGTCCTGAGCTGAGATCAGTGCCCCCTGTATCCTGGGTACAGTCAGAACCCTGGGTCCTGTGCTGAGACCAGTTCCCCCTGTATCCTGGGTACAGTCAGACTCCTGTGTCTTGAGCTGAGATCAGTGCCCCTCTATGCTGGGTACAGTCAGAGCCCTGTGTCCTGAGCTGAGATCAGTGCCCCCTCTATGCCGGGCACAGTCAGACCCCTGTGCTGAGATCAGTGCCCCCTCTATACTGGGTACAGTCAGACCCCTGTGTCCTGAGCTGAGATCAGTGCCCCTCTATGCTGGGTACAGTCAGAGCCCTGTGTCCTGTGCTGAGATCAGTGCCCCCTCTATACTGGGTACAGTCAGACCTCTGTGTCCTGAGCTGAGATCAGTGCCCCCTGTATCCTGGGTACAGTCACACTCCTGTGTCCTGAGCTGAGATCAGTGCCCCCTGTATCCTGGGTACAGTCAGACCCCTGTGTCCTGAGCTGAGATCAGTGCCCCCTCTATACTGGGTACAGTCAGACCCCTGTGTCCTGAGCTGAGATCAGTGCCCCCTGTATCCTGGGTACAGTCAGACCCCTGTGTCCTGTGCTGAGATCAGTGCCCCCTCTATACTGTGTACAGTCAGACCCCTGTGTCCTGAGCTGAGATCAGTGCCCCCTGTATCCTGGGTACAGTCAGACTCCTGTGTCCTGAGCTGAGATCAGTGCCCCTCTATGCTGGGTACAGTCAGACTCCTGTGTCCTGAGCTGAGATCAGTGCCCCCTCTATGCTTGGTACAGTCAGACCCCTGTGTCCTGTGCTGAGATCAGTGCCCCCTCTATACTGGGTACAGTCAGACCTCTGTGTCCTGAGCTGAGATCAGTGCCCCCTGTATCCTGGGTACAGTCAGACTCCTGTGTCCTGAGCTGAGATCAGTGCCCCCTGTATCCTGGGTACAGTCAGACCCCTGTGTCCTGAGCTGAGATCAGTGCCCCCTGTATCCTGGGTACAGTCAGACTCCTGTGTCCTGTGCTGAGACCAGTGCCCCCTCTATGCTGGGTACAGTCAGACCCCAGTGTCCTGAGCTGAGATCAGTGCCCCCTCTATGCTGGGTACCGTCAGACCCCTGTATCCTGAGCTGAGATCAGTGCCCCTCTATGCTGGGTACAGTCAAAGCCCTGTGTCCTGAGCTGAGATCAGTGCCCCCTCTATGCTGGGTACAATCAGACCCCTGTGTCCTGTGCTGAGATCAGTGCCCACTCTATACTGGGTACAGTCAGACCCCTGTGTCCTGAGCTGAGATCAGTGCCCCCTCTATGCTGGGTACAGTCAGACCCCTGTGTCCTGTGCTGAGATCAGTGCCCCCTCTATACTGGGTACAGTCAGACCCCTGTGTCCTGAGCTGAGATCAGTGCCCCCTGTATCCTGGGTACAGTCAGACTCCTGTGTCCTGAGCTGAGATCAGTGCCCCTCTATGCTGGGTACAGTCAGAGCCCTGTGTCCTGAGCTGAGATCAGTGCCCCCTCTATGCCGGGTACAGTCAGACCCCTGTGTCCTGTGCTGAGATCAGTGCCCCCTCTATACTGGGTACAGTCAGACCCCTGTGTCCTGAGCTGAGATCAGTGCCCCCTCTATGCTGGGTACAGTCAGAGCCCTGTGTCCTGTGCTGAGATCAGTGCCCCCTCTATACTGGGTACAGTCAGACCCCTGGGTCCCTAGCTGGGATCAGTGCCCCCTGTATCCTGGGTACAGTCAGACCCCTGTGTCCCGAGCTGAGTTCAGTGCCCCTCTATGCTGGGTACAATCAGACCCCTGTGTCCTGAACTGAGATCAGTGCCCCCTGTATCTTGGGTACAGTCAGACCCCTGTGTCTCTAGCTGGGATCAGTGCCCCCTCTATACTGGGTACAGTCAGACCCCTGTGTCCTGAGCTGAGACCAATGCCCCCTCTATGCTGGGTACAGTCAGACCCCTGTGTCTCTAGCTGGGATTAGTCCCCCCTGTATCCTGGTACAGTCAGACCGCTGTGTCCTGAGCTGAGATCAGTGCCCCTCTATGCTGGGTACAGTCAGAGCCCTGTGTCCTGAGCTGAGTTCAGTGTCCCTCTATGCTGGGTACAGTCAGACCCCTGTGTCCCTAGCTGGGATCAGTGCCCCCTGTATCCTGGGTACAGTCAGACCCCTGGGTCCTGAGCTGAGATCAGTGCCCCCTCTATGCTGGGTACAGTCAGACCCCTGTGTCCTGAGCTGAGATCAGTGCCCCCTCTATGCTGGGTACAGTCAGACCCCTGTGTCCTGAGCTGAGATCAGTGCCCCCTCTATGCTGGGTACAGTCAGACCCCTGTGTCCTGAGCCGAGATCAGTGCCCCCTCTATGCTGGGTACAGTCAGACCCCTGTGTCCTGAGCTGAGATCAGTGCCCCCTCTATGCTGGGTACAGTCAGACCCCTGTGTCCCTAGCTGGGATCAGTGCCCCCTGTATCCTGGGTACAGTCAGACCCCTGGGTCCTGAGCTGAGATCAGTGGCCCCTCTATGCTGGGTACAGTCAGACCCCTGTGTCCTGAGCCGAGATCAGTGCCCCCTCTATGCTGGGTACAGTCAGACCCCTGTGTCCCTAGCTGGGATCAGTGCCCCCTGTATCCTGGGTACAGTCACACCCATGGGTCCTGAGCTAAGATCAGTGCCCCTCTATGGTGGGTTCAGTCAGACCCCAGGGTCCTGAGCTGAGATCAGTGCCCCCTCTATGCTGGGTACAGTCAGACCCCTGTGTCCTGAGCTGAGATCAGTGCCCTCTCTGTGCTGGGTACAGTCAGACCCCTGGGTTCTGAGCTGAGATCGGTGCCCCCTCTATGCTGGGTACAGTCAGACCCCTGGGTTCTGAGCTGAGATCAGTGCCCCCTCTATGCTGGGTACAGTCAGACCCCTGGTTCCTGAGCTGAGATCAGTGGCCCCTCTATGCTGGGTACAGTCAGACCCCTGTGTCCTGAGCCGAGATCAGTGCCCCCTCTATGCTGGGTACAGTCAGACCCCTGTGTCCCTAGCTGGGATCAGTGCCCCCTGTATCCTGGGTACAGTCACACCCCTGGGTCCTGAGCTGAGATCAGTGCCCCTCTATGCTGGGTTCAGTCAGACCCCTGGGTCCTGAGCTGAGATCAGTGCCCCCTCTATGCTGGGTACAGTCAGACCCCTGTGTCCTGAGCTGAGATCAGTGCCCTCTCTGTGCTGGGTACAGTCAGACCCCTGGGTTCTGAGCTGAGATCGGTGCCCCCTCTATGCTGGGTACAGTCAGACCCCTGGGTCCTGAGCTGAGATCAGTGCCCCCTCTATGCTGGGTACAGTCAGAACCCTGTGTCCTGAGCTGAGATCAGTGCCCCCTCTATGCTGGGTACAGTCAGAACCCTGTGTCCTGAGCTGAGATCAGTGCCCCCTCTATGCTGGGTACAGTCAGACCCCTGTGTCCTGAGCTGAGATCAGTGCCCTCTGTATCCTGGTACAGTCAGAGCCCTGTGTCCTGAGCTGAGATCAGTGCCCTCTGTATCCTGGTACAGTCAGAGCCCTGTGTCCTGAGCTGAGATCAGTGCCCCTCTATGCTGGGTACAGTCAGAGCCCTGTGTCCTGAGCTGAGATCAGTGCCCCCTCTATGCTGGGTACAGTCAGACCCCTGTGTCCTGTGCTGAGATCAGTGCCCCTCTATGCTGGGTACAGTCAGAGCCCTGTGTCCTGAGCTGAGATCAGTGCCCCCTCTATACTGGGTACAGTCAGACCCCTGTGTCCTGAGCTGAGATCAGTGCCCCTCTATGCTGGGTACAGTCAGACCCCTGTGTCCTGAGCTGAGATCAGTGCCCCTCTATACTGGGTACAGTCAGACCCCTGTGTCCTGAGCTGAGATCAGTGCCCCTCTATGCTGGGTACAGTCAGACCCCTGTGTCCTGAGCTGAGATCAGTGCCCCTCTATACTGGGTACAGTCAGACCCCTGTGTCCTGAGCTGAGATCAGTGCCCCCTCTATGCTGGGTACAGTCAGACCCCTGTGTCCTGTGCTGAGATCAGTGCCCCTCTATGCTGGGTACAGTCAGAGCCCTGTGTCCTGAGCTGAGATCAGTGCCCCCTCTATACTGGGTACAGTCAGACCCCTGTGTCCTGAGCTGAGATCAGTGCCCCTCTATGCTGGGTACAGTCAGACCCCTGTGTCCTGAGCTGAGATCAGTGCCCCTCTATACTGGGTACAGTCAGAGCCCTGTGTCCTGAGCTGAGATCAGTGCCCCCTCTATACTGGGTACAGTCAGACCCCTGTGTCCTGAGCTGAGATCAGTGCCCCTCTATGCTGGGTACAGTCAGACCCCTGTGTCCAGAGATTTGTCTGCTTTTTCACGTCAGTGATGAATTGTGGGTTTTGTGATTTTACTAGTATACTTACTAGTATCTACAGGTGATTCTCCCAAAATTAGAATATCGTCAAAAAGTGCATTTATTTCAGTTCTTCAATAGATAAAGTGACTCTCCTCTATTCTATAGAGTCATTACACACAGTGTGATCTATTTCACGTGTTTATTTCTGATAATGTTGATGATTATGGCTTACAGCCAATGAAAACCCAAAAGTCATTATCTCAGTAAATTAGAATACTTTATAACACCAGCTTGAAAAATGATTGTACAAACTGAAATGTTAACCTACTGAAATGTATGATCAGTAAATGCACTCAATACTTGGTCGGGGCTCCTTTTGCATCAATTACTGCATCAATGCGGTGTGGCATGGAGGTGATCAGCCTGTGGCACTGTTGAGGGGTTATGGAAGCCCAGGTTGCTTTGATAGCAGCCTTCAGCTCGACTGCATTGTTGGGTCTGGTGTCTCTCTTCTTCCTCTTTACAATACCCAATAGATTGGCAGCAAACTCGCTTGACCTTAATCCCATAGACAATCAAGCACAGCGATACTGTTGTTTTTAAACCAAAAATGGTACTGGTACTTTTGGCAGTGTGGACAGGGGCCAAGTCCTACTGGAGAATGACATTTCCATGTCCAAAAAGCTCTGGGAAGATGCTCTGCTGCATGGTAGACCCAGTGAAAATGCTGTACAATCTGATGCAACCAGGAAAGATGCTCTGCTGCCTGGTGCACCCTGGAAAGATGATCTACAGCTGGTGCACCCTGGAAAGATGCTCTACAGCTGGTGCACCCTAACATGCTCTGATGCCTTGTAGATCGTGGGAAGATGCTCTGCTGCCTGTTGAACCCCGGGAAGATGCTCTGCTACCTGGTGGACCCTGGGAAGATGCTCTCCTGCCTGGTTCACCCTTGGAAGATACTTGGAAGATGCTCTGCTTCCTGGTGGACACCAGGAAGATACTCTGCTGCTTGTTGGACCCTGTGAAGATGCTCTGTTCCATCCCTGGAAGATGCTCTTCTGTCGGATAGACCCTGGGAAAATGCTCTGCTGCCTGGTGGACCCCAGGAAGATGCTATGCTGCCTGATGGACCCCAGAATGATGCTCTACTGCCTGTTGGACCCCAGGATAATGCTCTACTGCCTGTTGGACCCTGGGATGATGCTCTGCTGTCTGGTTGACCCCAAGATGATACCCTAATGCCTTGTGGACACTGAGTAGATACTCTACAGCCTGGTGCACCCCAGGAAGATGCTCTACAGCTTGATGCACCCCGGGAAGATTCTCTACAGCCTGGTGCACCCTGGGAAGATGCTCTACAGCTTGGTGCACCCTGTGAAGATGCTCTATTGCCTGGTGGACCCCAGGAAGATGCTTTGCTGCCTGTTGCACCCTGGGAAGATGTTGTACAGCCTTGAGCACCCCAGGAAGATGCTCTACAGCCTTGTGCACCCCAGGAAGATGCTCTACAGCCTTGTGCACCCCAGGAAGATGCTCTACAGCCTGTTGCTCCCCAGGAAGATGCTCTACAGCCTGTTGCTCCCCAGGAAGATGCTCTACAGCCTGTTGCACCCCAGGAAGATGCTCTACAGCCTGGTGCACCACAGGAAGATGCTCTACAGCCTGGTGCACCACAGGAAGATGCTCTACAGCCTGGTGCACCACAGGAAGATGCTCTACAGCCTGGTGCACCCTGGGAAGATGCTCTACAGCCTGGTGCACCCTGGGAAGATGCTCTACAGCCTGGTGCACCCCGGGAAGATGCTCTACAGACTGGTGCACCCTGGGAAGATGCTCTACAGCTTGGTGCACCCCGTGTAGATGCTCTGTTGCCTATTGGACCCCAGGAAGATGCTCTGCTGCCTGGTGCACCCTGGGAATATGCTCTACAGCCTGTTGCACCCCAGGAAAATGCTGTACAGCCTGGTGCACCCCAGGAAGATGCTCTACTGCCTGGTGGAAGATGTTCTGTTTCCTGGTGGACACTTTAAAGATGCTCTGATTCCTGTTGGACACCGGTAAGTTGATGTGCTGCCTGTTGGACCGTATGAAGATGTTCCGGTGCATTTCCGCAAGATGCTCTTCTGCCTGGTGGACTCCGGGTAGATGCTCTAGTGCCTGGTGCACCCTGAGAAGATGCTCTACAGCCTGTTGCACCCCAGGATGATGATTTACTGCCTGGTGCGCCCCAGGAAGATGATTTAGAGCCTTGTGGAACCCAGGAAGATGCTCTGCTGCCTGATGGACCCTGGGAAGATGCTCTATAGCCTCCTGAACCTTGGGAAGATGCTCTACAGCCTGGTGGACTCTGGTAACAGGCTCTGATGTGTTGTGGATCCTGGAAAGATGCCCTACAGCCTGGTGCACCCTGGGAAGATGCTCTACTGCCTCTTGGACCCCAGGAAGATACTCTGCTGCCTGGTGGACCCCAAGATGATGCTCTGCTGCCTCGTGGACCCTGGGAAGTTGCTTTGCTGCCTGGTGGACCCTGGGATGATGCCCTACTGCCTTGTGGACACTGAGAAGATTCTCTACAGCCTGGTGCACCCCAGGAAGATGCTCTACAGCCTGATGGACCCCCGGAAATTTGCTCTGCTGCCTGGTGGACCCCAGGAAGATGCCGTGGTGCCTGTTTGACCACAGGAAGATACTCTGCTGCCTGGTGAACCCCAGGATGATGCTCTGCTGCCTGGTAGACTCTGGGAAGTTGTTCTGCTGTCTGTTGGACCCCAGGATGATGTCCTAATGCCTTGTGGACACTGAGAAGATTCTCTACAGACCGGTGCACTCCAGGAAGAATATCTACAGCCTTGTGCACCCCGGGAAGATGCTCTACAGCTTGATGCACCCCGGGAAGATGCTCTACAGCCTGGTGCACCCTGGGAAGATGCTCTACAGCTTGGTGCACCCGGTGAAGATGCACTATTGCCTGGTGGACCCCGGGAAGATGCTCTGCTGCCTGGTGCACCTTGGGAAGATGCTGTACAGCCTGCTGCACCCAAGGAAGATGCTCTCCTGCCTGGTGTAAGATGTTTTTTCCTGGTGGACACTTTAAAGACTCTCTGATTCCTGGTGGACACCAGGAAGATGCTGTGCTGCCTGATGGACCGTGTGAAGATATTCCGGTGCATTTCCGGAAGATGCTCTTCTGCCTGGTGGACCCCGGGTAGATGCTCTAGAGCCTGGTGCACCCCAAGAAGATGCTCTACAACCTGGTGCACCCCGCAAAGATGCTCTACAGCCTGGTGCACCCCAGGATGATGATTTACTGCCTGGTGCACCTCAGGAAGATGATTTACAGCCTTGTGCAATTCTGGAAGATGCTCTGCTGCCTGGTGCACCCCAGGAAGATGCTCTACAGCCTGGTGCACCCCAGGAAGATGCTCTACAGCCTGGTGCACCCCTGGAAGATGCTCTACAGCCTGATGCACCCCGGGAAGATGCTCTACAGCCTGATGCACCCCGGGAAGATGCTCTACAGCCTGATGCACCCCGGGAAGATGCTCTACAGCCTGATGCACCCTGGGAAGATGCTCTACAGCCTGATGCACCCTGGGAAGATGCTCTACAGCCTGATGCACCCTGGGAAGATGCTCTACAGCCTGATGCACCCCGGGAAGATGCTCTACAGCCTGATGCACCCCGGGAAGATGCTCTACAGCCTGATGCACCCCGGGAAGATGCTCTACAGCCTGATGCACCCCGGGAAGATGCTCTACAGCCTGATGCACCCCGGGAAGATGCTCTACAGCCTGATGCACCCCGGGAAGATGCTCTACAGCCTGATGCACCCCGGGAAGATGCTCTACAGCCTGATGCACCCCGGGAAGATGCTCTACAGCCTGATGCACCCCGGGAAGATGCTCTACAGCCTGATGCACCCCGGGAAGATGCTCTACAGCCTGATGCACCCCGGGAAGATGCTCTACAGCCTGATGCACCCCGGGAAGATGCTCTACAGCCTGATGCACCCCGGGAAGATGCTCTACAGCCTGATGCACCCCGGGAAGATGCTCTACAGCCTGATGCACCCCGGGAAGATGCTCTACAGCCTGATGCACCCCGGGAAGATGCTCTACAGCCTGATGCACCCCAGGAAGATGCTCTACAGCCTGATGCACCCCGGGAAGATGCTCTACAGCCAGATGCACCCCGGGAAGATGCTCTATAGCCTGATGCACCCCGGGAAGATGCTCTATAGCCTGATGCACCCCGGGAAGATGCTCTATAGCCTGATGCACCCCGGGAAGATGCTCTACAGCCTGATGCACCCCGGGAAGATCTTCTACAGCTTTGTGCACCCCGGGAAGATCTTCTACAGCTTGGTGCACCCCGGGAAGATACCCTGTTGCCTATTGGACCCCAGGAAGATGCTCTGGTGCACCCTGTGAAGATGCTCTACAGCCTGGTGCAACCCAGGAAGATGCTCTGCTGCCTGGTGGAAGATGTTCTGTTTCCTGGTGGACACTTTAACGATGCTCTGATTCCTGGTGGACACCGGTAAGATGCTGTGCTGCCTGTTGGACTGTGTGAAGATGTTCCGGTGCATTTCCGGAAGATGCTTTTCTGCCTGGTGGACCCCGGGTAGATGTTCTAGTGCCTGGTGCACCCCAAGAAGATGCTCTACAGCCTGGTGCACCCCAGGATGATGATGATTTACTGCCTGGTGCGCCCCAGTAAGATGATTTACAGCCTTGTGGAACCCAGGAAGATGCTCTGTTGCCTGATGGACCCTGGGAAGATGCTCTACAGCCTCCTGAACCTTGGGAAGATGCTCTACAGCCTGGTGGACCCTGGTAACAGGCTCTGATGTATTGTGGATCCCGGAAAGATGCTCTACAGCCTGGTGCACCCTGGGAAGATGCTCTACTGCCTCTTGGACCCCGGGAAGATACTCTGCTACCTGGTGGACCCTGGGAAGTTGCTTTGCTGCCTGGTGGACCCCGGGATGATGCCCTAATGCCTTGTGGACACTGAGAAGACACTCTACAGCCTGGTGCACCCAAAGAAGATGCTCTACAGCCTGATGGACCCCCGGAAATATGCTCTGCTGCCTGGTGGACCCCAGGAAGATGCTGTGGTGCCCGTTTGACCACAGGAAGACACTGTGCTGCCTGGTGAACACCAGGATGATGCTCTGCTGCCTGGTGGACTCTGGGAAGTTGTTCTGCTGCCTGTTGGACCCCAGGATGATGTCCTAATGCCTTGTGGACACTGAGAAGATTCTCTACAGACCGGTGCACTCCAGGAAGAATCGCTACAGCCTTGTGCACCCCGGGAAGAATCGCTACAGCCTTGTGCACCCCAGGAAGATGCTCTACAGCCTTGTGCACCCCAGGAAGATGCTCTACACCCTGGTGCACCCCAGGAAGATGCTCTGTTGCCTGGTGCACCCCGGAAAGATGCTCTGTTGCCTGGTGCACCCCGGGAAGATGCTCTGTTGCCTGGTGCACCCTGGGAAGATGCTCTGTTGCCTGGTGCACCCTGGGAAGATGCTCTGTTGCCTGGTGCACCCTGGGAAGATGCTCAGTTGCCTGGTGCACCCAGGGAAGATGCTCTGTTGCCTGGTGCACCCAGGGAAGATGCTCTGTTGCCTGGTGCACCCAGGGAAGATGCTCTGTTGCCTGGTAGACCCCAGCAAGATGCTCTACAGCCTGGTGCACCCCGGGAAGATGCTGTACAGCCTGGTGCACCCCGGGAAGATGCTCTACACCCTGGTGCACCCCTGGAAGATGCTCTATAAACTGGCGCACCCTAAGAATATGTTCTGCTTCCTGGTGGACACTTTGAAGATGCTCTGATTCCTGGTGGACTACGGTAAGATGCTATGCTGCCTGTTGGACATTGTGAAGATGCTCTTCTGTCTGATGGACTCCGGGAAGATGCTCTAGAGCTTGGTGCACCCCGAAAAGATGCCCTACAGCCTGGTGCACCCCAGGAAGATGCTCCACACCCTGGTGCACCCCAGGAAGATGCTCCGCTGCCTGGTGGAGACCGAGAAGATGCTATGCTGCCTGTTGGATCCTGGGAAGATGCTCTGTTGCCTTTTGGACCCTGGGAGGAAGCTCTGCTGCCTGGTAGACCATGGGAAGATGCTTTACTTCCTGGTGGACACTGGGAAGATGATCTTCTTCCTGTTGGACATCGGGAAAATGCTCTGCTACCGATTGGACCCCAAGAAGATGCTGTACTACTGATTGGAACCCAGGAAGATGCTCTGCAACCTGTTGGACCCTGGGAAGATGCTCTGCTACCTGTTGGACCCCGGGAAGATGCTCTGCTACCTGTTGGACCCCGGGAAGATGCTCTGCTACCTGTTGGACCCCGGGAAGATGCTCTGCTACCTGTTGGACCCCGGGAAGATGCTCTGCTACCTGTTGGACTCCGGGAAGATGCTCTGCTACCTGTTGGACTCCAGGAAGATGCTCTGCTACCTGTTGGACCCCGGGAAGATGCTCTGCTGCCTGGTGCACCCCGGGAGATGCTCTGCAGCCTGGTGCACCCCGGGAGATGCTCTACAGCCTGGTGCACCCTGGCAAGATGCTCTGCTGCCTTGTGCACCCTGAGCCTCTGCTTTTATTGTCTCTGTCCCAGAAATCTGTTTGCCCAAGTCTGCAGCTTCCTTGCTGAACTCAGGATAAAGCCTGCAGAGCGAGGGTGGGGGCAGATTACGGCTCACTTTAACCTCTTCGTGGCTGGGTTGATGCCTCGGAGTCACAGGAGCTGATCTAGGAACTAGAAGAAGACATCGGATTCAGATCTGATCCGCCGTCTCTGGACAGTCACTGTAATAAGGACCCAATAAGATGATCCGAGTGTAAAAATGAGCTGACGATGACATCATCACTGCGTCTGATGACCTAACACTATACTACAGTAATGGGGTTATGTAGGGTGACTCTCAGACTGCGGGTGAGCGATTCCCCTGCAAACTTTGGGACGATCAGGATTAGCGAGATCTTTCTAGAATTTAGCCGCAGAATGTGCTGCAAATGTCTGACAGCTTGGACTCCAAAAGGAGATCCCCAATAGATGGGGGTCTCCCTGGCTGGCTTTTATGGCCTATCCCAGATGGAGTAGAAATGCTTAAGGTGGGACTATCCCTTCAAGCCTTGCACAATAGAGAGATATACAGTATGTAACAGATGTGTCCCCACTGTGCTTGCACTGATACACTGTCACGAAACATCAGGTGGAGGGAGCTGTTAGATACTGTTGTAGCAAGTTCTTGGATGTGAGAGGTTTCCAGTCTGTGAGTGAGTTTGGGTTTCATTCACACTTGGGTATAAATCAGACGTGTGCCATCTGATTATGGCAGCAGATCTGCGAGATAATAATCTGCGGCCGATCGGAGCGATCCGGACTGATACATCACAGTTCTGCAATGGTCGTAAGATCAATAACTGCCGAGTAAGAAAACGGATTGTACACGGATGATGGTGAGACGATCCTTCCCCTCCTGGACGAAGACAGGACCGAATGTCTATACGTTAGTGGGGGGCGATCCCTAAATGACCGTGCGGCAAGCAGCTCACACAGTGGAGAGGTGACACATGGAGGAGCGGGAAGTCAGAGAATAGGGAGCTCCGTGGAGGCGGAGGCCATCAGTCCGCTCCGCTCTGCCCCCGAGGTAACGGCCAATGATCATCCAGAGGCGGCGGCTGAGCTCTGCGCCATGGACTCCGCACACGTCCTCCGCCGCCTCCGTAGCTACCAGGCCATGCTTGGATTTAGAAGGACTCTTCTTGATCTCTTTGCTGCAGCCCCATGTAAATGTAAAGTGCGCCATGTAAACCGTCAGAAACATTGTGTGTTATACCTATAGCCACGGTGCTCCTCCGTGAGTGCAGTTTGGCTGCATAATTGACTGTTTGGGTCTGCTGTGGTCTGAAATCCTCCCTCTGCCTTCTTACACGCTCACACTACTGCTGCTTCCCCACATACTTTATACTGCAGCTCTGCTCTGTGTAGGAAGATCCAGGGATTAGAGAGGGACCTGGAGGATCAGAGGAGACTTGCTCCTTCTTCCTTGGGCTCTGTGATTGGCTGCTTTGGGCCAGATGTGTCTGGGGTTTTCAGCCACTGACTGTGAGTAATCCTGATTTCAGTATCGTGCAGCAAGCAGAGATCTTACCAAGTGCTCAGGGCGTGGCACCTAAAGTGATGACCGCAGTGCAGAGTGTTTCAGTGACTGATCTGGAAGGTTCTGCGCACAGCGGGCCCTTTATGTGCAGCGATCATCCCACAGCTGACATGGGCCCGTGCCAGGACCGGACGGCTCCACAGTCCCCGGGCCTGTTACTTGGCTGCCGAGGGAATGTTACTGACAATAGTCTTCACCTCCTGGACCATCCAGGCCAAAAGAAAATCCACCGGCTGAAACCAGCGAGGAGGTCATTAGAAGAATAGAGATACACGTCCCCGAATGTAGCCACTGCAAGGGAGCTCTCCATGCTTTACACTGCAGGCTGCACGCGGAGGACCAGACAATGCTGCAAAATAGACACTGATTGTAGAGCTGGTGCATGTGCAGACGGGCTCCTCAGCTTGTCTGTATCTGCTAGGTGTATGTGCACACCTCAGCGGGTTTTCACATTTTTTAAGCGTTTTTACCAAATAAAACGCTTACAAGAAGCATCCCATTCATTTTCATGAATTCCGCACTTTTTCTGCATATTGATGCGGGGTTTTTCCGCGAAAAAAATGCATTGCGGTAAAAAAACGCAGCATGCTCATTAATTTCGCGGAAAAATCCGCATTTCTAACTATATTCTATGAGACTGAGGACGCTCCGGAAAAACCGCGCGTTTCCTGGGAAGGAGTCCAGTTCTCCGTCAGTAATTTTCTGTGTGCACACACCCTCAGGCTATCTACCCACGTATGCAGAAAATTACTGACGGAGAACCAGACTCCTTCCCAGGAAACGCGCGGTTTTTCCGAAGCGTCCTCAGTCTCATAGAATATAGTTAGAAATGCGGATTTTTCCGCGAAATTAATGAGCATGCTGCGTTTTTTTACCGCAATGCTTTTTTTTTGGCGGAAAAAACCCCGCATCAATATGCACAAAAAGTGCGGAATTCATGAAAATGAATGGGATGCTTCTTGTAAGCGTTTTTGCCGGTAAAAACGCTAAAAAATGATTCCATGTGCACACAGCCTTAAACACAATATTATCCTACCAACCCCATGATGAGCGCACACGAGCGAGCGTCCATTATCATCCATCATCTGTGCATTAAACATTCATGGGTGGAAAAAGCTGACGAAAAATTATTCCAGCGTCCCTGCAAGGTTCCCTGATGATCCAATGTCTCCGCTCCCCGATGTCTGTGTACAGCCCAGGTGTGACCCCAGATCCTGGCCTCTGTTCACACCTAGAGCTGCAGACCCCAGATTCTGGGCTCTGTTCACACCCAAAGCTGCAGTCCCCAGATTCTGGGCTCTGTTCACACTCAGAACTGCAAACCCCAGATTCTGGGCTCTGTTCACACTCAGAGCTGCAAATCCCAGATTCTGGGCTCTGTTCACACCCAGAGCTGCAGTCCCCAGATTCTGGGCTCTGTTCACACCCAGAGCTGCAGTCCCCAGATTCTGGGCTCTGTTCACACCCAGAGCTGCAGTCCCCAGATTCTGGGCTCTGTTCACACCCAGAGCTGCAGACCCCAGATTCTGGGCTCTGTTCACACCCAGAGCTGCAGACCCCAGATCCTGGCCTCTGTTCACACCTAGAGCTGCAGACCCCAGATTCTGGTCTCTGTTCACACCCAGAGCTGCAGACCCCATTCTCCCTACTAGAAGCTCTAGAGCCTGGACTCCATTCACACACAGCCGTGCTGCGCTGCGGTCAGCTCTCAGGCGCCACTATTCTCTCCGATGCCCATCTTTGCTTTTTCTACTCCTTTCTATAGAGCTAATTATTCTTGTTGGCCCCATGTTTTTTAAGTAACTTTTCTCCTTTGTCTTGATGTATTTATTGCATTTTTTTGCACCTTCAGTGCGGCATGCACGGGTTTGATACATTTTTCACAAAATCAAAGATGCTCCTTTATAGTCTTTTTTTACCATTTTGCTATTTTTTTAGAGCAGAAAGTTGCATAATCCTTTAAAACATGGCATGCAACTCTACAATATGTCTAAAGAAAAATCACTCCAGGTGGTGAGGGGAGACTGAAAAACAAAACCTGCTTACTGTTGTTAAAAAAAAAAAATGCAAATAATGAATCAGCCGCAATAATCTGGAATACAAGAACTGTGTCCACAATGACAGACAGGTAAAACCTCACACAGACGATGAGAACACTGGCTGCAAAATAGCCATAACCTTAGAAGAAAAATTTGGTGAAAAATGGACACAAAATTTTCGCCAATGCAGTGATGAATCCGTCCCCGTCCTGTTCGCTCTCAGGTGGAGCTCCGTAGCCGCGCTCCTGTTCGCTCTCGGGTGGAGCTCCGCTGCCGCGCTCCTGTTCGCTCTCAGGTGGATCTCCGCTGCCGCGCTCCTGTTCGCTCTCAGGTGGAGCTCCGCTGCCGCGCTCCTGTTCGCTCTCAGGTGGAGCTCCGCTGCCGCGCTCCTGTTCGCTCTCAGGTGGAGCTCCGCTGCCGCGCTCCTGTTCCCTCTCAGGTGGAGCTCCGCTGCCGCGCTCCTGTTCCCTCTCAGGTGGAGCTCCGCTGCTGCGCTCCTGTTCCCTCTCTGGTGGAGCTCCGCTGCCGCGCTCCTGTTCCCTCTCTGGTGGAGCTCCGCTGCCGCGCTCCTGTTCTCTCTCAGGTGGAGCTCCGCTGCCGCGCTCCTGTTCGCTCTCAGGTGGATATCCGCTGCTGCGCTCCTCTTCGCTCTCAGGTGGATCTCCGCTGCCGCGCTCCTGTTCCCTCTCAGGTGGAGCTCCGCTGCCGCGCTCCTGTTCCCTCTCAGGTGGAGCTCCGCTGCTGCGCTCCTGTTCCCTCTCAGGTGGAGCTCCGCTGCTGCGCTCCTGTTCCCTCTCAGGTGGAGCTCCGCTGCCGCGCTCCTGTTCTCTCTCAGGTGGAGCTCCCCTGCCGTGCTCCTGTTCGCACTCAGGTGGATCTCCGCTGCTGCGCTCCTCTTCGCTCTCAGGTGGATCTCCGCTGCCGCGCTCCTGTTTGCTCTCAGGTGGAGCTCCGCTGCCGCGCTCCTGTTTGCTCTCAGGTGGAGCTCCGCTGCCGCGCTCCTGTTTGCTCTCAGGTGGAGCTCCGCTGCCGCGCTCCTGTTCCCTCTCAGGTGGAGCTCCGCTGCCGCGCTCCTGTTCCCTCTCAGGTGGAGCTCCGCTGCTGCGCTCCTGTTCCCTCTCAGGTGGAGCTCCGCTGCCGCGCTCCTGTTCCCTCTCAGGTGGATCTCCGCTGCCGCGCTCCTGTTCCCTCTCAGGTGGAGCTCCGCTGCCGCGCTCCTGTTCGCTCTCAGGTGGAGCTCCGCTGCCGCGCTCCTGTTCGCTCTCAGGTGGAGCTCCGCTGCCGCGCTCCTGTTCGCTCTCAGGTGGAGCTCCGCTGCCGCGCTCCTGTTCCCTCTCAGGTGGAGCTCCGCTGCCGCGCTCCTGTTCGCTCTCAGGTGGAGCTCCGCTGCCGCGCTCCTGTTCCCTCTCAGGTGGAGCTCCGCTGCCGCGCTCCTGTTCCCTCTCAGGTGGAGCTCCGCTGCCGCGCTCCTGTTCCCTCTCAGGTGGATCTCCGCTGCCGCGCTCCTGTTCCCTCTCAGGTGGAGCTCCGCTGCCGCGCTCCTGTTCGCTCTCAGGTGGAGCTCCGCTGCCGCGCTCCTGTTCCCTCTCAGGTGGAGCTCCGCTGCTGCGCTCCTGTTCCCTCTCAGGTGGAGCTCCGCTGCCGCGCTCCTGTTCCCTCTCAGGTGGAGCTCCGCTGCCGCGCTCCTGTTCCCTCTCAGGTGGAGCTCCGCTGCCGCGCTCCTGTTCGCTCTCAGATGGAGCTCCTCTGCCGCGCTCCTGTTCCCTCTCTGGTGGAGCTCCGCTGCCGCGCTCCTGTTCGCTCTCAGGTGGAGCTCCGCTGCCGCGCTCCTGTTCCCTCTCAGGTGGAGCTCCGCTGCCGCGCTCCTGTTCCCTCTCAGGTGGAGCTCCGCTGCCGCGCTCCTGTTCCCTCTCAGGTGGAGCTCCGCTGCCGCGCTCCTGTTCGCTCTCAGGTGGAGCTCCGCTGCCGCGCTCCTGTTCGCTCTCAGGTGGAGCTCCGCTGCCGCGCTCCTGTTCGCTCTCAGGTGGAGCTCCGCTGCCGCGCTCCTGTTCGCTCTCAGGTGGAGCTCCGCTGCCGCGCTCCTGTTCGCTCTCAGGTGGAGCTCCGCTGCCGCGCTCCTGTTCGCTCTCAGGTGGAGCTCCGCTGCCGCGCTCCTGTTCGCTCTCAGGTGGAGCTCCGCTGTCGCGCTCCTGTTCCCTCTCAGGTGGAGCTCCGCTGGCGCGCTCCTGTTCGCTCTCAGGTGGAGCTCCGCTGCCGCGCTCCTGTTCCCTCTCAGGTGGAGCTCCGCTGCCGCGCTCCTGTTCCCTCTCAGGTGGAGCTCCGCTGCCGCGCTCCTGTTCCCTCTCTGGTGTAGCTCCGCTGCCGCGCTCCTGTTCGCTCTCAGGTGGAGCTCCGCTGCCGCGCTCCTGTTCGCTCTCAGATGGAGCTCCTCTGCCGCGCTCCTGTTCCCTCTCAGGTGGAGCTCCGCTGCCGCGCTCCTGTTCCCTCTCAGGTGGTGCTCCGCTGCCGCGCTTCTGTTCGCTCTCAGGTGGAGCTCCGCTGCCGCGCTCCTGTTCGCTCTCAGGTGGAGCTCCGCTGCCGCGCTCCTGTTCGCTCTCAGGTGGAGCTCCGCTGCCGCGCTCCTGTTCGCTCTCAGGTGGAGCTCCGCTGCCGCGCTCCTGTTCGCTCTCAGGTGGAGCTCCGCTGCCGCGCTCCTGTTCGCTCTCAGGTGGAGCTCCGCTGCCGCGCTCCTGTTCGCTCTCAGGTGGAGCTCCGCTGCCGCGCTCCTGTTCGCTCTCAGGTGGAGCTCCGCTGCCGCGCTCCTGTTCGCTCTCAGGTGGAGCTCCGCTGCCGCGCTCCTGTTCGCTCTCAGGTGGAGCTCCGCTGCCGCGCTCCTGTTCGCTCTCAGGTGGAACTCCGCTGCCGCGCTCCTGTTCGCTCTCAGGTGGAGCTCCGCTGCCGCGCTCCTGTTCGCTCTCAGGTGGAGCTCCGCTGCCGCGCTCCTGTTCGCTCTCACTTGGAGCTCCGCTGCCGCGCTCCTGTTCCCTCTCACTTGGAGCTCCACTGTTTGGACCCAGTGCTGACTCTGTTATGTCTTCTGTACTGACTCTCTGCAGCCTGCATGATGTCTGCAGTCTCTGATGAGGTTCCCATATGAGGACCCCTCTGGGCTGCTGCTGGATCAGTGTCTGCTCTGCCGTTGTGAAAGATGTGGCCTTCTATATAGAAGTACTACATCTCCCAGCAGGGTGTGCTCTTCACCGCTGTGGCCATAGTGGCTGCCGCTTTTCTTCGCTTATTTAATGTCCGTCCTCTTTTTCTTTTCCAGTTGATATCAGAGAGATTAAAGAGATTCGACCTGGGAAGAACTCCCGAGATTTTGAGAGGTATCCAGAAGACGCCCGAAAAGTGGACGCCTCCCTCTGCTTCATCATCCTGTATGGAGCCGACTTCAGATTAAAGACCATCAGCGTTGCCGGTCGGTGATCGATTCTAGGGAAGGGGATGGGCCTGCTGGGTATATATTATTGGGGGGCTGCAAGGTATATATTATTGGGGGGGTCTGCTGGGTATATAATATTGGGGGCATGTTGGGTATATATTATTGGAGCAGATGGGCCTGCTGGGTATATATTATTGGGGGGTCTGCTGGGTATATAATATTGGGGGCTTGTTGGGTATATATTATTGGAGGGGATGGTCCTGCTGGATATATATTATTGGGGGGTCTGCTGGGTATATAATATTGGGGGGCATGTTGGGTATATATTATTGGAGGGGATGGGCCTGCTTGCGGGATATATATAGTTGGGGGGATGGGCCTGCTGGGTATATATTATTCGGGGGATGGGCCTGCTGTGTATATATAATTGGGGGGATGGGCCTGCTGGGTATATATTACGGGGGGGATGGGCCTGCTGTGTATATATTATGGGGGGGCTGCTGGGTATATATTATTGGGGGGATGGGCCTGCTGGGTATATATTACTGGGGGGATGGGCCTGCTGGGTATATATTATGGGGGGGCTGCTGGGTATATATTATTGGGGGTGGGCCTGCTGGGTATATATTATTGGGGGGGGGCCTGCTGGGTATATATTATGGGGGGGCTGCTGGGTATATATTATTGGGGGTGGGCCTGCTGGGTATATATTATTGGGGGGGTGGGCCTGCTGGGTATATATTATGGGGGGGCTGCTGGGTATATATTATTGGGGGTGGGCCTGCTGGGTATATATAATTGGGGGATGGGCCTGCTGGGTATATATAATTGGGGGGATGGGCCTGCTGGGTATATATTACTGAGGGGGATGGTCCTGCTGGGTATATATTATTGGGGGGGCTGCTGGTTATTTATTATTGGGGGGTGGGCTTGCTGGGTATATAATATTGGGGGGGTGGGCCTGCTGGGTATATAATATTGGGGGGGTGGGCCTGCTGGGTATATAATATTGGGAGGGTGGGCCTGCTGGGTATATATTATGGGGGGGCTGCTGGGTATATATTATGGGGGGCTGCTGGGTATATATAATTGGGGGTGGGCCTGCTGGGTATATATAATTGGGGGATGGGCCTGCTGGGTATATATAATTGGGGGGATGGGCCTACTGGGTATATATTACTGAGGGGGATGGTCCTGCTGGGTATATATTATTGGGGGGTGGGCCTGCTGGGTATATAATATTGGGGGGTGGGCCTGCTGGGTATATAATATTGGGGGGGGTGGGCCTGCTGGGTATATAATATTGGGAGGGTGGGCCTGCTGGGTATATAATATTGGGGGGTGGGCCTGCTGGGTATATATAATTGGGGGATGGGCCTGCTGGGTATTTATAATTGGGGGGATGGGCCTGCTGGGTATATATTACTGAGGGGGATGGTCCTGCTGGGTATATATTATTGGGGGGGCTGCTGGTTATATATTATTGGGGGGCCTGCTGGATAAATACAGTATTATTGGGGGGGGCATCAACAAGTTTCTGAAAAATTCCAAAACTTCATGTTAATCTTTTGTATGAAATTTGCTTCCATTGCCGATACCAGAAATCTTCTCTTCCCGGAGTCTTCTATGGCGGCCGCTTCACCGGGAGAACGTGGTTGTCGGCCATCGCTCCGCTGCCCCCTCTGTTACATTATCAGTAACATGAGCCTTATGGCTGATAACAGGGAGCAATAGGCTGTATTGACCCTCTGACTGTGCTCCCGTCCTCCGAGCTGGGATTGTGGAGATGCTACACTAAAGACACACATACTGCGGGAAAGGTCTGTCCTGAATGGGCCCCTCTTCTCAGGGGCCCCATATGGCACATATACTGTGTACCTACCTACATTTGCAGCCGGTGTTGGGGGCCGCGTGGACACACAGTAATGGATGTCAGGCTCACCGATGTATCATAGATGTAACGCCCCCCCATGCCGCAGACCAGATCTGCCCCTATACAGGGTTTACATGCATTGACCCCATCTGTCCCTGCAGCTTTCAGTGAAGAGGAGGTGACGCTGTGGATCGGCGGCCTGAGCTGGGCGCAAAGAGACACCCTGAAGTCACCCAGCCCCCTGCAGGTGGAGAGGTGGGTAACCGAAGCACGACCCCTGCAGAGCTATAGGGTGCGGGCATAGTGCTGCATCGGATACTGTATCTCACATGGGATTAGATGCAGGGCTCAGCAATCAGTATCACACAGGAGAGGATTAGATACACAGCTCAGCAGTCAGTATCACACAGGAGAGGATTAGATACACAGCTCAGCAGTCAGTATCACACAGGAGAGGATTAGATACACAGCTCAGCAGTCAGTATCATACAGGAGAGGATTAGATACACAGCTCAGCAGTCAGTATCATACAGGAGAGGATTAGATACACGGCTCAGCAGACAGTATCACACAGGAGAGGATTAGATACATGGCTAAGCAGACAGTATCACACAGGAGAGGATTAGATACACAGCTCAGCAGTCAGTATCACACAGGATAGGATTAGATACACAGCTCAGCAGTCAGTATCACACAGGAGAGGATTAGATACACAGCTCAGCAGTCAGTATCATACAGGAGAGGATTAGATACACAGCTCAGCAGTCAGTATCACACAGGAGAGGATTAGATACACAGCTCAGCAGTCAGTATCACACAGGAGAGGATTAGATACACAGCTCAGCAGTCAGTATCATATAGGAGAGGATTAGATACACGGCTCAGCAGACAGTATCACACAGGAGAGGATTAGATACATGGCTAAGCAGACAGTATCACACAGGAGAGGATTAGATACACAGCTCAGCAGTCAGTATCACACAGGATAGGATTAGATACACAGCTCAGCAGTCAGTATCACACAGGATAGGATTAGATACACGACTCAGCAGTCAGTATCACACAGGATAAGATTAGATACATGGCTCAGCAGACAGTATCACACAGGATAGGATTAGACACATCACTCAGCAGACAGTATCACACAGGATAGGATTAGATACACAGCTCAGCAGTCAGTATCACACAGGATAGGATTAGACACATCACTCAGCAGACAGTATCACACAGGATAGGATTAGATACACAGCTCAGCAGTCAGTATCACACAGGAAAGGATTAGACACACGGCTCAGCAGTCAGTATCACACAGGATAGGATTAGATACACAGCTCAGCAGACAGTATCATACAGGATAGGATTAGATACACGGCTCAGCAGACAGTATCACACAGGATAGGATTAGATACACAGCTCAGCAGTCAGTATCACACAGGAGGGATTAGATACACGGCTCAGCAGTCAGTATCACACAGGAGAGGATTAGATACACGGCTCAGCAGTCAGTATCACACAGGAGAGGATTAGATACACAGCTCAGCAGACAGTATCACACAGGATAGGATTAGATACACAGCTCAGCAGACAGTATCACACAGGATAGGATTAGACACATCACTCAGCAGACAGTATCACACAGGATAGGATTAGATACACAGCTCAGCAGTCAGTATCACACAGGAGGGATTAGATACACGGCTCAGCAGTCAGTATCACACAGGAGAGGATTAGATACACGGCTCAGCAGACAGTATCACACAGGATAGGATTAGATACACAGCTCAGCAGACAGTATCACACAGGATAGGATTAGACACATCACTCAGCAGACAGTATCACACAGGATAGGATTAGATACACAGCTCAGCAGTCAGTATCACACAGGAGGGATTAGATACACGGCTCAGCAGTCAGTATCACACAGGAGAGGATTAGATACACGGCTCAGCAGTCAGTATCACACAGGAGAGGATTAGATACACGGCTCAGCAGTCAGTATCACACAGGAGAGGATTAGACACATGGCTCAGCAGTCAGTATCACACAGGAGAGGATTAGATACACGGCTCAGCAGCCAGTATCACACAGGATAGGATTAGACACACGGCTCAGCAGCGCTGGCGTCTTCTCCTGTGTGTAGAGAACAATCACTGCTGTTAATATGTTGGGGGTCGTTCTTTCTGGATCCCCCCCCCCCCCCGTTTTGCTCCGGACCCTCGACATTTCAGTTTTTTCGTTCTCCTGCGTCCCGGGTTCTCGTAGCAGATAAATATTTGCTCTCGTCCCTTCTGCAGCAAACACTGGAAATGGAGCAGGGGAGCGGCGCTGGGGCTTCTGTCCACGGGTTCACATTGATTCTTGCAGGGGTCCCTTGGGGCGAACAGTTTGTGGCCCTTACTAAAGTCTATTTGCCGACAGATTATATGTCTCCTTGCGCCCACTGACGCCCTCAAATATGTTTTTGATGCATTTATTAGCCGGGTCGCTGTTAAAGTGGCCCTTGTTATTTCCGGGCCCCATACACCTGCACATGGCATATTTCTGTCTCTCCTATGTCCTGCTGTGAAGCATCTGCTGCCGCAGGTGAAGACTTGCGCCATGCTTGCTTGCCCCATCTTAAACCCTCCCATGATTACTATGGCCACGCCCCTAGAGCGGCGCTGCTAAACACAAGGCCACGCCCCTATAACCACCCCGGCTCAACATAACGCACAGCAATACTGTGCAGCAGCCTGAGTGCCTGGACCCAGTGATCTGCAATATCTACCGCACGCTACCCCTCCGCACCTTCCCAGCAGTGCCGCCACCAGTACTGGTTACAGCCATGCTACCTTCCATAGACATCTGCATAGCCAGAGCTGCATTCATAATTCAGCTGACTTCAAACATCACCCTTCCATTCCCTGCGGGTTTGATGCCCTGCTGCGCTGCATCATGGGAGTTATAGTGTGCATCATCCATGTTGACTTCTGTCCCGTTTCTCGTTTGCAGGTGGCTGAGGAAGCTGTTTGAGGCAATAGACCGGGCCAAGGACGGCAGGTAGGAATCGTTTCTTTACATTATTTTTTAGCACCAGACTCAGCAAGGCTTGGGTTAGTAGCTAAAGGCTAAAGAGCTTATGAAACCCCTCTAAAAATGAAAAATCTTTCGCAAGCCCAAATCCTATTGCCCCATATTGTTATCAGTATGGCTGTTCTTATAAGATAACGTGATATATAAAATACTGCAAATACCAAGGTGGGGAAAGACATAGCGCTGGAGGGTGCACGTGTGTGACAGAGCGCTGGGGAGGGTTACAGAGTGCTGGGAGAAGTATGACAGAGCTGGGGGGTGCACGGGTGTGACAGAGTGCTGGGGAGGTTACAGAGTGCTGGGAGGAGTGTGACAGAGTGCTGGGGAGGTTACAGAGTGCTGGGAGGAGTGTGACAGAGTGCTGGGGAGGTTACAGAGTGCTGGGAGGAGTGTGACAGAGCGCTGGGGAGGGGTACAGAGTGCTGGGAGGAGTGTGACAGAGTGCTGGGGAGGGGTACAGAGTGCTGGGAGGAGTGTGACAGAGCGCTGGGGAGGGGTACAGAGTGCTGGGAGGAGTGTGACAGAGTGCTGGGGAGGTTACAGAGTGCTGGGAGGAGTGTGACAGAGTGCTGGGGAGGTTACAGAGTGCTGGGAGGAGTGTGACAGAGCGCTGGAGAGGGGTACAGAGTGCTGGGAGGAGTGTGACAGAGCGCTGGGGGGGGTGCACGGGTGTGACAGCGCTGGGAAGGGTTACAGAGTGCTGGGAGGAGTATGACAGAGTGCTGCAGGGGGCACGGGTGTGACAGAGTCCTGTGAAGGGTTACAGAGTGTGAGAGGAGAATGGCAGAGCGCTGGGGAGCTGCACGGGTGTGACAGAGCGCTGGGATAGTTACAGAGTGTGAGAAGAATATGACGGCATTGAGGGGTTCCCCATTTGTTGCTGCTCTGGGAAGAGTTACAGAGTGCTGGAAGGAGTATGACAGAGCGGTGGGGGGTGCATTGTTGTGACAGAGCTCTGTGGAGGGTTACAGAGTGCTGGGAGGAGTGTGACAGAGCGCTGCAGGGTGCATAGTTGTGACAGAGCGCTGGAGGGTGCACTGATGTGACAGAGCGCTGGTGGGTGCACTGGTGTGACAGCGCTGTGGAGGTTACAGAGCGCTGGGGGGTGCACAGCTGTGACAGAGTGCTGGGGAGGTTGCAGAGTGCTAGGAGGAGTGTGACAGAGCGCTGGAGGGTGCACTGATGTGACAGAGCGCTGTGAAGGTTACAGAGCGCTGGAGGGTGCACAGCTGTGACAGAGTGCTGAGGAGGTTACAAAGTGCGGGAAGAGTATGACAGAGTGCTGGGGGGTGCATGGGTGTGACAGCTCTGGGGAGGGTTACAGAGTGCTGGGAGGAGTGTGACAGAGCGCTGAGGGGCTGCATTGGTGTGACAGAGTGCTGGGGAGGGTTACAGAGTGCGGGAGGAGTATGACAGAGCTGGGGGGTGCACGGGTGTGACAGAGCACTGGGGAGGGTTACAGAGTGCTGGGAGGAGTGTGACAGAGCTGGGGGGTGCACAAGTGTGACAGTCCTGTGGAGGTTACAGAGTGCTGGGAGGAGTGTGACAGAGCTGGGGGTGCACGGGTGTGACAGAGCCCTGTGGAGGTTACAGAGTGCTGGGAGGAGTGTGACAGAGCTGGGGGGTGCACGGGTGTGACAGAGCCCTGTGGAGGGTTACAAAGTGCTGGGAGGAGTGTGACAGAGCTGGGGGGGTGCACGGGTGTGACAGAGCCCTGTGGAGGGTTACAAAGTGCTGGGAGGAGTGTGACATAGCTGGGGGGTGCACGGGTGTGACAGAGCACTGGGGAGGGTTACAGAGTGCTGGGAGGAGTGTGACAGAGCTGGGGGGGTGCACGGGTGTGACAGAGCACTGGGGAGGGTTACAGAGTGCTGGGAGGAGTGTGACAGAGCTGGGGGGTGCACGGGTGTGACAGAGCACTGGGGAGGGTTACAGAGTGCTGGGAGGAGTGTGACAGAGCTGGGGGGTGCACAAGTGTGACAGAGTCCTGTGGAGGTTACAGAGTGCTGGGAGGAGTGTAACAGAGCTGGGGGTGCACGGGTGTGACAGAGCCCTGTGGAGGTTACAGAGTGCTGGGAGGAGTGTGACAGAGCTGGGGGGTGCACGATTGTGACAGAGTCCTGTGGAGGGTTACAAAGTGCTGGGAGGAGTGTGACAGAGCTGGGGGGTGCACGGGTGTGACAGAGCCCTGTGGAGGTTACAGAGTGCTGGGAGGAGTGTAACAGAGCTGGGGGTGCACGGGTGTGACAGAGCCCTGTGGAGGTTACAGAGTGCTGGGAGGAGTGTGACAGAGTCCTGTGGAGGGTTACAAAGTGCTGGGAGGAGTGTGACAGAGCTGGGGGGTGCACAAGTGTGACAGAGTCCTGTGGAGGTTACAGAGTGCTGGGAGGAGTGTAACAGAGCTGGGGGTGCACGGGTGTGACAGAGCCCTGTGGAGGTTACAGAGTGCTGGGAGGAGTGTGACAGAGCTGGGGGGGTGCACGGGTGTGACAGAGCCCTGTGGAGGGTTACAAAGTGCTGGGAGGAGTGTGACAGAGCTGGGGGGTGCACGGGTGTGACAGAGCCCTGTGGAGGGTTACAAAGTGCTGGGAGGAGTGTGACAGAGCTGGGGGGTGCACGATTGTGACAGAGCACTGTGGAGGTTACAGAGTGCTGGGAGGAGTGTGACAGAGCTGGGGGGGTGCACGGGTGTGACAGAGCCCTGTGGAGGGTTACAAAGTGCTGGGAGGAGTGTGACAGAGCTGGGGGGTGCACGATTGTGACAGAGCCCTGTGGAGGGTTACAAAGTGCTGGGAGGAGTGTGACAGAGCTGGGGGGTGCACCGGTGTGACAGAGCACTGGGGAGGGTTACAGAATGCTGGGGGGTGCACAAGTGTGACAGAGCACTGGGGAGGGTTACAGAGTGCTGGGAGGAGTGTGACAGAGCTGGGGGGTGCACCGGTGTGACAGAGCACTGGGGAGGGTTACAGAATGCTGGGGGGTGCACAAGTGTGACAGAGCACTGGGGAGGGTTACAGAGTGCTGGGAGGAGTGTGACAGAGCTGGGGGGTGCACGATTGTGACAGAGCACTGGGGAGGGTTACAGAATGCTGGGAGGAGTGTGACAGAGCGCTGGAGAGTGCACTGATGTGACAGAGCGCTGGTGGGTGCACTGGTGTGACAGCGCTGTGGAGGTTACAGAGCGCTGGAGGGTGCACAGTTGTGACACAGTGCTGAGGAGGTTACAGAGTGTGGGAGGAGTATGACAGAGTGCTGGGGGGGTGCACGGGTGTGACAGCGCTGTGGAGGTTACAGAGTGCTGGGAGGAGTGTGACAGAGCGCTGCAGGGTGCACTGATGTGACAGAGCGCTGTGTAGGTTACAGAGCGCTGGAGGGTGCACAGCTGTGACAGAGTGCTGAGGAGGTTACAAAGTGCGGGAAGAGTATGACAGAGCGCTGGGGGGTGCACAGGTGTGACAGCTCTGGGGTGGGTTACAGAGTGCTGGGAGGAGTGTGACAGAGCTGGGGGGTGCACAAGTGTGACAGAGTCCTGTGGAGGTTACAGAGTGCTGGGAGGAGTGTGACAGAGCTGGGGGGTGCACTGGTGTGACAGAGCACTGGAGAGGGTTACAGAGTGCTGGGGAGGGTTACAGAGTGCGGGAGGAGTATGACAGAATGGTGAGGGGCTGCACAGGGGTGACAGCGCTGGGATGGTTAAAGAGTGTGGGAAGGATTATGACAGAAAGTTGGGGGGTGCAGGAGTGTGACAGAGCACTGGGGAGGGTTACAGAGTGCTGGGAGGAGTGTGACAGAGCTGGGGGGTGCACGGGTGTGACAGAGCCCTGTGGAGGTTACAGAGTGCTGGGAGGAGTGTGACAGAGCTGGGGGGTGCACGGGTATGACAGAGCACTGGGGAGGGTTACAGAGTGCTGGGAGGAGTGTGACAGAGCTGGGGGGTGCACGGGTGTGACAGAGCCCTGTGGAGGGTTACATAGTGCTGGGAGGAGTGTGACAGAGCTGGGGGGTGCACGGGTGTGACAGAGCACTGGGGAGGGTTACAGAGTGCTGGGAGGAGTGTGACAGAGCGGGGGGGTGCACGGATGTGACAGAGTCCTGTGGAGGGTTACAGAGTGTGAGAGGAGTATAGCAGAGCGCTGGTGGCTGCACGGGTGTGACAGAGCACTGGGATAGTTACAGAGTGTGGGGAGGAATATGACAGCATTGAGGGCTTCCCCATTTATTGCCGCTCTGGGAAGAGTTACAGAGTGCTGGGAGGAGTGTGACAGAGCGCTGCAGGGTGCACTGATGTGACAGAGCGCTGTGTAGGTTACAGAGCGCTGGAGGGTGCACAGCTGTGACAGAGTGCTGAGGAGGTTACAAAGTGCGGGAAGAGTATGACAGAGCGCTGGGGGGTGCACGGGTGTGACAGCTCTGGGGAGGGTTACAGAGTGCTGGGAGGAGTGTGACAGAGCCCTGTGGAGGTTACAGAGTGCTGGGAGGAGTGTGACAGAGCTGGGGGGTGCACGGGTGTGACAGAGCACTGGGGAGGGTTACAGAGTGCTGGGAGGAGTGTGACAGAGCTGGGGGGTGCACTGGTGTGACAGAGCACTGGAGAGGGTTACAGAGTGCGGGAGGAGTATGACAGAATGGTGAGGGGCTGCACAGGGGTGACAGCGCTGGGATGGTTAAAGAGTGTGGGAAGGATTATGACAGAAAGTTGGGGGGTGCAGGAGTGTGACAGAGCACTGGGGAGGGTTACAGAGTGCTGGGAGGAGTGTGACAGAGCTGGGGGGTGCACGGGTGTGACAGAGCCCTGTGGAGGTTACAGAGTGCTGGGAGGAGTGTGACAGAGCTGGGGGGTGCACGGGTGTGACAGAGCACTGGGGAGGGTTACAGAGTGCTGGGAGGAGTGTGACAGAGCTGGGGGGTGCACGGGTGTGACAGAGCCCTGTGGAGGGTTACATAGTGCTGGGAGGAGTGTGACAGAGCTGGGGGGTGCACGGGTGTGACAGAGCACTGGGGAGGGTTACAGAGTGCTGGGAGGAGTGTGACAGAGCTGGGGGGTGCACGGATGTGACAGAGTCCTGTGGAGGGTTACAGAGTGTGAGAGGAGTATAGCAGAGCGCTGGGGAGCTGCACGGGTGTGACAGAGCACTGGGATAGTTACAGAGTGTGGGGAGGAATATGACAGCATTGAGGGCTTCCCCATTTATTGCCGCTCTGGGAAGAGTTACAGAGTGCTGGGAGGAGTGTGACAGAGCGCTGCAGGGTGCACTGATGTGACAGAGCGCTGTGTAGGTTACAGAGCGCTGGAGGGTGCACAGCTGTGACAGAGTGCTGAGGAGGTTACAAAGTGCGGGAAGAGTATGACAGAGCGCTGGGGGGTGCACGGGTGTGACAGCTCTGGGGAGGGTTACAGAGTGCTGGGAGGAGTGTGACAGAGCCCTGTGGAGGTTACAGAGTGCTGGGAGGAGTGTGACAGAGCTGGGGGGTGCACGGGTGTGACAGAGCACTGGGGAGGGTTACAGAGTGCTGGGAGGAGTGTGACAGAGCTGGGGGGTGCACGGGTGTGACAGAACACTGGGGAGGGTTACAGAGTGCTGGGAGGAGTGTGACAGAGCTGGGGGGTGCACAAGTGTGACAGAGTCCTGTGGAGGTTACAGAGTGCTGGGAGGAGTGTGACAGAGCTGGGGGGTGCACGGGTGTGACAGAGCACTGGGGAGGGTTACAGAGTGCTGGGAGGAGTGTGACAGAGCGCTGCAGGGTGCACTGATGTGACAGAGCGCTGTGTAGGTTACAGAGCGCTGGAGGGTGCACAGCTGTGACAGAGTGCTGAGGAGGTTACAAAGTGCGGGAAGAGTATGACAGAGCGCTGGGGGGTGCACAGGTGTGACAGCTCTGGGGTGGGTTACAGAGTGCTGGGAGGAGTGTGACAGAGCTGGGGGGTGCACAAGTGTGACAGAGTCCTGTGGAGGTTACAGAGTGCTGGGAGGAGTGTGACAGAGCTGGGGGGTGCACTGGTGTGACAGAGCACTGGAGAGGGTTACAGAGTGCTGGGGAGGGTTACAGAGTGCGGGAGGAGTATGACAGAATGGTGAGGGGCTGCACAGGGGTGACAGCGCTGGGATGGTTAAAGAGTGTGGGAAGGATTATGACATAAAGTTGGGGGGTGCAGGAGTGTGACAGAGCACTGGGGAGGGTTACAGAGTGCTGGGAGGAGTGTGACAGAGCTGGGGGGTGCACGGGTGTGACAGAGCCCTGTGGAGGTTACAGAGTGCTGGGAGGAGTGTGACAGAGCTGGGGGGTGCACGGGTATGACAGAGCACTGGGGAGGGTTACAGAGTGCTGGGAGGAGTGTGACAGAGCTGGGGGGTGCACGGGTGTGACAGAGCCCTGTGGAGGGTTACATAGTGCTGGGAGGAGTGTGACAGAGCTGGGGGGTGCACGGGTGTGACAGAGCACTGGGGAGGGTTACAGAGTGCTGGGAGGAGTGTGACAGAGCGGGGGGGTGCACGGATGTGACAGAGTCCTGTGGAGGGTTACAGAGTGTGAGAGGAGTATAGCAGAGCGCTGGTGGCTGCACGGGTGTGACAGAGCACTGGGATAGTTACAGAGTGTGGGGAGGAATATGACAGCATTGAGGGCTTCCCCATTTATTGCCGCTCTGGGAAGAGTTACAGAGTGCTGGGAGGAGTGTGACAGAGCGCTGCAGGGTGCACTGATGTGACAGAGCGCTGTGTAGGTTACAAAGTGCGGGAAGAGTATGACAGAGCGCTGGGGGGTGCACAGCTGTGACAGAGTGCTGAGGAGGTTACAAAGTGCGGGAAGAGTATGACAGAGCGCTGGGGGGTGCACGGGTGTGACAGCTCTGGGGAGGGTTACAGAGTGCTGGGAGGAGTGTGACAGAGCCCTGTGGAGGTTACAGAGTGCTGGGAGGAGTGTGACAGAGCTGGGGGGTGCACGGGTGTGACAGAGCACTGGGGAGGGTTACAGAGTGCTGGGAGGAGTGTGACAGAGCTGGGGGGTGCACTGGTGTGACAGAGCACTGGAGAGGGTTACAGAGTGCTGGGGAGGGTTACAGAGTGCGGGAGGAGTATGACAGAATGGTGAGGGGCTGCACAGGGGTGACAGCGCTGGGATGGTTAAAGAGTGTGGGAAGGATTATGACAGAAAGTTGGGGGGTGCAGGAGTGTGACAGAGCACTGGGGAGGGTTACAGAGTGCTGGGAGGAGTGTGACAGAGCTGGGGGGTGCACGGGTGTGACAGAGCCCTGTGGAGGTTACAGAGTGCTGGGAGGAGTGTGACAGAGCTGGGGGGTGCACGGGTGTGACAGAGCACTGGGGAGGGTTACAGAGTGCTGGGAGGAGTGTGACAGAGCTGGGGGGTGCACGGGTGTGACAGAGCCCTGTGGAGGGTTACATAGTGCTGGGAGGAGTGTGACAGAGCTGGGGGGTGCACGGGTGTGACAGAGCACTGGGGAGGGTTACAGAGTGCTGGGAGGAGTGTGACAGAGCTGGGGGGTGCACGGATGTGACAGAGTCCTGTGGAGGGTTACAGAGTGTGAGAGGAGTATAGCAGAGCGCTGGGGAGCTGCACGGGTGTGACAGAGCACTGGGATAGTTACAGAGTGTGGGGAGGAATATGACAGCATTGAGGGCTTCCCCATTTATTGCCGCTCTGGGAAGAGTTACAGAGTGCTGGGAGGAGTGTGACAGAGCGCTGCAGGGTGCACTGATGTGACAGAGCGCTGTGTAGGTTACAGAGCGCTGGAGGGTGCACAGCTGTGACAGAGTGCTGAGGAGGTTACAAAGTGCGGGAAGAGTATGACAGAGCGCTGGGGGGTGCACGGGTGTGACAGCTCTGGGGAGGGTTACAGAGTGCTGGGAGGAGTGTGACAGAGCCCTGTGGAGGTTACAGAGTGCTGGGAGGAGTGTGACAGAGCTGGGGGGTGCACGGGTGTGACAGAGCACTGGGGAGGGTTACAGAGTGCTGGGAGGAGTGTGACAGAGCTGGGGGGTGCACGGGTGTGACAGAACACTGGGGAGGGTTACAGAGTGCTGGGAGGAGTGTGACAGAGCTGGGGGGTGCACAAGTGTGACAGAGTCCTGTGGAGGTTACAGAGTGCTGGGAGGAGTGTGACAGAGCTGGGGGGTGCACGGGTGTGACAGAGCACTGGGGAGGGTTACAGAGTGCTGGGAGGAGTGTAACAGAGCTGGGGGGTGCACGGGTGTGACAGAGTCCTGTGGAGGTTACAGAGTGCTGGGAGGAGTGTGACAGAGCTGGGGGGTGCACGAGTGAGACAGAGCCCTGTGGAGCTAACAGAGTGCTGGGAGGAGTGTGACAGAGCTGGGGGGTGCACGGGTGTGACAGAGTCCTGTGGAGGGTTACAGAGTGCTGGGAGGAGTGTGACAGAGCTGGGGGGTGCACGGGTGTGACAGAGCACTGTGGAGGTTACAGAGTGCTGGGAGGAGTGTGACAGAGCTGGGGGGTGCACGGGTGTGACAGAGCACTGGGGAGGGTTACAGAGTGCTGGGAGGAGTGTGACAGAGCTGGGGGGTGCACGGGTGTGACAGAGCGCTGTGGAGGTTACAGAGTGCTGGGAGGAGTGTGACAGAGCTGGGGGGTGCACGGGTGTGACAGAGCACTGTGGAGGTTACAGAGTGCTGGGAGGAGTGTGACAGAGCTGGGGGGTGCACGGGTGTGACAGAGCACTGTGGAGGTTACAGAGTGCTGGGAGGAGTGTGACAGAGCTGGGGGGTGCACGGGTGTGACAGAGCGCTGTGGAGGTTACAGAGTGCTGGGAGGAGTGTGACAGAGCTGGGGGGTGCACGGATGTGACAGAGCACTGTGGAGGTTACAGAGTGCTGGGAGGAGTGTGACAGAGCTGGGGGGTGCACGAGTGTGACAGAGTCCTGTGGAGGTTACAGAGTGCTGGGAGGAGTGTGACAGAGCTGGGGGGTGCACGGGTGTGACAGAGTCCTGTGGAGGGTTACAGAGTGCTGGGAGGAGTGTAACAGAGCTGGGGGGTGCACGGGTGTGACAGAGTCCTGTGGAGGCTACAGAGTGCTGGGAGGAGTGTGACAGAGCTGGGGGGTGCACGAGTGAGACAGAGCCCTGTGGAGCTAACAGAGTGCTGGGAGGAGTGTGACAGAGCTGGGGGGTGCACGGGTGTGACAGAGTCCTGTGGAGGGTTACAGAGTGCTGGGAGGAGTGTGACAGAGCTGGGGGGTGCACGGGTGTGACAGAGCACTGTGGAGGTTACAGAGTGCTGGGAGGAGTGTGACAGAGCTGGGGGGTGCACGGGTGTGACAGAGCACTGGGGAGGGTTACAGAGTGCTGGGAGGAGTGTGACAGAGCTGGGGGGTGCACGGGTGTGACAGAGCGCTGTGGAGGTTACAGAGTGCTGGGAGGAGTGTGACAGAGCTGGGGGGTGCACGGGTGTGACAGAGCACTGTGGAGGTTACAGAGTGCTGGGAGGAGTGTGACAGAGCTGGGGGGTGCACGGGTGTGACAGAGCGCTGTGGAGGTTACAGAGTGCTGGGAGGAGTGTGACAGAGCTGGGGGGTGCACGGATGTGACAGAGCACTGTGGAGGTTACAGAGTGCTGGGAGGAGTGTGACAGAGCTGGGGGGTGCACGGGTGTGACAGAGCACTGGGGAGGGTTACAGAGTGCTGGGAGGAGTGTGACAGAGCTGGGGGGTGCACGAGTGTGACAGAGCCCTGTGGAGGGTTACAGAGTGCTGGGAGGAGTGTGACAGAGCTGGGGGGTGCACGGGTGTGACAGAGCACTGTGGAGGGTTGCAGAGTGCTGGGAGGAGTGTGACAGAGCTGGGGGGTGCACGAGTGTGACAGAGCCCTGTGGAGGGTTACAGAGTGCTGGGAGGAGTGTGACAGAGCTGGGGGGTGCACGGGTGTGACAGAGCGCTGGGATAGTTACAGAGTGTGGGGAGGAATATGACAGCATTGAGGGCTTCCCCATTTGTTGCCGCTCTGGGAAGAGTTACAGAGTGCTGGGAGGAGTGTGACAGAGCGCTGTAGAGGGTTACAGAGTGCTGGGATGAGTATGTCACAGCGCTGGAAGGAGCGTCACCAAATGCTTAGTGGGAGACCGTGCTGGGGGCAGTGCTGGCTCATTGTGATATCTGCCACCAAATCCTGGAGACTGCTCATGTGAAAAGTCCTGTTCATCTTCACTGTTATATTTAGTCAGAGTAATTGAATGGAGTCGTCTAATGACATCTAGTCCCTTGAAAGCGCTCACTCAGACGAGAGGATCAGCACGTACAACGATGACTGAGACCCAACAACAGACTATGAGGAGCAACAGCGACTTGCCCATAAAAAGGGAACACCACACTTATAAATCATATAGTAGAGAAAAATAATTTTATTCATCAGAAAAGGCAGAGACATGAACAACACTAGACCCATAAAAACATACAAGAAATGCAAAGCAGTCATGTCATATGGTTATGATACAATGACCCTCCCACATTCAAAATCCCACAGGTAGGAACACATGTATTAAAGCAACGTGCACTCCATACACTTAGTATACAACGATAAATAATGACACAATATCATATACATGATAAAGAGACCTGCACACTATCAGTAAGGCTGCTCACAGCACCATGCAAAAAATGCAACACTAATCCTGCATAAAAAGGCCTATGTGCCACGCAATAAATGCAGCAATCACAGCATATTCCCAGCAGAGAAAGAAGATTGGCGGCCAGATCGATCAAGGCTCCTGAGAGCATGAAGGTGCATGAAGAGAAATAAAGTGCCTGGTGCCGGTGTGGGATGGAATGGTGGGGGAGCACACCCCACGCGTATCGCCACTACCCAAGTGGCTTTCTTAAGGGAGGATAAAGCGCTGAACATCAGTGTGTGCCAATTGTATTTATGCAGAGAGCACATATGCAGCATAATTACATTTAAGAGAGCCTTACTGCATTAAAACGCCAGGGATATCGCGCGGCCGCGGCCATCTTGTCCACATCTCCAAAGCTGTTGATAAAGCTGGGCAAGTTTGTTACACAGCGCATGCGCTAGATCCAATAGTAGGCGCTTACACAGACGTCGCATTCACATCTTGTCACACAGCGCATGCGCTAGATCAAACAATCGGCGCCTGCGCAGGCGTCTTATCATAGTAAAAGCATTTACCCTGTAACAGGGGAAGATGTGAGCCCGTCAGGCAGCGCATGCGCAGACCACATAATCAAGCTCTATCGCAGTGAGCGCATTTGTGCTATACAAGAAGAGGGCATGGGCCAGTCAAACAGAGTTTGCAAAGAGAAGGATACACAGACATATAATCAACAATGGTAGAAGACCTTTTTGATTCAATAGAACATTACAGCCAGACATACCAAGAATGATTGAGAGGTCATAGAGATAGTATTTAAAGATATTTTTTACACTTAGAAATAACGCCAAATCTGGGAAAATGACTCAGGACTAATAAGCAAATACTTAGATAAACAATATCATCTGATAATCCTATTGGTGGCACAGAAACACATAAGACACATCCAAAAATAATCAAAAAATAAAAAACAAAAAATAAAATCTGACAGAGATGCCAAATGGAAAAAGGAAAAAAATATATTAAGGCCAAGATATAAAATAGCCTAAATGAGTAAATCTGGCAAGCAAATGTAGATGTGCACATTGTATAGCGGCCATCACTTAGGTCTAAGGCCTCTTTCACACTTCCGTTTTTTACAATCAGTCACAATCCGCCAGGTTTTGAAAAAAAACGGATCCTCAATTTTTTTTGAGGATCCGTTTTTTTCCCCATTGACTTGCATTAATGGCTGATTGTGACGGATTGCTGTCCGTTGCATCCGTTTTTTTTGAGGATCCGCCAAAAGTTGCTGTCCGTTACCATCCTCAAAGATTTCAAAACGGAGCTTGTAACGTTTCTTTCTCTGGCGGATCCTCCAGACACTGATTTAACCCGAAATTCTTTCTGGGTGCCGGACAAAAAAAAAAAATTCTCTCCCTCTCCCTCTCCCTCTCCCTCTCCCTCTCCCTCTCTCTCTCCTTCCCGGACAGCATTTCCTTTAAACTTCCTCGTTTGCAGGATCCGTCTGAAAACGGATCCTGTGCCATCCGTTGACATCAGTTAAGAACGGATCCGCTTGTCTGACTTTTTGGCGGATTTGAACTGATGCAAAAAAACTGAAGTGTGAAAGAGGCCTAAGCTGAATAATAGATATGAAAGCGCTAGAACCGCTAATAATGCGCAATAGATACATTTAAAAATTGAAAAGAATGTTTTGGCAGAAAACTGGGTAATATATACGTATGAGAACGCTGAAACCCTGATGGTATATACACAGCACATTGTAAACTCCATGAGAATAATATTGGTAGCACGCGCCTGTAAAGAGCTTATAATGAAGACGTCCAGCTGAAGCGCAGCGCTGACAATACAACAAGAAGTGTATACATGTTATAACTACAGAAACAAGTGTCCATGAGCTGTAAGCCTCCATAAGAGCAGAATAGTGGTGCAAGATGGAACGCAAAAAAATGACCGATGTATGACCACCAGTGTAGAACCCACATTTATACACAGGGCCAAGAAAGGGCACATATTGATGAAATAATTATAATATGCCCAAATTGGCCATAGATGTCACCGATTGTCAGTTAGAACATACATATAGAAACTATACTATTAGATGTACCAAAGCGTAAATATGTAATGATGCATAATGCAACATAGTAACATAGTTATTAAGGTTGAAGGGAGACTTTAAGTCCATCTAGTTCAACCCATATCCTATCCTAACTTGCCCTAACATGTTGATCTAGAGGAAGGCAAAAAACCCCATGTGGCAAACAGTAAGCTTCACATTGGGGAAAAAAATTCCTTCCCGACTCCACTTACGGCAATCAGACTAACTCCCTGGATCAACGCAATATCAAGGAAACTAGTGTATATCCCCTGTAATATTATACTTTTCAAGAAAGGCATCCAGTCCCTTCTTAAATGTTAGTAGGGAATCACTCATTACAACATCATATGGCAGAGAGTTCCATAGTCTCACTGCTCTTACAGTAAGGAATCCGCGTCTGTGAGTATGCTTAAACCTTCTTTCCTCCAGACGTAGAGGATGCCCCCTTGTCCCCGTCACAGGTCTAAGAGTAAAAAGATCATTAGGTCTTTGTACTGTCCCCGCATATATTTATACATTGTAATAAGATCACCCCTAAGAATAACCCCAGGTGTAATAACCTGTCTTGGTATTGCAGACCCCCTAGTTCCCTAATAACCTTGGTCGCTCTTCTCTGCACCCGCTCCAGTTCAGCTATGTCTTTCTTATACACCGGAAACCAGAACTGTACACAGTATTCTAAGTGTGGTCGCACTAGTGACTTATATAGAGGTAAAATTATGTTCTTCTCATGAGCATCTATGCCTCTTTTAATGCATCCCATTATTTTATTTGCCTTTGCAGCAGCTGCCTGACGCTGGCCACTAAATGTGAGTTTGTCGTGCACCCATACACCCAGGTCTTTTTCAGTGACTGTTTTGCCCAGTGTTTTACCATTAAGCACATAATTATGCATCTTGTTCGTTCTACCCAAGTGCATGACCTTACATTTATCCCCATTAAAGCTCATTTGCCATTTATCAGCCCAAGCTTCTAGTTTACATAAATCCTCCTGTAATATAAAATTGTCTTCCTCTGTATTGATTACTCTGCAGAGTTTAGTGTCATCTGCAAATATTGAAATTCTACTCTCTATGCCCCCAACAAGGTCATTAATAAATATGTTAAAAAGAAGCGGGCCCAAAACTGACCCCTGTGGTACCCCACTGCTAACCGTGACCCAGTCCGAGTGTGCTCTATTAATAACCACCCTTTGTTTCCTATCCCTGAGCCAGCTCTTAACCCAATTACACATATTTTCCCCTATCCCCATTGTTCTCATTTTATGTATCAACCTTTTGTGTGGCACCGTATCAAAAGCTTTTGAAAAGTCCATGTACACCTCGTCCACTGCATTCCCTTGGTCCAGTCCTGGACTTACCTCTTCAGAAAAGCTTATCAGATTAGTCTGACAGGAACGGTCCCTTGTAAACCCATGTTGATATTGGGTCATGAGGTTATTCTTCTCCAGATACTCCAGTATAGTATCTCTTAGAAAACCCTCCAGGATTATACCCACAGTTGAAGTTAAACTTACTGGCCTATAATTTCCAAGTTCAGTTTTTGTCCCCTTTTTGAATATTGGCACCACATTTGCTATACTCCAGTCCTGTGGTACAGACCCTGTTATAATGGAATCTTTAAAGATTAAAAATAATGGTCTATCTATGACTGTGCTTAATTCCTGCAGTACTCGGGGGTGTATCCCATCCAGGCCCGGGGATTTGTCAATTTTAGTGATTCTTAGATGCCGCCGTACTTCCTGCTGGGTTAAGCAGGTGACATTTAATGGAGAATTTTTATCACTGATCATGATATCCATCATGGGATTTTCCTGTGTAAATACTGTTGAAAAAAAGTCATTTAGCATATTGGCTTTTTCCTCATCCTCGTCCACCATTTCACCCAGACTATTTTTAAGGGGGCCAACACTATCATTTTTTAGTTTCTTACTATTTATGTAGTTAAAGAATATTTTGGGATTATTTTTACTTTCTCTGGCAATGAGTCTCTCTGTCTCAATCTTTGCTGCTTTGATTTGCTTTTTACAGAATTTATTTAATCTTCTGTCTTTAGTTAATGCCTCATCACTACCTAATTGCTTTAATTCTCTAAATGCTTTATTTTTATCTCTTATTGCGCCCCTTGCTGCACTATATAGCCATAGTGGTTTCCTCCTATTTCTCGCATGTTTATTCCCATATGGTATTGTTGAGGTAGGGCTAAATTAACCCTTCACGGTTGATCCAGTGATTTCCAAATTAGTTCACAGGATGTTGCTAACAACTGAGAATGACCACACGGAGACGGGGGTCTCTGTATGGGAGGATCAAAGCAGACCACTAACTACGTTTATTGAATCTCACATTACATAGCATTCTGCTTAATTATGCAAAGTATACAGCTACCAATAGAATCGTAATACATTTAAGCCAATTGTATTGCAAGAAAATCTGAATATGTCCCTAGCTGTGTGATGTAGATAATAGAACAATAGCGCATTCTTTTAGGGTCTCATCTCATATCTCATATCTTGTACAAGCTGGAACAGTCTGGTTTCATAACAACTGTGAACTTTCATCTAGTTAAGTTACAAAATTTAATTCGTAAACAACAAAATGGCGTCGCAAGCACAAAAATGGATCCTGGAGAACAAGATGTCCTGTACATCTGAATACTGTACTTCACAATTGCCCCCTAGATAAATTTTGTTAACACATATGCAGCATCAGAGGTGCTATCCCAAGCTAACAGCTTGAGGGGTACTGGTCTTCACATGACTGATGCCGTGTTACCAGTCATGGCTGTTGCGGCGCACCCGTCCTCCCCTGTATACTTCAATTCATGATTAACAACTTTTGATGACGGTGGTGGGGATCTTTTGTAGGTAGCCATGCGCTTGGCTTCAACATCTTCATCAAGTAGCCTTTTGAGATCGGTGCAGAGAAGAGCAGGGGCGATGACACCTTTGGTATCATCATTAGCTGTCTTAGTGCAGAATTTCCTAATACATACAGGAATACACCAAAGAACAAGTTTTAGTATCACATATACAACAAGGATACAGGCAGCAACGTGTAACAAGCTCTGTAAGATCCCAGCTACCCAGCCCCCAATTCCCTTAAACCAATTGGCTGGATTAAGAAAAGAGAAGGAGTCTGACCACCAACTGTCCTAAGTACGATCATTGTCTTTATCATATTGATCTCTGAGTCATTGAATATCTTCTAACTTTAACTTCAACTTCATAGTACTGTTAGGATCTATATAATGACAGCAAGCGGGTCCAGTGACCTGACACTTACCACCTTGTGCTGCTGTTAACTAGTCCAGCACTATAGGATGTTGATTAGTGACTATAAGAAGTTCATTTTGGACAGCAGCAGTAGTGTTAAGTGTATCCAATATATCCCAAATTTCATCATCTAGATAGTCTGTGGCCCTAACCAATTTATCCCACATTTGTGTAATCATAGGGTAAATCAAAATGGAACTGACAACTTTATTGGCCACACTCATCTGCACTATATGTGGTCTCCCTGAAGGGCGGGGTGAATTGTCCGCAGCTCTTTTGTATAATGTATGTTTGGGTATAGCCTGTGTATCCAACTGGTTGTTCGGAATAACAAAGATAGCCGGGGTCAAGCGACCCAGAGTATAAGTACCTCTTACCCCTACTGGCAACCATTTATAAGCATTGTCTCCACTTACCCAGAACATGTCATCCGGTAAATCCCATAGGGCTGAATGTTGCAGTACCAATCTATGAGCTAAGTCTATGAACGCAGATGCATTCTGAAGCATACACCAAGCTGGAGATTGTCCTAAAGGACTACAATAACCTACATCGGGATTTCCACAAGTGGGGGTTCCTGGCACACATCCAGAGGACTCATTTCAAGATATATTGCCAGGAATACTGGCACAGGTTTCGTTAGAACCCTGGGGAAACAAATTAGAAAATTCCCATGACGTATTATGCAATCTTCTTTCTAGCAACATTGGTTTGAAGGCGTCAGTAGAGTGTGAAGTTGCATTGAAACTGACTTGTAAACCATACATTGGAACTTGCCATAGATTGGTTAGACTAGTCTTATTCTTAAGGCCCCGACTCACTAAGCGATCTCGGTAGCGAGATTGCTGCTGAGTCACAACTTTTGTGACGTAACAGCGATCTCACCAGCGAGATCGCTGTGTGTGACAGCGATCAGCGAGCGGCCCCCCTGCCAGTATCGCTGATCGCTGGAAGAAACCTCTGGACATTTCTTTGGTCGCTGGTCTCCCGCTGGCCAGAACGCATCGCTGCGTGTGACAGGCGGGAGACCAGCGATAAAATAATAAAAAAAATAAAAAATATAGTTATTCTCCCCTTCCGACGTCCCGTTCAGCCATCCTGCCTCTCTCCACGCTCCGGTCCCAGTGATCCTTTGCACGAATGACCGCGAGACTTTGTTAGCCCTCGAGACCGTGACATCTCGCTGTCATTCGTGCAAAGGATCACTGGGACCAGAGCGTGGAGAGAGGCAGGATGGCTGTGCGGGACGTCGGAAGGTGAGAATAACTATATTTTTTATTTTGATTCTATTTTTTACAGCGATGGCAAGCGATTCCGGGCGCTCGGCATCGCTGTGCTGATCGCTGGTGAAGCTGTCTGTGTGACAGCTCACCAGCGATCACATAGCGACTTACTAGCGATCCTGACACCTTGATATCGGTGTCGGGATCGCTGGTAAGTCACTTAGTGTGACGGGGCCTTTAGGGACCCAAGCCCCTCCTTTGTAGGCCAAATATTGAAGTTGGGTATTGCTTCCTGAAAGATTACCTTGTCACCAGGGGTATCCCACCCATCCCACAATAGGTATACCAACAGTTAAATTCCATAACTTAGCATTATCTGTGGCATTATTAGCGAGTGTGTCAGAGCAGTCAGTCCAAGCAAATAACTCCTCAGGTGGAACAAGGATAGCCAAAAAGGGGATGCTTGTGTCTGACACTGGTGAATACGTGCAGATCCAACAGTCTGCCAGAGACTGGGAATTGTCCAACAAATCTCTCAGTAATTTTTCATGATGTTGTATAAACTTATTATTCAAGGACGTTGGGGAATTTAGGCTGTCCCATGTGGTTACCAATAGTAATATGGAAAATGCGAAAGACCAGAACATTATGCCCCCTTATTTGCTATTGGCTTGTTTAACCAGCCTGCAGTGCGATGCGTGAATCCAAGTCGGTCTTCCTTCTATTTTCACTGATGTATGGGTGATGAGGAGGACTTGATAGGGACCGTCATACAAGGGTACTAGTCCGTGCTTTCTGACATGCCTCTTCACGACTACCAAATCACCAGGCTTCAGGTTATGACAGGTGTCGGTTTCTGCTGAATCTGGAAGAGAAGAAGAAACTAGAGCATGGGTGCTAGCAAGATTTTTACTAAGCTGAATAACACATTGAACAGCACGGTCAGTTTCTTCTGATAACTGCTGAGGCTGGAAGTTTGCAACTGGGGGCCTAGTACCAAACAATATCTCATATGGGGACAGGCCATGTTTTACAGTAGGGGTAGTATGAATGTGGTATAGTACAATGGGTATAAGCTCTGGCCATGGAGCCGTAGTCTCCTGCATCATTTTGGTCAATCGTCCCTTCAGTGTGCCGTTCAGCCTCTCAACTTTCCCACTGGATTGTGGGTGGTACGGAGTATGGAGGGCTACTGTGGATCCAAGCATTGTCAGAACTTCCTGGTACACATGAGAAGAAAAGGCCGGACCATGATCACTTTCAACAACTTCTGGAACCCCATATCTGCATATGACTTCCATCACCAGTTTCTTCGCTGTGGTTTTTGCAGTCATGTTGGTAACAGGGAATGCTTCCGGCCAACTGGAGAACATGTCAATAACAACCAAACAGTATTCATACCTTCCAGACTTAGGCAACGTGATATGGTCCACCTGGAGCCTTTGGAAAGGATAGTCGGGCTTAGCAAGATGCTTCGGGGATACACGTTGAAGTTGACCGGGATTACAAGTCTGACAGATATTACAGGCACGGTTGAGCGCTGTCAACACTGTGGAAATTCCTGGGGCCCAGTAAAATTTTTGCACCAGTGCGAGGGCCTGATTCTTTCCTCGATGTGTAGGTCCATGTGCCCATGTGGCAATAGCAGGGTACATCCCCTTAGGGAGACACACGAGTTGGTCCTTTTTCCAGAGACCATTATCCATACGTGCCCCATCAGTCTTCCATTGCTTCACCTCTTCCTTTGGAAACATTCTCTGCATCGTCATTAAGCAGTCTCGTGGGGTCCGACAGAAAACTTCAGTCTGTTGTAGATCATCAGGTTCTTGTAGGGTCAGTGCTTCTTGTAACTGTTTACGCTGAGAGCGTGTGGTCACCATAGCTAGTATGGTTGGTTCAACGGGTAAAAGAGCAGCGGCTTTTGCTTGCATATCCGCAAATGTGTTGCCAACAGTCTGTGGTCTGGTCCTAGGACCGTGCGCCTCAACTTTGATAATGGCCACCTGAGTAGGTAATTTGATCGAGTCCATGAGGGTTTTAACAGCTTCAGCATTTTTCACTGGGGTTCTGGCAGTAGTAATAAACCCTCGATTGGCCCATAGAGCCCCAAAATCATGAGCAATACCAAATGCATACCGTGAGTCCGTGTATATATTAGCCCGTCTGTTCTTGGCCAAAGTACATGCAGTAGACAGAGCCTGGAGTTCTGCTTCTTGTGCTGACTGTGAGGGCGGGAGTGCAGCTGCGTGCTCTACAGTGTCCTCTGTGGTAACAGCATATCCCGTGTGGAATCTACCAAACTCGTCAGCATATCTTGAACCATCCGTGTATGACACCAGATCAGGATCTGGGAGTGGATTCTCACTGACATTTGGTGGAGTAGCTGTTTCTTCAGTCAAAAGTTGGGAACAATCATGTTGGAGAAAATCCCCATCACTGCCATCTTTCTTGGGGACCGGCAGTAAAGTAGCAGGGTTGATTGTTGTACAGCGATGCAACTTGACATAATCAGGCAAAAGGAGTGAACACTGCAGCCGTAAGTGTCGTTGCACAGTCAAATGTCTTGGTTGCTGCAGTGTCAGTATTGCTGCAATATCATGCGGGGCAAAAATGTGCGTTTCATGTCCAAGAATTATGTCTGCAGTCTTGTCAAGCAACGAGTGAGTGGCGTGAACTGCCCTCATGCAACTTGGTGATGCTCAGGCCACTGGGTCGAGGCGGGCCGAATAATAGCCCACTGGTCGTTGCCTATTGCCATGTGATTGCGTAAGTAACCCTGCTGCGTGTCCTTCATTCTCAGACACATACAAATGGAACGGTCAAGTATAGTCTGGGATGCCCAAGGCAGGGGCGGAAGCAATAAGCCGCTTCAACTCAGAGAAGGCATAATGAAGGCTTTCCATGCAAACCGGTGATCTTTCCTTGTAGCTCATTATGCCGTCTTTGAAAGGCGTTGTAAAGAGGTTGCATTATGCGGGATGCATCCGGTATCCGCTGACGACAGTAGGTACATAGTCCAAGAAAACGCTGGAGTTCAGTTTCATCTTTGGGTCTTTGGGAAAAGGAAGGGAGCTGACAGCTATTTTTCTTTCTTCTGTGAGGTGTCTGACACCCTGAAGGAGACAGTGACCCAAGGATATCACTTGACCAAGGCAGAACTGAAGTTTCGAGGCCGAAACCCGACAGTTCAGTGCTGCCAGTGTCATGATCCAGGACGGGGTTTCGCTTTGGCCCGTCCTGGTTAGACTGTGGGTTAATTGTGCTGCCTCTCTCTGGCAGAGGGCGGCTATTTAATGCTCACTGGACCTGGGTCCGGTGTCAGTTATACCCCTGCCCTTGGCTGAGTTAAGTGACCTCTTGTATACGTGTGCCTTGTGCCTGATAACTTGTTGCTTGTTTGGTTGTGATCTGGTTCTGTCCCTGTTACGAGTTCTGCCTGACCCTCTTGTACCGCACCATCCTCTCGTGTATGACCCTCTGCTTATGACTCGACTGCTCTCTGCTCGTCCCTTTTGTACCGCACCGCCCTCTTGTGTATGACCTTTGGCTTCGTCTGACCTCCCATCTGCTTGTCCCTCCTGTACCTCGTTCGCCCGTCTTGTGTATGATCTCTGGTTTGCCCGACTCTGAGTGTTCTTCCATCTTAGCTAGCAGGACGCTAAGCCCCACCCCTTGTGGTCACATGACCGTAGGTCCCGTGCCTGCTTGCTAATACTTCAGCGTTCAGGTCCTGTGCATCTGTACTTTCCAGCTGTTACTGTCCCCTGGACCCCTACAGCACTGGTGAGTCCCTGCTCAGCGAGGGCTGTACGCCGGCGCTGTCAGGATTCTGACAGCCAGATGCTTGAGTAGACTAACAGTGGCAGAAATGGCTTCCTGCTCCGTCCATGCACACAACAAAAGATCATCCACATACTGAAGCAGCGTAACCTGGGAGTGATCTAACTGCCAGGGCAAGAGCCACTCGCTCATGTTTTTTGCAAACTGGTTGGGACTGTTTTGGGCCCCTTGTGGCATAACTGTCCATGTTAACTGTCATCCCTGATAAGTGTGATAAGTGAATGCAAATAGAAACAGGCAATCTGGGTGTAACGGAATGCTAAAGAAGGCGTTGGTAAGGTCGATGACTGTAAACCAAGCAGCATCCTGGGGTATTTGGGACAAAAGAGTATGTGGATTAGGCACCACTGGAGTTTCCAGAACAGTAGCTGCATTAACTGCCTTAGATCTTGTACCAGCCGGTACACAGGGGGCTGGCCAGGTGGGGTATTTTTCTTATTTTCTTAACAGGAAACAAGGGTGTATTACACTGAGAAACACAGGGTACCAGAGCACCATTATCAAGTAACATTTGTATTTGTTCCTGAAGGCCCCGCTCCTGATCATGTTTCAAAGGATATTGATGGCTTTGGGAAAAGGGGCACCAGGTTTGAGAAGCACTTTTACTGGTTCTACAGGCATTTTCCCTATATCATTTGGCCCTTTTGACCAAAGTTTTGATGGTATCTCTGAGAGGTATGGGGTGAGGCTTTGATCCTCAGGCAATATTGGGGGTGGATCTGGGCCTATCAGGGCCATCCTGACTGTGGGAAGGGCATGCAAAATACAGATTTCCTCACTGTCTTCATCTGCATAGGGGTTATGTAACATAAGAACCATCCGACCATCATCTTGGAATTGTATTCTGGAGAGGAACTGTGATAATAAATCTGCCCCCAGTAAATTTACTGGACATATGGGAGAGATTACGAACTGAGCAGTAACCTCGGGGAAGGGTCCCACAGGGATGGGTTTTGTAAGAGTATGTTTATTGGGTCTGCCATCTACTCCAATTAAAACAAGCTCTTGATCTGAGAATTGAATAGGGATATCAGTAGGTACATGTGATGATTTGATTATAGAATTGGCCGCCCAAGATTTTTTTATTATTATTACTCATCATGAACCCAAAAAGAAGAAAAACACATGGTGCTGTGAATGACCAAACTAGGTGCCGTGAATAGTTGGTTGGTCATTCACAGCACCATGTGTTTTTCTTCTTTTTGGGTTCATGATGAGTAATAATAATAAAAAATCTTGGTCACAAGTCGGTATAAAACCATGTATCTGCTCATTGTTTCTTTCTCTCTTTTTTACAACAATGAATGAATTCTTATTATGTATGTTGGATATCACTAACTTTCAACTATTTAGAATTTCTAATCTTAACCCACATTTCTTTCTGTGGGTTTATTTGGCTCTATTTGCCTTGTCCTCAAATCTAGGGTGTGTGTGTGTGTGTGTGTGTGTGTGTGTGTATATATATATATATATATATATATATATATATACATTGTTTTATGTATACCTGTCTATACAGATGGAGTAGCCCATAATGTGGCTTTTTGGAACTTTGGTCCTGCTGGCTCTATTATATATTTCCTAGCAAATCCGTGTGCAATCTTTGCATACACACATTATCACGTAGCAGTGGACGCCATTTGCCGTCTTTTCTGCTTGAGTATTATGGTATCTAACTCAGCCTATGTACAACTAATTGGCTTATGATGATATATGTGTTACAATATACAAATACTTAGACTGTTGCATTATGCATCATTACATATTTACGCTTTGGTACATCTAATAGTATAGTTTCTATATGTATGTTCTAACTAACAATCGGTGACATCTATGGCCAATTTGGGCATATTATAATTATTTCATCAATATGTGCCCTTTCTTGGCCCTGTGTATAAATGTGGGTTCTACACTGGTGGTCATACATCGGTCATTTTTTTGCGTTCCATCTTGCACCACTATTCTGCTCTTATGGAGGCTTACAGCTCATGGACACTTGTTTCTGTAGTTATAACATGTATACACTTCTTGTTGTATTGTCAGCGCTGCGCTTCAGCTGGACGTCTTCATTATAAGCTCTTTACAGGCGCATGCTACCAATATTATTCTCATGGAGTTTACAATGTGCTGTGTATATACCATCAGGGTTTCAGCGTTCTCATACGTATATATTACCCAGTTTTCTGCCAAAACATTCTTTTCAATTTTTAAATGTATCTATTGCGCATTATTAGCGGTTCTAGCGCTTTCATATCTATCATTCAGCTTAGACCTAAGTGATGGCCGCTATACAATGTGGACATCTACATTTGCTTGCCAGATTTACTCATTTAGGCTTTTTTATATCTTGGCCTTAATATATTTTTTTTCCTTTTTCCATTTGGCATCTCTGTCACATTTTATTTATTTTTTATTTTTTGATTATTTTTGGATGTGTCTTATGTGTTTCTGTGCCACCAATAGGATTATCAGATGATATTGTTTATCTAAGTATTTGCTTATTAGTCCTGAGTCATTTTCCCAGATTTGTCGTTATTTATAAGTGTAAAAAATATCTTTAAAAACTATCTCTATGACCTCTCATTCATTCTTGGTATGTCTGGTTGTAATGTTCTGTTGAATCAAAAAGGTCTTCTACCATTGTTGATTATATGTCTGTGTATCCTTCTCTTTGCAAACTCTGTTTGACTGGCCCATGCCCTCTTCTTGTATAGCACAAATGCACTCACTGCGATAGAGCTTGATTATGTGGTCTGCGCATGCGCTGCCTGACGGGCTCACATCTTCCCCTGTTACAGGGTAAATGCTTTTACTATGATAAGACGCCTGCGCAGGCGCCGATTGTTTGATCTAGCGCATGCGCTGTGTGACAAGATGTGAATGCGACGTCTGTGTAAGCGCCTACTATTGGATCTAGCGCATGCGCTGTGTAACAAACTTGCCCAGTTTTATCAACAGCTCTGGAGATGCGGACAAGATGGCCGCAGCCGCGCGATTTCCCTGGCGTTTCAATGCAGTAAGGCTCTCTTAAATGTAATTATGCTGCATATGTGCTCTCTGCAGAAATACAATTGGCACACACTGATGTTCAGCGCTTTATCCTCCCTTGAGAAAGCCACTTGGGTAGTGGCGATACGCGTGGGGTGTGCTCCCCCACCATTCCATCCCACACCGGCACCAGGCACTTTATTTCTCTTCATGCACCTTCATGCTCTCAGGAGCCTTGATCGATCTGGCCGCCAATCTTCTTTCTCTGCTGGGAATATGCTGTGATTGCTGCATTTATTGAGTGGCACATAGGCCTTTTTATGCAGGATTAGTGTTGCATTTTTTGCATGGTGCTGTGAGCAGCCTTACTGATAGTGTGCAGGTCTCTTTATCATGTATATGATATTGTGTCATTATTTATCGTTGTATACTAAGTGTATGGAGTGCACGTTGCTTTAATACATGTGTTCCTACCTGTGGGATTTTGAATGTGGGAGGGTCATTGTATCATAACCATATGACATGACTGCTTTGCATTTCTTGTATGTTTTTATGGGTCTAGTGTTGTTCATGTCTCTGCCTTTTCTGATGAATAAAATTATTTTTCTCTACTATATGATTTATAAGTGTGGTGTTCCCTTTTTATGGGCAAGTCGCTTTTTTGCACCTCTTATTGTTTAACTGACATGCCCTCGGTGAACCCCTTCCTCTTTCTATTATAGTTCAGCGGCGCCCTCCTTTTTCTGATTGTCCAACAACAGACAATAATATAATGTCCAGAATCAGCACAAGAGAGGTGATACTGTGCAGTGTATATATACAGGACAGGAGGAGTGGTACTGTGCAGTGTATATATACAGGACAGGAGGAGTGGTACTGTGCAGTGTATATATACAGGACAGGAGGAGTGGTACTGTGCAGTGTATATATACAGGACAGGAGGAGTGGTACTGTGCAGTGTATATATACAGGAGGAGTGGTACTGTGCAGTGTATATATACAGGACAGGAGGAGTGGTACTGTGCAGTGTATATATACAGGAGGAGTGGTACTGTGCAGTGTATATATACAGGAGGAGTGGTACTGTACAGTGTATATATATACAGGAGGAGTGGTGCTGTGCAGTGTATATATACAGGAGGAGTGGTACTGTGCAGTGTATATATACAGGAGGAGTGGTACTGTGCAGTGTATATATACAGGAGGAGTGGTACTGTGCAGTGTATATATACAGGACAGGAGGAGTGGTACTGTGCAGTGTATATATACAGGACAGGAGGAGTGGTACTGTGCAGTGTATATATACAGGAGGAGTGGTACTGTGCAGTGTATATATACAGGACAGGAGGAGTGGTACTGTGCAGTGTATATATACAGGAGGAGTGGTACTGTGCAGTGTATATATACAGGAGAAGTGGTACTGTGCAGTGTATATATACAGGAGGAGTGGTACTGTGCAGTGTATATATACAGGAGGAGTGGTACTGTGCAATGTATATATACATGAGGAGTGGTACTGTGCAGTGTATATATACAGGAGGAGCGGTACTGTGCAGTGTATATACAGAAGGAGTGGTACTGTGCATTGTATATATACAGGACAGGAGGAGTGGTACTGTGCAGTGTATATATACAGGAGGAGTGGTACTGTGCAGTGTGTATATACAGGAGGAGTGGTACTGTGCAGTGTGTATATACAGGAGGAGTGGTACTGTGCAGTGTGTATATACAGGAGGAGCGGTACTGTGCAGTGTATATATACAGGAGGAGCGGTACTGTGCAGTGTATATACACAGGAGGAGTGGTACTGTGCAGTGTATATATACAGGAGGAGTGGTACTGTGCAGTGTATATATACAGGAGGAGTGGTACTGTGCAGTGTATATATACAGAGGAGTGCTACTGTGCAGGGTATATATACAGGAGGCGCGGTACTGTGCAGTGTATATATACAGGATGAGTGGTACTGTGCAGTGTATATATACAGGAGGAGCGGTACTGTGCAGTGTTTATATACAGGAGGAGTGGTACTGTGCAGTGTATATATACAGGAGTAGTGGTACTGTGCAGTGTATATATACAGGACAGGAGGAGTGGTACTGTGCAGTGTATATATACAGGAGTAGTGGTACTGTGCAGTGTATATATACAGGACAGGAGGAGTGGTACTGTGCAGTGTATATATACAGGACAGGAGGAGTGGTACTGTGCAGTGCATATATACAGGAGGAGTGGTACTGTGCAGTGTATATATACAGGAGGAGCGGTACTGTGCAGTGTATATATACAGGAGGAGTGGTACTGTGCAGTGTATATATACAGGAGGAGTGGTACTGTGCAGTGTATATATACAGGAGGAGTGGTACTGTGCAGTGTATATATACAGGAGGAGTGGTACTGTGCAGTGTATATATACAGGAGGGGTGGTACTGTGCAGTGTATATATATACAGGAGGAGTGGTACTGTGCAGTGTATATATACAGGAGGAGCGGTACTGTGCAGTGTATATATACAGGAGGAGTGGTACTGTGCAGTGTATATATACAGGAGGAGTGGTACTGTGCAGTGTATATATACAGGAGGAGTGGTGCTGTGCAGTGTATATATACAGGAGTAGTGGTACTGTGCAGTGTATATATACAGGACAGGAGGAGTGGTACTGTGCAGTGTATATATACAGGAGTAGTGGTACTGTGCAGTGTATATATACAGGACAGGAGGAGTGGTACTGTGCAGTGTATATATACAGGACAGGAGGAGTGGTACTGTGCAGTGCATATATACAGGAGGAGTGGTACTGTGCAGTGTATATATACAGGAGGAGTGGTACTGTGCAGTGTATATATACAGGAGGCGCGGTACTGTGCAGTGTATATATACAGGAAGAGTGGTACTGTGCAGTGTATATATACAGGAGGAGCGGTACTGTGCAGTGTATTTATACAGGAGGAGTGGTACTGCGCAGTGTATATATACAGGAGGAGTGGTACTGTGCAGTGTATATATACAGGAGGAGTGGTACTGCGCAGTGTATATATACAGGAGGAGTGGTACTGTGCAGTGTATATATACAGGAGGAGTGGTACTGTGCAGTGTATATATACAGGAGGAGTGGTACTGTGCAGTGTATATATACAGGAGGAGTGGTACTGTGCAGTGTATATATATACAGGAGGAGTGGTATTGTGCAGTGTATATATATACAGGAGGAGTGGTGCTGTGCAGTGTATATATATACAGGAGGAGTGGTGCTGTGCAGTGTATATATATACAGGAGGAGTGGTACTGTGCAGTGTATATATACAGGAGTGGTACTGTGCAGTGTATATATACAGGAGGAGTGGTACTGTGCAGTGTATATATATACAGGAGGAGTGGTACTGTGCAGTGTATATATATACAGGAGGAGTGGTACTGTGCAGTGTATATATACAGGAGGAGTGGTACTGTGCAGTGTATATAGATTCAATGATTCAAAGAAGCTTTATTGGCAGGACTAAATACACATTAGTTTTGCCAAAGCAGGTGTACAGAAGGGGATAGGGACTGTAGGGATGTTGGGAAGGGGCTGTAGGAAAGGTGAATGGGGCAGATCCAGGATGGGGCTATAGAAGTCCATGGCATAGGGAAGGTGGATGGGGGCATGGGGGCAGATCCAGGATGAGGCTATAGAAGTCCATGGCATAGGGAAGGTGAATGGGTGGATGGGGCAGATCCAGGCTGGGGCCCATAGAAGTCCATGGCATATCATAGTTCTCTTTCTCGCAATCTATGACATTCGCTCACATATTGCGCTGCTATCTCCACTGCTCTCTCTTCTTCCCCTAGCAGAATATATGTTTTCTCTTCCTCCTTCATGGTGGTGAAATCCGGGAAGAGATGTGAGAGTCTCCTGAAGTGAGTGTCCCTCACTGCTGAGTACTTGGAGCAGTGTAGCAGGAAGTGGGTCTCATCCTCCAGGGCCTCCTGACCACAGTGTTGGCACAGTCTTTCCTCCCTGGGCTTGTAGCTCTGCCTGTGTCTGTAGGATTCGATGGCCAGACTGTGGGCACTGAGTCTATACCGGCTCAGGATCTTGCGGTCTTTGGGGTCCGGGAGTTTCTCCAGGTATGGAGCCAGTCTGTAGTCTCTCTGTAGACTCCGGTACATGGTCAGTTTCTGTGAGCTGATGATGTCGTTCTTCCAGTCACTTACGTACCTCTCCTGGCCTTCGTCTACCATCTTCCTGATTCCGGCTTTTGTCAGTTTGTTGTGATTGGTGTTCTGGTCAGGTTGGGTTTGGGTGGGCTGTTCCGAGGATCCTGGTTTTTCTCTTTCACCTACATGTGTCAGGGCTTTATGGTGATGGGAGCTTGGATTGCTCCTACGTAGGTGAGCCCGGAATGACAGTGCCCTCTTTAGAACCGTTAGGTGTAGAGGGAATCTGCCCAGCTCGGCCCGGCAAGCACTGTTGGAGGTGCTTCGATGGACTTGGAGAAGGTGCTTGCAGAATTCCAGGTGGAATATTTCTGTTGGGCTTGAATCCCACCTTGACCAGTCTGGGTAGGTGTGAGGACCCCAGACTTCGCTGCCATACAGGAGGATTGGGGCGATGATAGAATCGAAGATTTTTAACCAGACCCTCACTGGTGGCTTTAGATGGTAGAGTTTCCTTAGGATGGCATAGAAGGTTTTGCATGCCTTGTCTTTCAGGGTCTCTATGGCTTGTTTGAAGCTCCCTGATCGGTGAATCTCTAGGCCCAGATAGGTATATTTGTCCGTTCCTGTAAGGGCGCAGTTGTTGAGGATAAATGAAGGGTGCTGGTCTGATTTTCTCTTTCTCTTCTGGAACACCATGATGTTGGTTTTCTTTAGGTTGACCGGTAGAGCCCAGGTGGAGCTGAATTTCTCTAAGATTTTCAGGTTGTCTTGGAGGCCTTTCTCGGTTGGTGACAGAAGCAGCAAGTCATCTGCATACAGCAGGAATTTCACCTGCGCATCGTGGAGGGTGAGACCTGGTGCTGTGGAAGATTCCAGAGCGGTAGCCAGCTCATTGATGTAAATGTTGAAGAGCGTTGGGCTTAGGCTGCAGCCTTGTCTGACTCCCCGGCTCTGCTGGAAATAAGCCGTTCTTCTGCCGTTCACACTCACACTGCAGAGGTTCTCGGTGTAGGAGCTTTTGATAACATCATAGGTCTTTCCTCCTATTCCGCTCTCCAGCAGTTTCAGGAATAAGCCTGGGTGCCACACCGAATCAAAGGCCTTTTTAAAGTCCACGAAACAGGCGTATATCTTCCCGTTCTTTGTATTGTGGACGTGGCTCTGAATGAGGCTGTGCAGGGTGTAGATGTGGTCGGTAGTGCGGTGGTTTGGCATGAACCCTGCTTGGCTCTTGCTGAGGACGTTGTGCTCGGTGAGGAAACTGAGGATCCTCTTGTTCAGGATGCTGTTGAACAGTTTTCCCAGGTTGCTGCTGACACATAATCCTCTGTAGTTGGCTGGGTCATACCTGTCCCCATTCTTGTGGATGGGTGTGATGAGGCCTTGATTCCAGGTACGAGGGAAGTAGCCGGCACTTAGCACAATATTGAAGAGTTTAACCATTGCGGCCTGTATTTCTGGTGGGCTGTACTTCAGCATTTCTGGTAGGATTCCATCCAGGCCACCGGCTTTTCTACATCTTATGGAAGAGATTCTCTCTGCTACTTCCTGTAATGTAATAGATGCATCCACGGGGTTTTTGAAATTTTTTACTTTTTGCTCCATTGCTTTTAGTTTTGCCATTATGTTTTCCTGTTCTTGGCTTAGTTCTTCCTTTGGAATGTCTTTATAGAGGTCTCTGAAGTACTGGAGCCAGATGTTGCCATTTTGGATATGGATGTTGTTTTTCTTGTCTTTTGTGCCCATGTGGTTCCATAGTTCCCAGAAGGAGTTGTTTTGGAGGGCGTCTTGGAGTTGGTTAAGTTCGGTGGAGATGTAACTCTGCTTCTTCCTCCTGAGGATGGTTTTGTACTGCCTTTGTATGGTTTCATAGGCTTCCCTCAGACCCGGGTGGTTGGGGTCTCTGTGTTTCTTGTTTGAGGCTGTTCTCAGGGTCTTCCGTACGGCTTTTCATTCTCTGTCAAACCATCCATTGATCTGTTTTTCTTTTGGTCTCTTGTAGTTGACTTTTTTAAGGTCGGACAGTCTGGCCATTGCATAGAATATATTGTTGAGGTCTTTTGCAGCTTGACTCACTCCCTTTGGGTTAGGCTGGTACTCGTAGTTGTAGAAGTGGTGGAGCATCCGCTGTATTTTTCTGGTCTGCTGGGAACCTCTTTATACTTTAATGCCGACGTTTTGTGCCATTTATAGGATGGAGGCCGGGTGAAGAGGCCGCTCTGCTGTGGCTTTTGAGTGGATGGTTTCTCTGTAGATTTCAGGTACAGAAGAAGTTGGTTGTGGTCTGACAGGTGCGTTTGTGGGGAGACTATGAAGGCGCTGATATTTGCCAGGTTCATATCTGTAATGGCATAATCTACAACACTCCTCCCTACATGGGAGTTTAGTGTGCACCTCCCTAAGGAGTCTCCTTTGGTTCGTCCGTTAAGAATATGAAGTCCTAAACTTCTGCATACGTTCAGGAGCTTTTTACCACTTTTGTTGACTGTACTGTCATAGCTGTTTCTCTCTGTGACTACTGAGTCTTGGCCATTATTCTCTGCTCCAAATATGTAGATGTTCCCATCCGTGGTCAGGAAGTCGTTTTCTCTCCCTGTTCTTGCATTGAGGTCTCCAAAGATGAGAACTTTGCCCAGGCCCTGATAGTGGGCGGCTTCTCTTTGTAAGATCTCGAAGCAGTCTGGATTGAAGTAGGGTGACTCTGGCGGTGGTATATAGGTGGCGCAGAGATAGACATCAGACTGAGAGGTGAGGATGGAGCTGCTGATCCTGATCCATATGTGGCTGCCTCCTCTCTTCACCGCTTTGATGTACTGGTGGAGCTCCTCTTTATGCCAGATCAGTATTCCTCCTGAGCTCCGGCCCTGTTTGATGTTTTTATTTTTCAGGGCAGGGACCGAGATTTCCCTGTATCCGATGGGCACCAGAGATTCGTCTTCGGCTCTGGTCCATGTTTCCAGGAGGATCTGAATGTCTATATTTCTCAGTCTTTGTATAAAGTCAGGGTCATTTGTTTTACATCCAAAGGCCGAGGTGTTGAGACCCTGAATATTCCAGCTGCTGATTGTAAGTGAGGTCATTTTTTTTTTTTATATATATCTTGGGTGTATATACCTTGTAATGAGTATGACTGTGTAGGACACACCGGATCTCTGACTGGTTTATTAATGGTGGTGTTTCCGTCCAGTCACATTAGTTTCCTGCACACTGTGTTGAGTAGAGTCTTTATCTCCTCCATATCTCTGCTCTGTATATCTCTGCTCTGTATGCCTCTGTTTCGCATGTCTCTGTGTGAGGTTGGTGAACTCCTCCATGGTGGTCTCCTCCTCTGATTGTCCAATTTTGTGTGAGGGTGTATGTTTTCAGCTTCCTTTGATATAATTGTTGTTTCTTTCCTTCTTATTGTCGGGGGTCTTTTCATGGGATTCTGGTTGGTGTTGGCTCCAGGCCTAGGGTGGTCTCTGTTTAGTACAATGTCCTTCAGCTCTTTGGCCAGAAGGCTGACCCCTGATTTGTCATAGAGGTGATGGTGATTTATGGAGGGGTGTTGGGCCAGAATCGGAGTGGTACTGTGCAGTGTATATATACAGGAGGAGTGGTACTGTGCAGTGTATATATACAGGAGGAGTGGTACTGTGCAGTGTATATATACAAGAGGAGTGGTACTGTGCGGCGTATATATACAGGAGGAGTGGTACTGTGCAGCGTATATATACAGGAGGAGTGGTACTGTGCAGTGTATATATACAGGAGGAGTGGTACTGTGCAGTGTATATATACAGGAGGAGTGGTGCTGTGCAGTGTATATATACAGGAGGAGTGGTACTGTGCAGTGTATATATACAGGAGGAGTGGTACTGTGCAGTGTATATATACAAGAGGAGTGGTACTGTGCGGCGTATATATACAGGAGGAGTGGTACTGTGCAGCGTATATATACAGGAGGAGTGGTACTGTGCAGTGTATATATACAGGAGGAGTGGTACTGTGCAGTGTATATATACAGGAGGAGTGGTGCTGTGCAGTGTATATATACAGGAGGAGTGGTGCTGTGCAGTGTATATATACAGGAGTGGTACTGTGCAGTGTATATATACAGGAGGAGTGGTACTGTGCAGTATATATATACAGGAGGAGTGGTGCTGTGCAGTGTATATATACAGGAGGAGTGGTACTGTACAGTGTATATATACAGGAGGAGTGGTACTGTACAGTGTATATATACAGGAGGAGTGGTACTGTGCAGTGTATATATACAGGAGGAGTGGTACTGTGCAGTGTATATATACAGGAGGAGTGGTACTGTGCAGTGTATATATACAGGAGGAGTGGTACTGTGCAGTGTATATATACAGGAGGAGTGGTACTGTGCAATGTATATATACAGGAGGAGTGGTACTGTACAATGTATATATACAGGAGGAGTGGTACTGTGCAGTGTATATATACAGGAGGAGTGGTACTGTACAGTGTATATATACAGGAGGAGTGGTACTGTGCAGTGTATATATACAGGAGGAGTGGTACTGTACAGTGTATATATACAGGAGGAGTGGTACTGTGCAGTGTATATATACAGGAGGAGTGGTACTGTGCAGTGTATATATACAGGAGGAGTGGTACTGTGCAGTGTATATATACAGGAGGAGTGGTACTGTGCAGTGTATATATACAAGAGGAGTGGTACTGTGCGGCGTATATATACAGGAGGAGTGGTACTGTGCAGCGTATATATACAGGAGGAGTGGTACTGTGCAGTGTATATATACAGGAGTGGTACTGTGCAGTGTATATATACAGGAGGAGTGGTACTGTGCAGTATATATATACAGGAGGAGTGGTGCTGTGCAGTGTATATATACAGGAGGAGTGGTACTGTACAGTGTATATATACAGGAGGAGTGGTACTGTGCAGTGTATATATATACAGGAGGAGTGGTACTGTGCAGTGTATATATACAGGAGGAGTGGTACTGTGCAGTGTATATATACAGGAGGAGTGGTACTGTGCAGTGTATATATACAGGAGGAGTGGTACTGTGCAATGTATATATACAGGAGGAGTGGTACTGTACAATGTATATATACAGGAGGAGTGGTACTGTGCAGTGTATATATACAGGAGGAGTGGTGCTGTGCAGTGTATATATACAGGAGGAGTGGTGCTGTGCAGTGTATATATACAGGAGTGGTACTGTGCAGTGTATATATACAGGAGGAGTGGTACTGTGCAGTATATATATACAGGAGGAGTGGTGCTGTGCAGTGTATATATACAGGAGGAGTGGTACTGTACAGTGTATATATACAGGAGGAGTGGTACTGTGCAGTGTATATATACAGGAGGAGTGGTACTGTGCAGTGTATATATACAGGAGGAGTGGTACTGTGCAGTGTATATATACAGGAGGAGTGGTACTGTGCAGTGTATATATACAGGAGGAGTGGTACTGTGCAATGTATATATACAGGAGGAGTGGTACTGTACAATGTATATATACAGGAGGAGTGGTACTGTGCAGTGTATATATACAGGAGGAGTGGTACTGTGCAGTGTATATATACAGGAGGAGTGGTACTGTGCAGTGTATATATACAGGAGGAGTGGTACTGTACAGTGTATATATACAGGAGGAGTGGTACTGTGCAGTGTATATATACAGGAGGAGTGGTACTGTGCAGTGTATATATACAGGAGGAGTGGTACTGTGCAATGTATATATACAGGAGGAGTGGTACTGTACAATGTATATATACAGGAGGAGTGGTACTGTGCAATGTATATATACAGGAGGAGTGGTACTGTGCAGTGTATATATACAGGAGGAGTGGTACTGTGCAGTGTATATATACAGGAGGAGTGGTACTGTGCAGTGTATATATACAGGAGGAGTGGTACTGTGCAGTGTATATATATACAGGAGGAGTGGTACTGTGCAGTGTATATATACAGGAGGAGTTGTGCTGTGCAGTGTATATATACAGGAGGAGTGGTGCTGTGCAGTGTATATATACAGGAGTGGTACTGTGCAGTGTATATATACAGGAGGAGTGGTACTGTGCAGTATATATATACAGGAGGAGTGGTGCTGTGCAGTGTATATATACAGGAGGAGTGGTACTGTACAGTGTATATATACAGGAGGAGTGGTACTGTACAGTGTATATATACAGGAGGAGTGGTACTGTGCAGTGTATATATACAGGAGGAGTGGTACTGTGCAGTGTATATATACAGGAGGAGTGGTACTGTGCAGTGTATATATACAGGAGGAGTGGTACTGTGCAGTGTATATATACAGGAGGAGTGGTACTGTACAATGTATATATACAGGAGGAGTGGTACTGTGCAGTGTATATATACAGGAGGAGTGGTACTGTACAATGTATATATACAGGAGGAGTGGTACTGTGCAGTGTATATATACAGGAGGATTGGTACTGTACAGTGTATATATACAGGAGGAGTGGTACTGTGCAGTGTATATATACAGGAGGAGTGGTACTGTACAGTGTATATATACAGGAGGAGTGGTACTGTGCAGTGTATATATACAGGAGGAGTGGTACTGTGCAATGTATATATACAGGAGGAGTGGTACTGTACAATGTATATATACAGGAGGAGTGGTACTGTGCAGTGTATATATACAGGAGGAGCGGTACTGTGCAATGTACACTCACTGGCCACTTTATTAGGTACACCATGCTAGTAAGGGGTTGGACCCCCTTTTGCCTTCAGAACTGCCTCAATTCTTCGTGGCAGAGATTCAACAAGGTGCTGGAAGCATTCCTCAGAGATTTTGGACCATATTGACATGATGGCATCACACAGTTGGCGCAGATTTGTCGGCTGCACATCCCTGATGTGAATCTCCTGTTCCACCACATCCCAAAGATGCTCTATTGGATTGAGATCTGGTGACTGAGGAGGCCATTTGAGTACAGTAAACTCATTGTCATGTTCAAGAAACCAATCTGAGATGATTCGAGCTTTATGACATGGCGCATTATCCTGCTGAAAGTAGCCATCAGATGTTGGGTACATTGTGGTCATAAAGGGATGGACAAGGTCAGCAACAATACTCAGGTAGGCTGTGGCGTTGCAACGATGCTCAATTGGTACCAAGGGGCCCAAAGAGTGCCCAGAAAAAATTCCCCACACCATGACACCACCACCACCAGCCTGAACCGTTGATACAAGGCAGGATGGATCCATGCTTTCATGTTGTTTACGCCAAATTCTGACCCTACCATCCGAATGTCGCAGCAGAAATCGAGACTCATCAGACCAGGCAACGTTTTTCCAATCTTCTACTGTCCAATTTC